>NC_083580.1:69302610-69663860 GCF_027579695.1 Neoarius graeffei
AGGGGAACTTCATGAACAGGACAAACTAACTAACTATGACTTGACTAGTCCGGATTTCCAGCCTTGCGGTGCAAAGCTCGCTAAAGTTAGCTGATCTGGCAGTGGACTTCGGACACAAAACACCACCACCATCACTACCACCGATGTCACTTTGGATTGAAATTTTTCGAGCCGTGAACTAGTAAACAATTCAACAAGACTGAGAATGACAACACGGACTCCAATGCTATCAGTCATCGAGCATTCATCCAGCCAGGTAAGAATTGCACAATGTTTCTCTGACGAAAAAGACAAGTTTGCTTACTTCCTGATGTAGCTAGCATGTTGAGAAACGAACTAGCACGTACAAAAGTTTGGGCACCCTTGCTGAAAATGTCTGTTACTGTGAATAGTTAAGTGAGCAGAAGATGAACTGGTCACCAAAAGGAACAAACGTAAAGACGACACATTTCTTTTCAGCGTCTTCTGCAAAATTTGTGTCTTATTTTTTTGTACAATTGGAGAGTGAAAGAAGAAAATGGAACACTATGTGAAAATTTGGGCGCCCTGATACATTTGAGTTCTCGGGTAACTTTTTACCAAGGCTCCAGACCTTCATTAGCTTATTGAGCTGTGGCTTGTTCAAATTCTTCGTTAGGAAAGGTCAAATGATGCAGATTTCAAAGCTGTATACATTCTCTGACTCCTCAAACTTGTCCCTAAAATCAACAGCCATGGGCTCTTCGAAGCAACTCTGTCACATTCTGAATAGTCAAATAATTGACGCTCACAAAGCAGGAGAAGGCTACAAGAACGTAGCAAATGGCCCTTTTCCACTACCCTTTTTCAGCTCACTTCAGCCCGACACGGCTCGCGTTTCGACTACCAAAAAACAGCACGACTCAGCTCGCTTCAGCCCTGCTTAGCCCCTAAAACTCGCACGGTTTTGGAGTGGGGCTGAAGCGAGCCAAACCGAGCCGAGTGAGGCTGGGGGCGTGAGCAGACACTCCCCTGTGCACTGATTGGTGAGGAGGAGTGTCCTCACATGCCCACACACGCCCCGCGAACACGCTGGGATCTGTAAACACCGTAAACCCGGAAGAAGAAGAATTACGAATTACGAGAATTTCTGAAGCCTTATGCGCCTCGCCTCATCTATACGCTCTTGCCAGTATCTGTTGGCGTTGTCGGTGACAACAAGCCACAGCACCAAGACCAGCAACACTAACGACTCCATGTCCTCCATGTTTATTGTTTACTATCCGGGTCGTGAGACTACCGCTTAAAAGATCACTGATGTCACTGTTTGCGCTGCTTAACGACATCACGTGATGTCCACCCACTTTCGCTAACTCCACCCAATGTGTCCACCCACTTCCAGCCAGCACGGTTCAGCGCGGTTGTAGTCGAAATGCAACTCCAACAGCCCCACTCAGCTCGACTCAGCACGGCACGGCTCAGCCCGACTCAGCCGCGTTTGTAGTGGAAAAGCGGCAAAAGTGTTTTCAGGTCGCTGTTTCCTCAGATCGTAATGGTATTAAGAAATGGCAGTTAACAGAAACAGCGGAGATCAAGGTGAGGTCCCCTGTTTGACTCCAAAAGACCTTCAGAAAGATTTAAGGCCAATTTATGCTGACAACCCAGTCCTCGCAGATGGCGTCGCAGACAGCGTCTGCGTAGCCCCCCCCACCTTCGCAGACGCTCTGCGCGCACCTCCCAAAAATTGAGACCACCGCAGACAAGAGGGCTCTGATTGGTCCACTCTACATCCGCTGTACACGCACTTCCGCTTCCCTACTTTCCCGGTTTGTTTTGTTTTCACGACCGGCATTTTTAAAAACACGAGCGAAGATGGAGCAGCACGAAGAGCGGTTGATCGCGGAAGTGAGGAAATACGTACATCTATACGACTCCAGTTCTAGTCTTTATAAGTAACCGGAAGATAAACACTCCACTAACCACACCCACCAACTACTCCTAGCGATTTCGTGACTTCGCGCCCCCTTGCGTTGTGGCGGTGAATAACATCGCGCATGCCTATTACTCCCCGCTCAACGATAAATTACAACTGTCTGCGAAAAGCTATCTGCGAAAGCCTTGTCGCAAGAGCATGCAGAGGCCCTTAGCAGACCCTGGAGTGGCGCTGCACTGTTCTACTATGCAGCGACACCTGAACAAATATGACCTTCATGGGAGAGTCATCAGAAGAAAACCGTTCCTGCGTCCTAGCCACAAAATTCAGCGTCTGTAGTTTGCAAATGAACATCTAAATAAGCCTGGTGCATTTTGGAAACAAGTCCTGTGGACTGATGAAATCAAAATAGAACTTTTTGGCCACAATGTGCAAAGGTATGTTTTGGAAAAAAAAAGAGTGCCAAATTCCAGGAAAAGAACACGTCTCCAACTCTGAAGCATGGGTGTGGATCGATCATGCTTTGGGGTTGTGTTGCAGCCAGTGGCACAGGGCACATTTCATTGGTCGAGGGAAGCATGGATTCGAATAAATACCAGCAAACTCTGGAAGCAAACATCACACCATCTGTAAAAAAGTTGAAGTTAAAAAGAGGATGGGTCCTACAATAAGACGATGATCCAAAACACACCTCAAAATCTACAATGGAATACCTCAAGAGGCCCAAGCTGAAGGTTTTGCCCTGGCCCTCACAGTCCCCGACCTAAACATCATTGAAAATCTGTGGATAGATCTCAAAAGAGCAGTGCATGCAAGACAGCCCAAGAAACTTGTAGAACTGGAAGCCTTTTGCAAGGACGAATGTGTGAAAATCCCCCAGGTAAGAACTGAAAGATTATTAGCCGGCTACAAAAAGTGTTTACAAGCTGTGATACTTGCCAAAGGGGGTGTTACTAGGTACTAACCATGCAGGGTGCCCAAACTTTTGCTTCGGGCCCTTTTCCCTTTTTTTGTCATTTTGAAAATGTAAAAGATGAAGAAAAATTTTTGCTTAAAATATAAAGGGAATGAGTCATCTTTATGCCTTTTGGAGCTCATTTCATCTTCATCTTGCTTAACTGTTCACAGTAACAGCAATTTTGACCAGGGGTGCCCAAACTTTTGCAGACCACTGTATCTGCCTGACAGCTTGGTTAGGCTTTACAGACTCTTTCTGTTTAAATACTTGATAAGAATTAGTCATTACTAACTAACTAACTAGCTAACTAACTAAACATTTAATTCTGGTTATATTTGCATTCATGAACAGTTCCAGGTGTAGAAATATCTTTAAAATGTCTCCTGAAGCTTAATTAAGCTCCACAACGCAGTCTTGCGTTCACGAGTTTTATTGACAGTTTTATAGTTAACTTTTACTCAGTATACACTTTTGCAACCTGTTATAACTACCTAAAATTATTTGTTCAACATAATTTATCCTAAAAATATTCTCCAGTACAGTTCTGAAGTTGGTAGTATAGTGAGTATTGTTTGCTGTGCTTGAGTTTTTGATTGCATCATAGCATAATACAGGATTAGCTAGTTAGGACTTTAAATATAGGCTACTACAACACTTTCACAGCTTGTTATAACAAGTTTAATAACTATTTGTTTAACCTAAATTGTCAGCAAAGTCCTAAAAAGTCTGACTTTCGATTTGCAGCTTAATTATTTGTGTGAAAGTATCACTTTGTGTTTGAGTTTGATCGGAACTGTATCATAACACAGCAAGACTGACATGATCTAGTGTGTTTTTGTGTAATTGACTTGGTTTTATAAAACCAGGGTTCGGGGGGGGAAGTGTAATATATCGTCTTTCAAGATCGCTCGTACAAACTAATGACTTTCTCTAGCACGGTTTGGTTTTAATTTTTAAACCTGCACTGGTTGAAACAGCGTTTCTACAATGTCCAATGCAAGTTATGTGTCCTTTTTCCAAATCTGTTTAAAAACAGGATTTATTATAGTGTTTGGACAGATGAGATGACCCAAGTATATAATCGTATCATGTTTTGTGGATTTTAAGGATATTAGCATGTACCTGGTGAGCAAGGTGGCTGTGTGTGTATGTGTGTATATATAAAATATATATATATATATATATATATATATATATATATATATTTTTTTTTTTTTAAGATGCTTGAATGAGTAAATACTTTACACCAATACAATCGTAATTATTAATTACCAAACTTGTGAATAATTCTAGTTATTCTATCCACATTCGCTGGATATGAGCATTTGCGTGCTCTGATTGGCTACTCTACTACTAGGCTATCAGCTCATATACCGTGAGTAGAGAAAAACAAAATTGAGCATGTTGCTGAACCAACCGAGGACGAAATAAAAACTCTACTCGAAAGCAAAACTCCAAAAAAAAAAATAAAAAAAAAAAACAGCAAAATATGGAATAAAAGTATTTGATGGTAAGAAAGCATCTCGTATTTTTCACGAATTGTCGCATTTTTCATAAATTGCTACTGTCATTTCACTGGTTTGTTTACATTCTAAGCGGAATTGATTTTTATCAGACATTTTGTATAACGTTTTTATTTACCGAATTTGCAGCAAAAAAAAAAATTTAAATGTTCCATTTCTCTAAATCCACTGAATGTGGATATAATAAATTATTCCACTCGATCTTGTCGTACATGGCTAAAAGTCAACTCGGCTATCAGGTCACGTATGACTCGATTTTGTGGAATAACTTAATTATACTCTCACTTATGAATATTTTTTTAGATGTGAAGACTTGTTAAAATGTCTTAATGCTTAGTTTTTTGGCGATTAATGAGCTACGCAGTACAGTCTTGTGTCTGCGTGAATTCAGCCCAGTTTTGACAGTTTGCGTCCAGGCCCAAATACGAATGTTGCGAAGGACGGACAGGTCTTGTCATGTGACAATTGAGCATCAATTGAGCAACCCCATGACACCCTGATGAAAAATCTAGCACGTCAGAATTATTTTTGTATTTTCTCCTCCCACACGTTCCTTGATGATTTAACAGTTTCTTGACCTGACGACACTCAGGGACATGAACGATGATTGGTCAGGGTCAAACGTGTAGTGTTTCCAGTCTCCTGACCAAGACACAGTAAGAATTTCTGGTGCTACGATTGCCTAATCTGACATGGTGACCATTGTGAAAGACAAAAATATTGTGTCGTCTGATCCTAGTACGGTAGGAGTTCTTCCTTTTATTGAGAGCTAGTTCACGCTTTAGATTTATTACTACTATATTTTCAGGCTGTTCCAAGCTCAATAAGCATTTGTTCAACCTAAATTCTATCAGCAAAGTCCGAAAAAGTCTGACTGTCCATTTGTAGCTTAAGGATTTAATTTTTAAGTGCCTGAAGATGTGAACGTGTCACTTTTTGTGCTTGAGTTTGGTCAGGTTGTAGATGACTGTATTAGATGACCTAGCTGTACTGACACAAATTAGACAGTATTTATTTATTTTTTTGGCTTTTTTTTAAATTAATTTATTTATTTAGCGAGTTGCGTGTGGTTTTTTTTTTTTTTTTTTTTAATTAATTGAGACAAACCATCCTCATCTGGATGTCACTGCAGGCCTAGAAATTCATATATTTTTTCACCAGCCAGCCGGACTAGTTCCCTTCCAAAGTAACTAGCCAAACAGAAAATCAACTCGCCAAAATTTGTTCATGTATGAATTTTACTTCTGTCAAAAATAACGCAAAAGAGAGTAGTTCCCATTATTCATGACTAATGTGCATTTATTTCAAGACCCGAGTATTTTGATACTGTTGTTAAATACATAAATGAGAACAACACCGAGCACCATAATATAATATCAACAAATAATAATATATTGGAAAACTTGGCAACTTGGTGTATGAGTATTGAAAACAAATATACTTACTATCATGACTATAGCACTCAAAATATGTCCAACATGCTTTCTGTATTTAACCATTTATGAGAGAGAAAGCATTAGGAGCTTCATATTGACTAGGAATCAACTTGAAAAAAATGAATTATTCCGTAAAAATTGTATCGCAGCCAAGGCCTACCCTGCTCCCACGTTTGCTTATAAGTCCTTTGTCGGTTCTCCTTCTTGTACGCTTTATCAGCGGCCTTTTTCTCCTCTTCAGACCGAGGTCGCTTTGTCCCTGTCTCTGGCGGTTTCTGTACACCTTTCAGAAAATTCCACATCGCAACGTAGCTTTGGCAGATGTAGATGTAAACAACAACAAAAACACACGTGTTTAAATGGGCGATAATGTGGCCACATCTATTGAATTTGATAATGTGATGTGGCAGCGGGGGCGTGGCCAAGCGTCGGTCTGTGAATGGAGGGCGGAGTCAGGGAAGGTAAGTGGTGGAATCATTGCACCTGATGGGGATTAACCTGTGTTTGTGTATCTTCCCCAGTGACCGCGCCCTTTAAAAGGAGAGGAGAGCAGAGAAAGGGAGCTCTCCCCCAACCAGAACATGTGTGCGCGCGCGCGCAGCTGGGAAGTGATAAAAGGCTGAAAAGCTAGCAATAAATAGTTCATTGAGAACTCAGTTCTGGCCTGCCATGCTTCTGTGCTCCACCCACCTGGTCCAGTACTACACGTGATTACCGCGATATTCAACGAGATGCGTTATATGTATGCGCAGTAGTGAAAAAAATGACAGCCTGACTTGTACACGATGTGATTCGGAATTCTTCGGTATTTTCCGTCCTGCCGATAAACACATCGATTAACACAGACATGGCACACGCTTAATAGGTGGCGGCTTTAGTTGACGGTGTGTCTGAATCTTCGCTTGATATATATTTTATATTTTCAACTAGGGGCGACACGGTGGTGTAGTGGTTAGCACTGTCGCCTCACAGCAAGAAGGTCCGGGTTCGAGCCCCGTGGCTGGCGAGGGCCTTTCTGTGTGGAGTTTGCATGTTCTCCCCGTGTCCGCGTGGGTTTCCTCCGGGTGCTCCGGTTTCCCCCACAGTCCAAAGACATGCAGGTTAGGTTAACTGGTGACTCTAAATTGACCGTAGGTGTGAATGTGAGTGTGAATGGTTGTCTGTGTCAGCCCTGTGATGACCTGGCGACTTGTCCAGGGTGTACCCCGCCTTTCACCCGTAGTCAGCTGGGATAGGCTCCAGCTTGCCTGCGACCCTGTAGAACAGGATAAAGCGGCTAGAGATGATGAGATGAGATTTTCAACTAGCCAGCCGGGCTGGCTAGTGACAGGAATTACCCGCCAAATGACACATTAAGTCGCCTCGGGCGACCGGACCATCGCGGATTTCGAACCCTGCACTGGATCGTGTGAATATAACTTTCTTTTATATAACTATATGTATACTCTGGAGTCAAGTAGTGCTAATTATATTGAAAGAAACTTGAGTATGATCATCAGTCATCTCTGATTTCATTCAGCTTTTAACTTTGTCATGTTCAAGCGAAGTTGTCTACTGTTCACCGATCGAGACGTGAACGTAGACGCTTTTAGGCAAGTGCAGTCTTGAGCCTTTCCAAGGAAAATCATCCACAGCTGTGTCTGAAATCCTGACCTTATCTCGCGCTCTTTCTCTCTTTCACTTCTCTATCTGCACTCTTGAAGCATGTTTTCTACAGTGTACAATACAAGTTATAATCTCTCTGATTTAAAGTTAGTTATTTTGTCTCACTGAAGAGTCCAAGTTTGGCCTGCTGAGCCAAATATAAGCAGATCTCGTAACACTTCGGTCGTTTGGGATGTGGTGTTGTGTAATTAACATTTCCTATGAATCTTAATAGTTGATGCAATGAAACGAATGCTCGTAATCCTTTAACTTGATTCCATCGAAGGCATCCTGTGTTCACACTGAGGACGTGTTGGAATGAATAAGGAAGCAGATTGAATTTAAACAGCCTTTTATATTAACTACATAACACTTTTTCCAGTGCACCACCAAACTAGTATGACCGCATCGCAGGTATTTCACCAAAAACAGAATGCTCTTGGATGTTTTTGTAAACTTCCAAACTGTTAAAGAAGTATCGAGGAAATAATCATGTGCTTGAGGCTTCATTTGGAAACTGGATGTTTTCATCTTGCTTGAAGCACAAGGAGTTTCAGCCTGGCTTTTTTATTTGTCTGTCTATCTAAACGGCAGAGCGACTGGACAAGTTTGTGAGACGGTGAGTCAGTTTAAATCCATAGCTAGAAATCTTCCTAAGTTGGAAAGGGAAATTCCCTACTTTGGAAGTCATGCTGTCTGATTGATTGGGCATGTAGCAACATTCAGCGAGTTTCTCACTTTTGTAGCTAGACTCGTGTTTACGGCTGTAATCTGGCTGAACTTTGTCTGTTTCATGGTTTGTCAAGTGTCGCAGAGGTAACGTGAAGAAAAAACTTCCAGTTTATTTGCAGGTGTTCATTCACAGGTTGGGTTCTCTGACTGACTGTGAGCACTGGATTTATAGCATAGAAATTTTTACCAGAATGATGATTACTATGATGATGATTCCTTCCGATGGTTTAAGCGGTATCCTTTATACATTCTATGCTTCTGTTTTGGATCGCGATGTTCCCGTGCTCAAGTTGGGATTTGGGAATTTTCTCGGTGTCAGTTTTAGATTGAGGATTTTCTGTGTTTAATTTGTAGATTGTAGAACTTTATGTTCTTAGGTGTTAAATCTGTTGTTTTTCCTTGGGTTTTAGCTTGGGTAGTTTTCTAGACTGAAGTTTGAAGGAAGGTTCTATATTGGGGAATTTTCAAGGCTCAATGTTTAGACTGCGAAATTTCTAAACCCAAGTTTTAGATCGGGAATCTGTTCTTTTGGTATTTGATTGGGAATTTCCACTTCAAGGGTTTAGATCGGGGAATATACTAGGCTTTAGATTTAGACTTGGAATTTTCCATGCTTAAGATTTATATTGGGAAATTTTGTTTTAGATTTATATTTTTCTAGACTGGGAATTTCCAGACTTAAGTTTTAGTTTAGGAATTGGGAATGATCTAGGCTTGAGTCTGATTTAAGAGTGTTCTAAGCTTAGGTTTTAGATTGGGGGAGTTTTCCAGTTTTGTTGAACGGAACCATAGTGGAATATATCCATGAATATTCCACATTATTCTATCTACATTCACTGGATATGAGCAATCATGTGCTCTGATCGGCTATTACTAGGATATCAGCTCATATACCGTGAGTAGAGAAAATCAAAATGGCGGCGCGTGTTGCTGAACCAACCGAGGATGAAATAAACTCTACTTGAAAACAAAATCCCTCAAAAAATACAAAAAAGAAAGCAACAAAATATGGAATGAAAGTATTTCATAACCTTTTTTTTTTCCCCCAAGAAGAATTATAGCATTTTTCACAAATTGCTACTGTTTGTTTACATTCTAAGCGGAAATGATTTTATCGGACGTTTTGTGTAAAGTTTTTATCAAATTTGCAAAAAAGGTGGCATGGTGGTGTAGTGGTTAGCACTGTCGCCTCACAGCAGGAGGGTCCTGGGTTCAAGCCCATTGGCTGTAGGGGGGTGGGCCTTCCTATGTGGAGTTTGCAGGTTCTCCTCCCGGTGCTCCGGTTTCCCCCACAGTCCAAAGACATGCAGGTGATCTAGCGACTTGTCCAGGGTGTACTCCACCTCTTGCCCACAGTCAGATGGGATAGGCTTCAGCTTGCCCGCGATCCTGCACAGGATGAGCGGTTACGGATGATAATGGATGGATGGATAGAATTTGTCAAAGTTCAGTGAATGTGGATGGAATAAAAGTTATTCCACTCAATCTCTTTGTACATGGCTTATAGCCAACTCGGTGCTACGCGCCTCGTCGGCTATCAGCTCATGTACGACTTGATTTTGTGGAATAACTGTTGAATATTCCACAATATAATAGGACTCTACCATTGAACTTTTATCTTGATTCATAGTTACTGGGTAACAAATTAACATGAAATTGTTTGTCCAGATAATATAATTTAAATCAGTTATCAAGCACAATGGCAGAAAATGAACAGTTGATATGAAATTCATGCTTAATAGTAGTGTGTCCTCGTATTGTGTTTTCATGAGGTAATATTTGCATTTGAGTTGTTCATAGATGTATTCTTAAGGCCAATTTATGCTGACAACCCAGTCCTCGCAGATAGCGTCGCAGACAGTGTCTGCGTAGCCCCCCCACCTTTGCAGATGCTCTGCGCGCACCTCCCAAAAATTGTGACCACTGCAGAAGCCTCGCAGACAGCGTCGCAGACAAGAGGGCTCTGATTGGTCCACTCTACATCCGCTGTACACGCACTTCCGCTTCCCTACTTTCCCGGTTTGTTTTGTTTTCACGACCGCCATTTTTAAAAACACGAGCGAAGATGGAGCAGCACGAAGAGCGGTTGATCGAGGAAGTGAGGAAGTACGTACATCTATACGACTCCAGTTCTAGTCATTATAAGTAACCGGAGGATAAACACTCCACTAACCACACCCACCAACTACTCCTAGCGACTTTGCGCCCCCTTGCGTTGTGCCGGTGAATAACATCGCGCACGCCTATTACTCCCGCTCAACGATAAATTACAACTGTCTGCGAAAAGCTATCTGCGAAAGCCTTGTCGCAAGAGCATGCAGAGGCCTTTAGCCTTTTCATCCAGGACTAACATTTCCAGTTCAGCTGGGTGTGGGCCAAAACACACTGAAGCCTTGTTTATTTGTGAGGGTTCACAGTGACCTTCAATACCTGTAGTTTTGTTTAAGACTTGTCTTCCCTCAGGGCTGTTCTGATTCCTTTTACCTTGACACCTTGGTGTGTAATAACACTGCTGTGAATCACCCTTTTTTTTTTTGTGTGTGTGTGTGTGTGTGTGTGTGTGTGTGTGTGTGTGTGTGTGTTAGTTAGGGTTCCCATAAGCAAATTACTGAATTGTAAGCAATTATAAGATCATGTGCAGAGTTTTTTCTAGAAAAATTTAGTATGAGGGCGCTCACCATGGCGGGGGGGGAATGGTGCCGGTTGTCCGTCCGTCCCCCCACCGCCGTGCGAAGCCTTTGAAAAATTGAGGCTGCAATGGGACATTCTGAGACCCCGTCCACACGTAGCCGGGTATCTGCTAAATCGAAGGTATTTTTCTACGTTTTGGCCTGTCATCCACATGAAACCACATCAAAAACGAATATTTAAAAAAAACTCCGGGCAAAGTGAAGATTTTTGAAAACTCCGTGTATGCCTTTTCGTGTAGACAGAGATAACCGGAGTTTTGCGGTTTAGAACGTCACAATCTGCGCCAAAAAAATGACGACAAATCTGCCCTGACGTCAAACGTGCGACCTTTGTTTACTGCAGAAGCCAGATTAAGCATGGACAAAGAGTAATGGATCGGAGTAGTGCCTTGAAAGCGTTAATTATTGTGCAGGTGCTATTTACATGTTTAATTTTAGAAGCCCAACTGCTGACAAGATTCCCAATCAACGTTTTCTTGCGTCTTTTGAAGTTTATACTCCAAAATTGTGTTTAGAAGCAATTCTGTCTCCGAGTCTGTCCAGACGAACGAGCTTGGCGCCATGTTTTATGTTTAGGCGGAAGTGACGCCAACAGGGGGCTATTCTGATGTGATGAGGGGGTAGGATTTGGGGAAATAATGCCATCTACAGGTTTGGAATGCTTACGAATGTGATTGAAAACGCAGATGTTCGGTTATGTGTGGAAGGGATTTTTTTTTCGAAGACGAGGTGGTGTGGATAAAACATTTTTATAAACGGAGGGGGGGAAAATGTTCGGTTTTAAAAATACCCGGCTATGTGTGTACATGGCCTGAGGCTATCTGAGAGAGGAAATTGTAACAAATTGTCAACACTGAGTGCGTTTACATGCACATAGAAAAAATCGAATTTCTGCCGTAGCTCGACTGAAATCGAAGTTCTAAATGCCATGAATACACCTTAGCTCGGCTGAAATCGAAACGAACTGGATTTCTCGTAATCGAGCTACGCGACCTAGATTATGCGATTGTAGCTGAGCTACTTGGTGCATGTAACCCTATCGAGCTACATAGTCGAGCTACTTACTTCCCTTCCGGAAGTGACGAGTGACGAGACCACAAGCGGGAAACACAACAGCATCGGTCAGCATGACAACAGTAGTAGTAGTAGCGAGCAGCAGAAGAGGTCAGGAGGAACAAGGAGGCAAAAAACAATTGAACTTTTTGTGTGTTTAAGACATAAGTTAAATTGTAAGCAAAAAATGGACTTTAGAAAAATATACAATTGTGCAAAATAAGTTGTCTTACAAAACAGTGGTCTGCGCAGGACAGTTTGTAGCCAACAGGTGGCAATGACGTGGTGTGAATGTAAAGTGGAAATCACTCCTCTTCATGACGACAACCGGAAGTGTACCAACACGATGGGGCGTGTAGCGCCACCTGTGGCTCGGGTGCACAATGTACCTCACACAATAGCTCGATTTCCTTGTGTGCATGTAGGATTGGATTTCTCTGGCACCCCTGCTGGGACCCTTAGCTCGATTACCGACAGTAGCTCGATTTGGATGTGCATGTAAACGCACTGAAAAAGAAAGAAGTAATCTTCTGTCCCGGACAGTCTTTGGCTTTCTTCCGTTTCGTGCCGCGGGATGACATCTTTAAATGCCTGTGTCAACAAAAACAACTCGCGAACTACTTCTGTCAAAAGCTCCCGCGCCGGTGGGTGAAAGGTCATTCAGTCTCGAGAAATCTCGCTCTACAAGTCAGCTGACCTTGTATGTAACCCATGTCAAATCTCGCGAGAGCAGCCACGACAAGTAAACAACATGGCGCCTCAGTCTGGAAAACGCCAATTCGGATTGTTTTTGCACCGTCTGGCGGTGTATCTACTATGATTGGAATATTTTTGGAGTAATTATAACGTATTTGATGATCAGACACATTGTCACATGGTGTTGCTGGGATGTTTTCACGGAGGAAGGATCGTTTTGAGAAAGATTGCATGTTGTGCAGTAGCATACAAGTGCATGGCCTAAAGGCCAATTTATGCTGACAACCCAGTCCTTGCAGATAGCGTCGCAGACAGTGTCTGCGTAGCCCCCCCCACCTTCGCAGATGCTCTGCGCGCACCTCCCAAAAATTGTGACCACCGCAGAAGCCTCGCAGACAGCGCCGCAGACAAGAGGGCTCTGATTGGTCCACTCTACATCCGCTGTACACGCACCTCCGCTTCTCTACTTTCCCGGTTTGGTTTGTTTTCACGACCGGCATTTTTAAAAACACGAGCGAAGATGGAGCAGCATGAAGAGCGGTTGATTGAGGAAGTACGGACATCTATACGACTCCAGTTCTAGTCATTATAAAAAAAAAAAAAGTTCTAGTCATTATAAGTAACCGGAGGATAAACACTCCACTAACCACACCCACCAACTACTCCTAGCGACTTCGCGCCCCCTTGCGTTGTGCCAGTGAATAACATCGCGCACGCCTATTACTCCCCGCTCAACGATAAATTACAACTGTCTGCGAAAAGCTATCTGCGAAAGCCTTGTCGCAAGAGCATGCAGAGGCCTTAAGTGTGACTTGGGGTTCAATCGGCATTTCGGTAAGAGGGCGCAGCGCCCCTGTTCCCCGGTTTAGACGAAAGCCTGATGTGGTTCCATCAAAACAACAGATTTCAGTCCTGATCATCTTACAAGCGTCAGTGTATATTTTTAAAAATAATTATTTAAACGTGTGGTGTTGTGTACTCAAACGGCTTTCCTGTAATTTACCGAAATGAACCACTGCAATTTCAAACACATGGTCACGTCCAGGGTCAACTAAAGTTCAAAACTTTTGTCAAACCCTGTGCTGTAAAATGTCATGAAAGCTGATGGAACGTCTGCTTGTTGACGTGATCATTTTTGATCCTAAGCTTTTCAAAAACTCTGCGTGGATGAATTTCTAGTTGTTTTGCTGCTTCGGGACACTGAGCACCGAAGCACAAACTCATCACAGGTTAAGCTAAATATAACTAAAATGGCTTTGTTGTATCCTGTAATTGTCGTACCGTTCTTTTCTTTTTAGTTTTGTAGTTGCATAAAGAGACAGTTGAGTAAAGGTGCATTTAAAAAAAAAAAAAAAAAGTGCTCAGCCTTGCGTCCCGCTCCTGAAGAACAGAATCGTGGTGTTTAGTGATGGGGACGAGGGGGAGGAGATGAGGGGAGGGTTCAGCTGCTCTCTATTTGTGTTCTGGCTGCTATTGCCCTGCTCTGGAAATAGCAGCGGTGTGATATTAATACCCTGGTAATCGACAAGCTGGCTCGCACATCTCTTTTATTTACCCCCGCTTGCTTATGCTACTGTACCCGTGTGTTTGCTTTCGATGATCTCAGTCTCTCTAGGCTCCTCTCCTTTTCTTTTCTTTTTTTTTTCTCATATGGCCCTCCAGCATACTCTTTATGGACCTGCTAGAGTGTAGTTTTCATACAAGTACCAGACATCTGTGTTAGGTTTGATCTTAAAGCCACTCGTCCTTTTCACGATTCAGGTCAGTTCTGATTTTCTTGGTGACTAAGAAGAAAAGCTGCATGCATTACGTGCGGTTTTCTTTTAAACTAAGTTTGTGACACACTGGTGTGTACCAGCTTCGCGAGTTGTGTGTGTGTGTGTAAAGTCATATATCACTGAGAGCTGCTGAGGTGTGTTTGGAAAAAGCGGCGTGTGAGACGAGACGCGGCTATAAGGCTGAAGTGCTTGTTGGGGGGGTTGCAAGGCCTGTTTTGAGCAGTGGATCGCTATGGCAACAGGAAAGTTCTAAGAGAGACGCTGAGAATCCATCGCTTTAGATCATAGCAACCCTGGCATTCGGTTTTATTCCCCCCCCTCCTTTTTTTCCCTTCTTCTTCTTCTAATAGCTGTTTGTCCAGGACCAATACTGTGGTGCTCAGCGTTTCAGTTTGATGAACGACGCGTCGGTCAATGTGCATTTTTTGAGAATGTAGTTCTACGTAGCGTTTTAGAAAATGCAACAAGCAATCCGTCGCAGTAAAAAAAAACTCTTAGGACAAATGTGTCACTGTTAAGCGGAAATGCAGAAACGCACCAACATGGCCAAACGTTCTCAAATAAAAAACGTGGCTTGATGATGGAGGTGGAATGACTGTTTAAGGTTGCACTTTGGATCTTGTCCAGAATCTCCATTTGTAATGTGGCTTGTGTTCCCGGAGCGCTGGATACAGGATTGGGACGGTTGACGATAGGATTGTGGCGAGTCAAACTACTGCTCCAGCTGTTGTTTGGCAATTTACGTCAATGTCTGTTGGAAAATATGGTGCCTACAGCTTTAAGATCAGCTTCAAATTGAATTTAATAATGCGTGTGTAATTTTTAGCCTGTTTTTGTATCTATTTTGAGCAAAAAAAAAAAAACCTTTTCCTCAGGTGCTTCTTTCTTAGTGTTCGTACTGTCAAACAAAGGAAGCTGTGAAGATGAAACGTTTTTCTTAGGGCGACTTTGCTATATACTCAATAATTCTCTTGATGTTCACAGCGTAGTGTTCCAGATAATAACTCGTTAGGTTTCTTTAGTCCTGTAATAAATAATAAAAGAAAACTGGCTCAAGTATAATGCAGGGTTTGCCACTTTTTTCTCCCCTTGAAAAATAATCAAAAGGTTTTATTTTAATTTTTTTTTTCATTACCGACTTATCAAAGTGGGCTTAATTCAGGTTTGTACCAACCAAACTGGCACAATTCAAATATTTGTGCAGATACAGCTAGGCATCTCCCTATTACATATAAAATTTGGGCTCCACTCCAGCCTCCAATAAGAGAGCCTTGATTTTTGGGTACTTTGTGGATCATCACACTACAACGTCTTTTATGGCCCTTTTCCACTACCCTTTTTCAGCTCGCTTCAGCTCACTTCAGCCCGACACGGCTCGCGTTTCGACTACCTCAGAGCAGCACGACTCAGCTCGCTTCAGCCCTGCTTAGCACCCAAAACTCGCACGGTTTTGGAGTGGGGCTGAAGCGAGCCAAACCGAGCCGAGTGGGGATAGGGGCGTGAGGAGACACTCCCCTGTGCACTGATTGGTGAGGAGGAGTGTCCTCACATGCCCACAAACGCCCCGCGAGCACGCTGGGATCTGTAAACACCGTAAACCCGGAAGAAGAAGAATTACGAGAATTTCTGAAGCCTTACGCGCCTCGCCTCATCTATACGCTCTTGCCAGTATCTGTTGGCGTTGTCGGTGACAACAAGCCACAGCACCAAGACCAGCAACACTAATGACTCCATGTCCTCCATGTTTATTGTTTACTATCTGGGTCGTGAGACTACCGCTTAAAAGGTCACTGATGTCCCTGTTTGCGCCGCCTAACGACATCACGTGACGTCCACCCACTTTCGCTAACTCCACCCAGTGTGTCCACCCACTTCCAGCCAGCACGGTTCAGCGCGGTTGTAGTCGAAATGCAACTCCAACAGCCCCGCTCAGCTCGACTCAGCCCAACTCGGCACGGCACGGCTCAGCCCAACTCAGCCGCATTTGTAGTGGAAAAGCGGCAATAGTTTGAGGTTATTTTAGCATGGAATTTTGCACAAGTGGTATTAGGGCTACTTTTAGCCTTTACGTCAACACACAACTTGATTTACGGTTAAGAAGAGTCTTGCAACAACCAACAGTGAAGGAATTCGATTTTCCTGTCGATTTACGAACTGAACACAGAAGGACATCGTGTTTATCATGCGTTCACAACAGGAACTTGACACGCCACGCTGCCTAAAACATAGCTCCCTTCAGTCGCTTGCCAGCTGACAACGCTGTCACTTTGGCCTTTTTTTGTTTTGTTTTTTTTAAACTGACCCCTGTATTACTGACACTGTCCGATGTGTTCAGGGCTCAGAGTGTACCTCCCCTGTGGCTGTTTCAGCCCTTAAATCCTCTTCAGTGCTTGAAGAAGTTCGCCCAAGAAACTTCACCAGCTTAGACTGCACCAATGTTTGGTTCACGCACCACCACACCAGGCCGATTAAAACGCACTGCAATGGGGGCGTCGTGGCTCAGGTGGATAAGGCGCCATACCATAAATCTGGGGACCCGGGTTCAATTCCGACCCGAGGTCATTTCCCGATCCCTCCCCGTCTCTCTCTCCCGCTCACTTCCTGTCTCTACACTGTCCTATCCAATAAAGGTGAAAAAGCCCAAAAAAAATCTTAAAAAAAACAAACGCACTGCGATTGGTGAAAAGCTTGGCGCTTATTTGGTCATTGTGTAGTCGCTTTTGATTGGTCATAAGCACGTGCTCTTTGTTTACATTCTGGCTTCCCGCGGTCAGATTTCAGCCAACGGAGGGATTTCTATAAAAGGTTTATGATAAAGATGACGAATGCATTTTCTCTTCGTCACTGATGGATTGTTTGTCAATGACGAGCGCCAGCGGGAACCCCTGATGATGCTAGCAGCTATAGCATCGCTGCAGCCTGCACTGCTGTCAAGCCACCTGCGATACTGTCGATAGGATGACTGTATTTTGGTGTAGTGATGTCAGCGGTTTTCCTGTCCATGTTTCTCTAAAACGGTGAAAATGAGAGTTTTACAATTTCTCCATCTTTTCAAAAGCTTTGTTTTTAGTGACCCAAAATGCAGAAGAGACACCTTTTGATCCTGTTTGTCATTCAGCTTTACAAAAAGTGTATTATTTTCCTGGATTGTTTTTATGGCGTATTCACACCTACGTCGTTTGGTCCGGACCTTTTGGGTTGGTCTGAATACAAACCACCGAACTCTGGTGCGGACCGAGACCGAGCAGCAAGGTCGGACTCGGTCCGGACCAAAGGAACCCTGGTGCGGATCTTTTGGAGGTGTGAAAGCAGACCGGACCTAATCCGACAGTTTTGCTTTTTTGTACCTCGGGAGCTTCCGTCGTTTGTCGAGCATTATGGGAAACAGAGTCTTGACACTCCACCGCAAAGCGCAAACACTGTTTCGGTTGTCAAGGGAACCTTACAACAGTCGTTCGGTCATTCAGACCAGTGGTAGGCTAGACTACAGAGTACAAAAAATGAGTAGGGGGCAAACGTGGGCCGAGGAAGAAACGCGTACCCTTGTGGATATATGGGCAGATGTCCACATATCTGAGCTTTTGGAGAGAACACACAAAAATGCCGACGTGTTTGCTGTATTCAGTGAGAAAATGAAGGAGAAGGGGTTCACGCGCTCCCCAGAACAATGTCGGCTAAAAGTGAAGAAACTCCGTCAGACCTATATTAAAATCAGGGACATTCTTTCAAAAAGTGGCGGTACTAGCGACGCAAAAAAGAAATTCATCCATTGCGTGAAGAGCCAGAACCGTCACAACATGATGTGCGCTCATCAGCGCTATCCTCCGTAGCCGCCTTGCCCTTTGTCGTCGTCGTTGATAAATTACTTGTACAACAGCATAGTAATCGCACAATTGTGAAAACAGTAAAAACTGGAAAAAACATATAGCTTTGATGACATTAAAAAGAATAACAGCACGGAAAGCCTCCATGACTACTTTTGAACTTAACGCTTTGTGCGCGTGTCGTCTCTGACCAATAGCTGAACGACCTCAGGGCGCGTGGCTTTGTTGACAGATTTTGGTCCGCTTACTAAAATGTACAGTGTGAAAGCGAACCGCACCAAAATGAAAAAATAAAAAAAACATTTGGTTCGGACCAAAGCAAGTGAACTATCGAACTCTCCTGGTCTGACTACACCCTTAGTTCAGTTTGTATTAGTCAACATGTACAGCTTTGACAGTAACCATAATCTTAATCTGATTTATTTTTATACAGTGTGCTTTCTTCAAGTCCGCTTGCCTTCAGGAAAGTACAGTCCGTTTTGATTTATTTTTTTTAAACCCCTGCACATCCTTAAAGCAAATTGCTCCATTTATTCCTAAATGTAATTCCCTGTCATCGGTTTTGTCAAATGCAGACGTGGAAATGCACATTCAGCATTGGTCCACAGGGTGCATATTAACTCTGCACAATGCGGATAAAAATAGCATGTTTCCTCGCTTCACAGTGCGATGACTGACTTAGTGTCTTCTAAAACAACCCGGTGAACCCGTGATGTCATGGCTAAGCGTTGTAATTGTTTGTTTGACCAAAACGAATCATTGTTTTTATTTAATTTCTGGCTCACGGCGATGCCAGGCTTTCTCTTGCGGTTTCTCCGGAAGCTCTGATCATTCCGAACTGCTCAGAGAGCGCCGTAACAATACTCTGGTTTGCGTCTGTGGAGATCATCGGGCTTTCTATTGCAGAGCCGTAGTGCATGTTGTGTATTAAATGTGGTTAGGTGTGAGGGAGCTGCTGTAATTTTCAGACGGAGGCAGTGGGTGGATCCCATGTGTTGCTCTGCTGAGTGGTGCGCGTGAAGAAAAGGAAGCGGAGATCTTGGCGCAAACTGGTTTTTCAATGAGACAGGTAGAGCTAGTTCATCTGTAGCTCATTAAACCTTTGCAGCGTGTAGGCGTTTACTTTAATTCCTCAGTAAGCCAGCTTTTATTTTTCCACCGCAGTCCTTAAAGCTGGAGCTTTAACGGTGTCATTTGTGTTTTTTTTGTTGTTGGTGGTGCTCGTGCTCATATCTTCTAGATGTGTGTGTATCTTGAAGATAATTCCAGCAGGTTAATCTTTGGCAGGAGTGCTCGCCTTTCTGTTTGCTGAACGGGTGTGACCCAGAGTCAACTGCTCTGCACTGATTTGAGCAGATGTTGGGGAACCACAGCAGATGTTTCAGAACCACAGCATTGCTCGCTCCTTTCATCTTGCCATTCCATTGGTTCTTTGAAAATGCTCTCAGGGTTGTATCAGGATATGACCTTAAAGACTTAAAGGGAGTGTGGTCAAGCTGATCTCGGGGTGTATTCTTATTATGCAAAGTAACAATTAGGTGCAGATTAATGTGCTGTGATGATTCTTCATCAAACAAGCGAAAAATGATGCATGAGAAGGAAAAGAAGTCTTTTGGTGAGCAGTCAGCTATTGCTCAGATGGTATACACTCACCGACCACTTTGGTTGGTTGTGCCAGATGGGCCGGTTGGAGTATTTCAGAAACTGCTCGTCTTCTGGGTTTTCTATGTGCATCGGTCTTGTGTTTACGCAGAATGGTGCAGGGGGAAAAAAAAAATCCTGTGAACTGCAATGTCATGGCAGAAACACTTTTTATTGAAGCGAGAGGACAGAAGAGAATAGTCAGACTTTTTTTTTTTTTGAGTTTTGAAGAAGGCTGTGGTAACTCAAAAAAATCACTCTTTACAACTGTGCTGAGCAGAAAAGCATCTCTATGTTCTACACACTGAACATTGAGTTGGATTAAGCTATAGAAGCAGAAGACCACTTTGGGGATCACTACCGTCAGCTAAGAACAGGAATCGGATGCTGTAATGGGCGCTGAAAGTGGAAAACCATGGCTTGGTCTTTATTCAGTCTTCACTTTTACGGTTCTGGCATTCAGGATTAGGGCTGGGTATCAGTCAGTTTCCTAGATCGATTCGATTTCGATTCTTAGGGTTTTAAATTGATTAATCACGATTCGATTCAATCTGAATCAATTCAATCTGCTCTTAAATAATGAAAATATCTCCTTGCAATACGTAAAAAAAAATATCTCCATACAATACTACCGAGTATGGGCGTAAATCTCTGCAAGCAAAAGTTGCGATGACCTCTGTTATCTTTATGGCCTACGAAGACTCTGATGGTAATGCTAGCAGGTCCTTCAGTTTCTTTTATTTTGCTCCGGGCAGCTTGTTGTCGGAAGCTAAGGTTGGCGTAGTGTGGTACCTTGTCAGGTGGTTTCTGAGGTTTGTAGTATTCCTACAATAACTCAGCTCTGCTTAGGCCAAAAAAAAAAAAAAGTGTGTTTCTGGTGACATGAAATACTAAAATGAGGTCGGTAGGTAGGAAAAAGGTTTTTTTTTTTTTTTTTTTTTTAAATTTTGTTCGAAAAAAGTAACACAAGTAAACATCTTACAAAATAGTATTTTGGCACAGAATCCTTTATACCACACATCATAATAAAATAAGTGTTTTAAATCTTTAAACGAATAAAAAAAAATCGCGAGAGTTTGAGTTATGATCTACGGAAGCGTATTGCTGCCACACTCAAAAAAAAAAATTGGCTTAGAATCAAGTAATTACGTGAAAAGATATTGTTAACAAAGTTATCACGTTTTTACATTATATTTATGTAATAACATCACGTAATTTCATGATACGAAATTATCACGTTATTTCATGATATTTTCATGTAATAACGTGAAAACACGTTATCAAGAAATAACGTGAAAATAACGTCCTAGGCTACTTCCATTAAAAGCAGATGGGCTAGCCTAGCCTACTGTAGAACTTGGGTCGAGCAAAAACACCGAGCAAAAACATGGCTGAATCCTGAATGACTCCTATTTGTATAAATAGGGGACTACATAGGTGGCAAAACGTAATGTTTTTCTCTGCCATGGAAGTGCACTTGTATACTGAAGAGGAAGCAATTTGCATTACAGCCTTGAATGAGGATTCAAAATGGCGGCTCGGCTCAGTTTTCCCTTCCTCCTTCAGTATACAAGTGCGCTTCCATGTTTATGCAGGAGGGCTGATAGAAGTGGCGAAACATTTTACTTTTTATCGTTTCTTTCACAACTTGAATGCGTTGAAACAAAAAATTATGACAAACTAACGCCGCTTACACTAAAATATCGAGGGAAATTTGTAATAACTTTACGGTCGGCAATTTCGATGCGGAAATTCTCGATCGGTCGGATTACCGGAAACACACTTCTTTTTTTTTTTTTGGCCTTAGCATATCTTGCAAACTACCTTGGTTTTATCAAGCTCTTCGTCCTTTGTCGTTTTAAATTTGAAATGATTCCACATGTCAGATTTCATTTGAGACGGCTTGCCGAGCGGTGTTTTCCCTGCCTCAGCCATGGGCAGATTCTACCATAACAGAGGCCAGTTAAGTCCCATCTCCTTAAATTGCTGAATTGATTATTTTGATCATTCTATTAAGTTTTTCTAGTAGCATTTGGGGTCTTGGACATTCACAGTAAATTTTAGGACAGTAGTCCTGGTAACTAATTAATAAAAGCCTGACATGACAGACATGCTAAATAACAATAGAAACACATCGGTTTCTATCATCAAAACCTGACAGACTAACTAACGTCTACCATCATATTCTGACAGACACTCTAGATGACAATAGCAACAAAACTGTTTCTTACATTATTAATCTGACAAATGTAGTAATAATATTAAATACCTCATCACTAGAACCAAATAATAAAATATTGAAATAAAGAATTTATTTTCAAAATTGAAATATCAACAATAATTGTCAGAACAGTGACGATAGACACGACTGTGTCACTTTCGCGGGGAAAGAACACATTGAAATGGCCTGTCGGCTGAAAGGGTCACAAGTGGCTCTGATTTATCTCAACTTACGATAGTTTTCCTCCAGAAAAATTAAATATGAATGCACAAATATATTCTCAATGTTTCTATCGTCAAAAATTTCTATCGTCAGGATAGTGGGCTGAAAATCTTACCTTGATTTATTTGATGAAATCTAGCTGTCAGAACTCCAAGTCTTGCCCGGAAGTAAATGTCTGCTGTCACAAAAATCATGCGCAGTAGAATTTCCTCTTTGTGTCAGTCAACATGTGCGTGGTGAGGGCTTGAATTTTGCTATCGTCAGGTGCATTAGACTGACGATAGCATTTTTTAAAAATAACTGTGGGCTTCTCTCGTGAACGAAATAGATTAACAGCGAAAAAACTATTTCAACTCTATCTGTTGACACCCAAAAATGATAAAGCCTGCTTCCACACGATAACTAACAAAGATCCATAATGGCCGAGTCTATCGTCAGGTCATCTGACAGAAATTCACTGACGATAGCAACAGGGATAATGAAAGTGATTTTTAAAATGGGAGTTATGTCTGTCAGATATGTCAAAGAAATAGAACTTTTATTCTTTAAAAATCTTTTATTGATATACTCAGTGTATTTTTAAATGACGTGCTGTTTTAGAAGACCAAATACCATATTTTCAATCTTGAAAATATTACCTCACTGAAAAAAGGACAAGAAAAATTTCTTATTTTGTGGGCAAGTGATTAATGGATCCAGTTACGGTAGAATCTGCCCATGGCTCTCGCCTCAGCCATTTTGTGTGCGTGCTTGAACGTCACGACGTACGACTGCGCAGCTGCGTCATCACGCACGAGACGGCTGAGGGAGGAAAATCACACAACACACGAGATTGTGTTGTGGAAAAAAAAAAAAAACTCGATTTCATGCCCTGTGAATCGATAGTGCGAAATTTAAATGAAATCGATCCAAAATCGATTTTTTTTTTTTTAACCCAGCCCTATTCAGTATAGGGACTTCATGCTTTTCAGTTTCTTCATAACATGACAAGCTAACAAAAAACAAACTTACCTGTGTATAGTTACACTTAATGATATGTTGTCGTTTATTAATAAATGGATAATTGTAATAGGCATATTGCTGTTGAATAAGAGGAATAAAGCTCTTAGTTATCCCCTTTCCATCAACCTGAACCAAGTGCTAGTTCTGGACTGGTGCTATTGCTGGTGCGGAGTTTGCTCAATTTGTGAAACTCCTCAGAACCGGTTTGCTTTTCCATGGATTAATGAGCCACTGTAGAACAACATCGACATGTCGCTGTATACAGTCCTGCTAGTCCACCCTGCGAGCGCCAAGAACAATAGTGGTGGGCTACATCATCTTTGGGTTAGAGTAGATGCTACACTAGCTCTAGGGAGTGGTGTGGGTTGGATGATAAATTGGTGGTGATAAAGTTTTAGCTGGTCTTTTTGGGTTGGTCACGGTACTCTTGCCACTACCCCTTGATATAAGTGGTCCTTGATTCTAGACCAGCAAAAAGTTTTCCTGGCCGAGAGCCAGTTCTTTGGCTGTCGAAACACATAGAACTGGGTTTGAGATTAGGTATCTGCTCCAAACCAGCCCTGGGACTGCCTTGGTGAAAAGGGGTAAGTGATGTTATAGGGAAATGGGGTTAACTTTTAAGTAGGAACTGTGGTGCTGGTTCATGTTGGGCAGTTGATTGATTTGATTGTCCTGTAATAGGAAGTTCCAAGGATTTTATCCCCTACTATATCCATAATGTAATAAATTACATCATATGCCCCTTTTCCACCAAAGCGGGGCCAGCGCTTAGTTTGGAACCGGGTTTTCTGTTTCCACTGACAAAGAACTGGCTCTGGGGCCAGAAAAACCGGTTCCAGGCTAGCACCAACACTCTGCTGGGCCAGAGGAAAGAACCGCTTACGTTAGTTTGGGGGGGGACGGAGTTGTTAAGACCAACAACAATAGCAAGACCGCGAAAGGTCGCCATTTTTAAGCGACGAGAAGCAGCAGCTGTACAAATGCGAAGTCATCCATTATTGTTGTTGCTGCTGCTGCTTCTCCGTGTTGTTGTTGCTTCGATGTTCGCGCCAAGGTTTATGCAAACGCAGCGACGTAATGACGTATACGGCGACGTAACTGACGTATACAGCGACGTAATGACGTGGCTCCCCTTAGCACCCTGAGCTATGGAAAAGCAAACTGGTTCTCAGCTGGGTCGCAAGTTGAACGAGTTGTGAACCAGCACCAGCACTGGCCCCGAACCAGCCCTGGAACTGATTTGGTGGAAAAGGGGTATCGGTCAACTTTTGGGTTCTTGAGTGAGTTTTAAAATACAGGAACTCTTCGCTTTTCAGAGAATACGTGCATCTCATCTACTTTATGTATTTATTTATTTTTTGTCTACCCTTACCAAGTTAACTGTTATATTGGGGTATTTTAAATGTATTTTTGCACCAATTGCTCCCCCCCACCCCTTTTTTTTTTTTTGCAGAAAACCAGTAATATTTGCTGAACTGTAAAACTTCATTTCCTCATACTTAATGAACAAACTTGTATCATGAATGATGCTGTGTAAAAGTCCTCCAGTATCGTGTGTGCGTGTGTGTAAATATGGATTTTATGATCTAAGAGAGAACACGGAGGAATCTTCTTGCACCTACAAATGATTTATTGTGAACATGTCAAAACAAAAGTGAATAAAGTTTCCTCTATACACTACATTGGTAACGGCCATTTAAAATGTTACTGAATCAAAGACCTCATATAAACGGCTCTAGGATCCTCTCCGAAGCGTTTGTGTACCGACCTGTATGAAAGCCAATCAGTGGGAAAATCACCCTCTGAAAGCATGATTACAGCTATAAGGTTTCATTTGTATTCATTGCAGTGGGTGTTGTGTGAAGTGCAAAACTTGGGTTTGGGAGTGTCCTGGTTTGTTTTTCACCTACTGTACGAAACTACTAGTGCTGTAAGCCACAGGGTTAATCTACACCTACTTACGACTCAAACGTCTCTCCAGTCAGGTGAAAATAAACTCTTCTAACCTCGCAATATCCCGAGTTAGCTCGGACCGGCTGAAGTTGGTGTTGCTTTAGGACGAAACCGTTTCAGTTCTGTGCTTAAATATAAGCTTTGACCTGAAATGACCTGGATTCGGTGTGAAAAGTTTGATTCATGGGAAATCACATGATTTTTGATCGGAAGGTAAGACTATTGGCTGATTCTTTTTATAAACACATTACTTTGGAAATAGTGTTCTAGTGCAGTACTATTTTCGACCTGTTTGAGGGGGGTGGGTGGGTGGTTTGTTTGTTTGTTTATTTATTTATTTATTTATTTTGGTGTGTTAAAATCAGGAAATGTGCCTTTTGTGCTAATATTGGGTAAAAAGTCTTGAGCATGTTCATGATTATGATTTTCCTACGATGCGTTTTGGGGAAAAAAATTAAATGAATAAAATTTTATTATCTAAATAAGCAACACTTATTTTCCTGTTCTCGATCAACTTAAATATTCCTTTTCTTAAATAAAAAAAAACAACTTAATTTTCTTAACCAACGATAATTATTTACCCATATTTGTAAAGGTTGGAGTAAAATATAATGGCCTATTAATTAAAATGTTCATTTTATTAAAAATGAAAGTTAATAACAAATGGGCCTTTTCTTAATAAACTTGTATCATTTTTGTACTACCTGCATTTGCTTCTCTTTTTCTTGAGCTTTCAACAGTCTGTAAAAGGAGAGCTCTGATTTCGTTAAATCTATTCATCCAGTCACACCAACAGCTCTTTCCAATTTTAGATCTGCTTCTTGTATGATTTTCTGGCGTTAGAGCTGTGTTACTTCCACCTACAATGAAGTCGTGTGTATTAGTACTATGTACTCTTCTTTCTAAACAACACAATTACAGCTGGGCAAAACTAAGTGATTATGTAGCCTGATGATCAATTATTTTTTAAAATCTATTCAAAGCAGCATAAATTTGTATTGCAGTTTGTCATATGATGTATCGTTGCATGTCTACTTGACACAATGCATATTATAACAACTCTACTGGCTGACTGTGTCTTATTTATGCCAGTATAGCAGCCACTGGTAACTTTTTCCCATCCTACCTAGAAATTCCCGTTCACATGATCAGCACATGCTTCCTCTGAGGCTCATGCTATGCCATGGATGTTAAAGATAGACTTACTTTATTGATCCCAAGCTGGGAAATCGTTACAGCAGCAAGTTATCAGGCATGCAAAAAAAAAAAAGCATTGTACAACGTAAAGTACAATGAAAATATATCCCAGAACAAGCCAACTGTACAATATAAAGAGGAAAAAATGTGACAATAAAAAAAAAATCTATGTGCTTTGTACATGTGAGTGTGCATTAATAGGACTAAAAAACAAGAATTGTGCTGAAAGAACATTAAAAACTGTACAGAAGTGGCAGCATTGAAAGGAAGATAAACAAGAAGACAGTCATCTATATCCCCTGCTCTATAGACCAAGTTTCAAGATGTCACGGGGGCAAAAGTTCTGCTGCAGGAACCCAACCCGACCTCTTTACACTGACCTCAGCAGCCCATGGCATAAACCTACTGGATTTTTGGTCCAGGGGAGCTAAAAATTAAAATTTCCAAATTGCTTAGAATGAAAAGGCACATCGACATCACCTTGTTAACATGTAAATCAAGTTCCAGATCCGTATCATGAATAGTTTTGGATATGTGCTCTTAGAAACTAAGTCAAAAAAAAAAAATTTGTCAAAATTAATTTTTTTTGTCCAAAATAGCAAAAGGAACCAGTTCATGTTGCTTGACATGTATACAAAGTTTCATGAAGATATCTTAAGTAGTTTTAAAGACATGGCCCGGAAACGAAAACGTGACCAGGTGGATGGACGGAACCCGTTTCTGTATCCCCCGCCACACTTCATTTGGGTGGGGGAGAATAAAAACAAGTAAACTCTGAAGGTGCAAAGTGACCGGAGGACCAGGACCAGTGATGGATGATTTTGTCTGGATTCGAACTTGTGATCTCCTGATGATAGGGTGAAATAGTTAAATTTCTTTACTGCGGTTTTGTGATAATTGGGTTGTCATGACACCAAAATTTTGACTTGACTGTAATTATTATCATTGTTACTAGATACTAAAATATGACAACACAAAATCATTGGACAGCACTGTCGCCTCACAGCAAAAAGGCCCTGGGTTCGAGCCCAGTGACTGGCCAGGGCCTTTCTGTGCGGAGTTTGCATGTTCTCTCCGCGTGGGTTTCCTCCGGGTGCTCCGGTTTCCCCCACAGTCCAAAGACATGCAGGTTAGGTTAACTGGTGACTCTAAATTGGCCGTAGGTGTGAATGTGAGTGTGAATGGTTGTCTGTGTCTGTGTCAGCCCTGTGATGACCTGGCGACTTGTCCAGGGTGTACCCTGCCTTTCGCCCGTAGTCAGCTGGGATAGGCTCCAGCTTGCCTGCGACCCTGTAGAACAGGATAAAGCGGCTACAGATAATGGATGGATAGATGGGATGAACTGGAATGCCAACTGCATCCCAGGGCTCTTCAGAAGAAAAGAAGACTTTATTTGTCACAAGTACTCAAGCACAGTAAAATTCCTCCTCTGCATTTAACCCATCTGAAGCAGTGAACACACGCGCGCACACACACCCAGAGCAGTGGGCAGCTATGGCACAGCACCCAGGTTCACCCAACATCACTGCCTGACCTCACTACTGTTCTTGTGGCTTGAGTCAGTGCTTTATCCTGATCAGGGCTGTGGTAAATCCTATCCCAGGAACACTGGGCATAATGGGATGCCACGCATTTTGCACTTTTTTTCCCCCAAAACCAGCTTATTGAGTCTGTTTACTGGCATGTTTATGGGAGGTTGGAGGAAGCGAGACTTGGAGGAAGCCTACACAGACTCTGGTAGAACTTGCGAAACTCTACACAGACATGAACCCAAGCTCAGGTTCGAACCAGGGACGCTGGAGCTGTGAGGCAATAATGCTTCCCATACCCACAAGTGCTGCTCATTATTGACATGTAACTTATGGTTGAAAATAAACGAAAAGGGATAAATATAGACTTCACAGAACCTGACTAGCTGGATGTTCATGCTAAGCAGACCCAGCCTGGTCAGAGAACTCGTAACTTTAGTTCTTCCTCGGCCGGTTAAACTGGTGAAGCTTTAGCATGATCACTCTGAGGCAGTTCCATTGTCTTTTATTTCCAGCTGTCTTGGCATGTCAGAGCGTGTGTGAGGTCGTCTTCTTGCAGGGCTCGCTCTCTCTCACGCATGCGCACGCACGCACACACGCAGCCAGCCTTCCAGACAAACCCAGACACGTCGCTTCCGGACTCATACATGGCTTTTGGATTACGTCGCCGGTATCTGTTTCTCTGCCGTTATAAGTCAGCTTCCACAAATTACACAACTTCCTGTTGTTTTGGGGAAGCTGTCCTTCTGTGCCTGGACCCCCAGAGAGGCTCGCATGTGCATCCTATTTTAGGCCGAGCTCTCCTGGTCTCTGTAACTATCCTCTGAGTCACGCATCCACGCTATCGACATGTCGGCTTTTGCTTTAAACTGCAGCAGAGAACTTTAGATTAGATTAACTTTTGGTGGTCGAAACAGACAAGGAAAGTGGTGTTCAGATGATCTTGTATGTACGTTACAAGCGCTGGATGTGCTTGTTCATAGACATTACAAATCTGAAACTGCAAAAATGAAATTACATAGTGACCAAGTGTGTCGAACAGATCAAATCTATTTTAGGTGTGTTGCGGCTTCATGGTTAGTCATGGTTTATGATGGGACGATTTCCTCACTATGGGAATCTTATAATGCAGATTAAAATGAACTGTCTATTATTGTCTACCTGTTCATTGTGGGATTTTGTTTTTTAAAGTGGTACTCGTTCTTTTTGGGGAAGTCCCGCTGGACTCCCCCTCAATCATGCTACAAAAAAAAAAAATTCATCACGGTGTCTCAATCCACGTACTTCCGTTAGCGCACTTCCACGTAGTACCCTGTGCACACTATGTACTTGCTTGCATAGCGCATGAATTTCGACAGGGTCGTGTTGTCGTCTGAAATCAAACACAGCAAGTCATGCGCTTTCCGGAAATGATAATCACAACATTTGACCGTGATTGTCGCATAAACTGACAAATATCTGCTGACTTTTTTTTTTAAAAATGCGTTTATTTCTCACTTGTATGCATAGATATTTCACATGACATGGAAATTACATTGTTGACAACATGCCCTCCTCCAACTGGCTGAGAACAGCTTGGTGGTCCATCCCTTTCTGTTATGTGACCATTGAGCGTGAGAAGTCAACATTTTGACCGTTTTGAATACACCATCCAGGTACTTGTTTGTCAGTCAGTGCGTTTACATGCACATAGAGAGAATCGAATTTCTGCCGTTGCTCGACTGAAATCGAAGTTCAAAATGCCATGTATACACCTTAATTCGGCTGAAATTGAACCGAACTTGATTTCTCGGAATCAAGCTACACGACCTAGATTATGCGATTTCTGCCGAGCTACTTAGTGCATGTATATCCTATTGAGCTACGTATTCGAGCTACTTACTTCAGCACTGCCCCTTCCGGAAGTGACGAGGGACGAGACCACAAGCGGGAAACACAACAGCCTCGGTCGGCATGACAACAAATCATGATAACGGCATGAATCTTTTCTTTTTGTGGCATTGTTTGCACTGTTAAAATTTAGCTCACTTACTGTATCACCAAATACATCTGTACAGCTGTTGCATAGCTGTGAATTGTGTACATAAACAAGTCTGTGTGTGTGTGTGTGTGTGTGTGTGTGTATATATATATATATGTCCAACATCTGAAGAATGTCAATAAAAACAAAACAATTGAACTTTTTTGTGTGTTTAAGACATAAATTAAATTGTAAGCAAAAAAATATTTTTTGTAAGCAAAAAATGGACTTTAGAAAAATATACAATTGTGCAAAATAAGTTGTCTTACAAAACAGTGGTCTGCGCAGGACAGTTTGTAGCCATACAGTCTGTGAGAGCAAGCCTAACAGCTTGAACACGGAACTGCCAGTGTTGCCAGATTGGGCGTTTTTAAGTGCATTTTGGCGGATTTGAACATGTTTTGGGCTGGAAAACGTCAGCAGTATCTGGCAGCACTGCTGATAACTTTGTTTATACTCTTGAATAGCTCTTCTTCATGACGACAACCGGAAGTGTACCAACACGATGGGGCGTGTAGCGCCACTTGTGGCTCAGGTGCACAATGTACCTCACACAGCTCGATTTCCTTGTGTGCATGTAGGATTGGATTTCTCTGGCACCCCTGCTGGGACCCTTAGCTCGATTACCGACAGTAGCTCGATTTGGATGTGCATGTAAACGCACCGAGTGTGAAAGGACTTCTGTACTTGGTATTTTGAGTGCGCAAGTACATGAATTGAGACGCCACGTGTCACTGAGCGGGGGATATGGCTGCACTGAAAGCCCTTAGGCTGTGCAATTTGTTACTGTTAACTGTAAACACGTTATGTTACCTCTGCTGTCACTCCTTGCAGGTTTGTAATTTTGTCTTTTCACACAGAACAGCTTAAATACTACAGACTGTGACCGAAAGTCACAGTACTTTGAGTTACACTACCGTTCAAAAGTTTGGGGTCACTTTGAAATGTCCTTATTTTTGAAAGAAAAGCACTGTTCTTTTCAACGAAGATCACTTTAAACTAATCAGAAATCCACTCTATACCTTGCTAATGTGGTAAATGACTATTCTAGCTGCAAATGTCTGGTTTTTGGTGCAATATCTCCATAGGTGTATAGAGGCCCATTTCCAGCAACTCTCACTCCAGTGTTCTAATGGTACAATGTGTTTGCTCATTGCCTCAGAAGGCTAATGGATGATTAGAAAACCCTTGTACAATCATGTTAGCACAGCTGAAAACAGTTGAGCTCTTTAGAGAAGCTATAAAACTGACCTTCCTTTGAGCAGATTGAGTTTCTGGAGCATCACATTTGTGGGGTCGATTAAATGCTCAAAATGGCCAGAAAAATGTCTTGACTATATTTTCTATTCATTTTACAACTTATGGTGGGAAATAAAAGTGTGACTTTTCATGGAAAACACAAAATTGTCTGGGTGACCCAAACTTTTGAACGGTAGTGTAGCTGTTACAAACCGGGACGGCTGGTCACCGTACCCTATAGATCCGGAATGGTAAGAGCTAGAGATTGACACTTGGTGAGGAAAAGTTGTGCCCTGCTGCCCTGAAAAAAAAAAACTGGTTGGCAAAAAAATAAATAAAAAATCATGAAAATTGACGGATATAAGTGATGGGGGGGATCCCGTTTTTCATGGATCATTCTGTTTGGTGATCTGGATCAGCACCAAAAGTCATAGCACTGTAATTCAGCCCAGAGTTATTCTGCATGTGAAATTTGGTGGTGATTGGTTGAAAACTGAGGGAGAAATTGCATCCTAAAAAATATAATAGTGTTGCCAGGCAAAACAAACCTCCCCCGGTAGCACTTAAGATGAATATGAAGGAAGATATCGCAAAAAAAATAGGTACCCTATGGGTACATGTGGCTACTGCTTATAAATTGTTTTCTGATCCCATGTCCATACAGTAAAATATATAATATTCAGTCACTCACTCTGAGTCAGTAGCCACAAAAATGAAGCGTAATCCAAAAATGTACAATTTAAAAATCACAGCAGTAAAATATACCAGGTGTCTGTACTTTTGTTATTCTACTCTGACCTCTTACAGTTTTCGGAATCGAAACCTCCGAACCGAGGATGACATACACTACCGTTTAAAAGTTTGGGGTCACCCAGACAATTTTGTGTTTTCCATGAAAAGTCACACTTTTATTTCCCACCATAAGTTGTAAAATGAAGAGGAAAATATAGTCAAGACATTTTTCTGACCATTTTGAGCATTTAATCGACCCCACAAATGTGATGCTCCAGAAACTCAGTCTGCTCAAAGGAAGGTCAGTTTTATAGCTTCTCTAAGGCCAAGTTTACATTAGACCGTATCTGTCTCGTTTTCTTCGCGGATGCACTGTCCGTTTACATTAAAACGCCGGGAAACGGGAATCCGCCAGGGTCCACGTATTCAATCCAGATCGTGTCTGGTCTGGTGCTGTGTAAGCATTAAGAATACGTGGATACGCTGTGCTGAGCTCTAGCTGGCGTCGTCATTGGACAACGTCACTGTGACATCCACCTTCCTGATTCGCTGGCGTTGGTCATGTGACGCGACTGCTGAAAAACGGCGCGGACTTCCGCCTTGTATCACCTTTCATTAAAGAGTATAAAAGTATGAACATACTGCAAATACTGATGCAAATACTGCCCATTGTGTAGTTATGATTGTCTTTAGGCTTGCCATCTTTCCACTTGCAAGTGGTAAGTGACGCGCATACCCGATATGCACTAGGATCTCACACAGCGGCTCAGTCCCGAATCACTGCTCGTGCACTTCACTCACACGCTCTGTGAGCTGCGCAGGGCCAGAGTGCGCACCCTCCAGAGGGCACTCGCTGTTCAGGGTGGAGTGATTTGGAGCGCAGGATGCCTGCGGAGCTGAGCGTATCCGTGTACTGGCGTTGCTGTGTGCACGCTAATAGTTTTAAAAACGTTAATCTGATGATCCGCTGATACGGTCTAATGTAAACCCCACCTAAAGAGCTAAACTGTTTTCAGCTGTGCTAACATGATTGTACAAGGGTTTTCTAATCATCCATTAGCCTTCTGAGGCAATGAGCAAACACATTGTACCATTAGAACACTGGAGTGAGAGTTGCTGGAAATGGGCCTCTATACACCTATGGAGATATTGCACCAAAAACCAGACATTTGCAGCTAGAATAGTCATTTAGCACATTAGCAATGTATAGAATGGATTTCTGATTAGTTTAAAGTAATCTTCATTGAAAAGAACAGTGCTTTTCTTTCAAAAATAAGGACATTTCAAAGTGACCCCAAACTTTTGAATGGTAGTGTACACACGCTGTCGCTATGACCGAAACTCTTATTTCCTGGAAATGGCCCGGCGCTAGAGCTCAGTGGAACGCACTTTCCCTCTGTAATAAGCGTAAACATGTCTGAAAGCGATTTCTTTCGTCTAGTCCATTTATTTTGAATGGTGAACTGAATTGTATACACTCACCGGCCATTTTAATCGGAATGTGTGTATGCGCAGTGCGCGATTGTTACACTCTTACATTCTTACAGCACAATGACGTAGTGGCTAGCGCCTGTATATGAGGCAGTAGACACAACAAAAACAATATTGACCTTTTTGGTGACCTTGACCGGACGACCCTCAAAATGTTGGAGGTTCTATTTGAGACCAATGTCCATCTATCCTGAAAGTTTCATGAAGATTGGTCCAGCTGTTTTCCCATAATATTGTTAACACAAAAAAAAACGGACCCGACCAAAAACAATACCTCGCCCCTTGGTGGACTGTCTCGGTGCGAGGTGATGGTGATTTATTATTATTAATAATAATAATAATAATAATAATAATAATAAAGTAGAAAGATCCTGAGTGAGAGTAACTATTTGCGCCAGTGCCGCTAATGCAAATAAAAATAATAACAGTTAAAAAAAAAAAAAACACAGCATTGAACGATTGTCACCTTATAACAATGTGAGAGATCCTGAAAGTGTAAACTTTTTTTTTTTGAAGTGGAAGTCATTCTCCAAAATAAGAAGAGAAGGACGGTGAAGGCCAATTTATGCTGACAACCCAGTCCTCGCAGATAGCGTCGCAGACCGTGTCTGCGTAGCCCCCCCCCCTTCGCAGACGCTCTGCGCACACCTCCCGAAAATTGTGACCACCGCAGAAGCCTCGCAGACAGCGTCGCAGACAAGAGGGCTCTGATTGGTCCACTCTACATCCGCTGTACACGCACTTCCGCTTCCCTACTTTCCTGGTTTGGTTTGTTTTCACGACCGGCATTTTTAAAAACACGAGCGAAGATGGAGCAGCACGAAGAGCGGTTGATCGAGGAAGTGAGGAAGTACGTACATCTATACGACTCCGGTTCTAGTCATTATAAGTAACCGGAGGATAAACACGCCACTAACCACACCCACCAACTACTCCTAGCGATTTCGCGACTTCGCGCCCCCTTGCGTTGTGGCGCACGCCTATTACTCCCCGCTCAACGATAAATTACAACTGTCTGCGAAAAGCTATCTGCGAAAGCCTTGTCGCAAGAGCATGCAGAGGCCTTGAGGGGGGATTTGACTTTCCTGAAGTTTGAATGAAAATCACTTGTTTGGGAAAACAATGACGTAAAAACGAGAGTCCATTTTATTCTTACTACTTCCATTAGACTTGGAAGCCAATTGTGTTCAAACACTTGGCCAGCAGTGTGTTATTAGGTGTGCCTTTCACATTTCAGTAACGTGTTTAAGCAGCCGTGTTGTGTTTCGCTCAGAGTTCTGTAATTATATGTTTGCTCAGAGGGAGACGAGAGCAGTTTGTCCTGTGTCTGACGTTCGGTTTCACGTCTCTTCTGCTAAGCGCTGATGACTGATGATTTACGGCTTTGTGAAAGACACTTCCTGTCCCTCTGGGTAATTCTGCTCCCCTCCTCCCTCTCGTGTAGTTAAAAGAACGGTCAGTCGGAAGGTGTGGTGCCTGTGCCCTGTGGTTTCCCCTGACGTGTTTGCAACAACGTTTAGACATCGGGGTATAATTTAGTCTAGCTTCTGAGCGAGGAATCGTGACGCTGTGGTGAAGGTCAGAGCTGTGCGAGAACTGCTGTCTCGCTGCAGCTTTTCCATGCGCTGCGAGCTGCATGCCACGCTTCCAGCAAATACTGAGGATCAGGTTCCCTTCTGACGGGGAACCGCTTGTGTGAAGGGCATGACAAAAGATTTAGCGTCCTTGTACAAGGCTTGAATATTTATTTATTTATTTATTGAATCTCTTCACTGCTCCTTTGGCTCGTACGTGTGTTAAGTCTCAGCAGCTAGTTTGTGTACGTTTCAGTGTTGTGCAATAACAGGATCATTGTAAGATATTGCTTGCGTTTAAGATGCGGTTAAGATCTTGCCCTGCTGTGAACCTTGTAAGAGGGGAAAAAACCCACTTCTCTTTGCTGTACGCTTGCTGCAAGCGGATAATTACAGCAGTCTTAGAAGAAGAACGGCCCACGACACAGGCAGACTCATCGTGTTACAGAACTAAACTGCATGCAGGCTTTTACAGTGCAGGAACATGAGTAAAATGATAGCGTTGTATTTAAATGTATATACATAACTGAGCAAAATATTGTTTTCCCCACCAAAAGCAGATCATAAATACATTAGAGAGATGATTAAAACTCTAAATATACAGTTTTGTTAAGAAAAGACTGTATTTCGGGCTTATTTTCTTCTAAATAACATGCTGTCTAAAACCAGAAATGAGGCAACATGGAGTTTTTAGGCAAATGACTGTGATCATAAACTTGCCTGCTACTCCCACAACGTATAATCTGCAAAACGTGCGTACAAGTCCTAAACCGTTTCAACCTGAGTATATGGAATGGAGCACAGTGCACCTGATTAACGCCAAGTGGTTCGGGTTTATTAATTTATGCATGATATAACGTACCAGCCAGAAGTTTGGACACGCTTTCTCAGTCTCGTCTTCCCGTTATTAAGTTGCACCACCAGGAAGCCCTGCCTCCTTCGTTCATCTCGCATGTGCTTTCTGAGAAAGGAAGTTTGAGAGTTCGTAAATGATTTCCAAGCCATCAAGTCATGTCTGAATCAGTTGGCTAACGTCAAGTAAATATATAGTTACAATCGGTTAACTACGTTTGTTTATTACGGAAGTCGCTGAAAGATTTCAAAATGACAGTCATCTAAAATGATTAACTAATTAGGGTACAAGGAATTGTCAAGTCAAACACCTTTTTATAAATAGTTGTCATGATTAAAACACGAATAATGTCAGCCATGGACGTCTTGTTGATTCATCCGGCCGACAGGTGATGAGCTTATGCCATCGTGTGGTGTTCGGCGTCATCGTTTCAAGAAAATCGCTGCTTCTCTCTCAATTCTTCACCGGTTTTTATTCTTTTTGGCAGGAAGGTAGGTCTGCCTGGAGTGCATATAGCTTCTACTCAAATTTGCATAATTGCAATTAATAATGAAGATATGGAGTAATCAATCAATCCCTAATGAGCAATTTCCACACACATTTGCTTCTTCTCCCTCAATTCTTCACCGATTTTGATTCTTTCTGGCATGAAGGTAGGGGTACCTAGGGTACTATAACTTCTACACAGATTTGCTTAATTATTAATGAAGGTATGGATCAGTTAAGCCTTAAAGGAACAGTCCACCGTACTTCCGTAATGAAATATGTTGTTCTCTGAATTGAGACGAGCTGATCCGTACCTCTCCGAGCTTCGTGCGACCTCCCAGTCAGTCAGACGCGCTGTCACTCCTGTTAGCAATGTAGCTAGGCTCAGCATGGCCAATGGTATTTTTTGGGGCTGTAGTTAGATGCGACCAAACTCTTCCGCGTTTTTCCTGTTTGCATAGGTTTATATGACCAGTGACATGAAACAAGTTCAGTTACACAAATTGAAACGTGGCGATTTTCTATGCTATGGAAAGTCCGCACTATAATGACAGGCGTACTAACACCTTCTGCGCGCTTCGACAGCGCATTGATACCTTCATTCCTGTTTTCCCCCTCTCCCCCCTCTCCCCCGCAGGCTACTTGTCTTGGTGGTCACGTTGGTTGTATTGACGGAAGTTGGGGGGGTGGGGGAGAGAAAAAAAACAGGAGTGAAGGTATCAATGCGCTGTCGAAGCGCGCAGAAGGTGCTAGTACGCCTGTCATTATAGTGCGGACTTTCCATAGCATAGAAAATCGCTACGTTTCAATTTGTGTAACTGAACTTGTTTCATGTCACTGGTCATATAAACCTATGTAAACAGGAAAAACGTGGAAGAGTTTGGTCGCATCTAACTACAGCCCCAAAAAATACCATTGGCCATGCTGAGCCTAGCTACATTGCTAACAGGAATGACAGCGTGTCTGACTGACTGGGAGGTCGCACGAAGCTCGGAGAGGTATGGATCAGCTCGTCTCAATTCAGAGAAGAACATATTTCATTATGGAAGTACGGTGGACTGTTCCTTTTAATGAGCAGTTCAACAAAAATTGCTGCTTCTCAGTCAAGTCCTCGCCGTTTTGGGTTCTTTCTGGCAAATAGGTCGGTATTCCTAGGGTGCAGAGCGTGTGTACAGCTTGAAACATTTATTTCGCAAGGTGGCCCACTTTAGATCGTTCCTTCTGGACTAAATGGGGCCAGAGTGAGCTACGCCGTCATTGACCGTCTCGTTACAGGTTTTTTGATTGCCTCTGCCACCAAGCAGTTCCTGACCACTCACCTGAAATGCTGAAATTACTCATTCTTGTCTCCTCTTTTTTTTTTTAAAAACAAATAAATACTAACAGTTTGCAATTCTTATGGTGAATTGTGAGTAGGGAAAAACTTAAAATTGAATAAGCCAAACCAGCAAACGCTGAGCAGCTGTGATGTTTGTTAGAGGTTGTAAAGCTGTCTGTGAAGTGGATGAGAATCGGACGGCGTATTGTGCACTCTAGTGCAAAACTGACATGAACAGTATTGCTGAATATCTGCATGTGTAGATTTAATTAAAAAAAAAAATTCCCGTTGGGGCTTCGGAGTTTAAGATTTTATTTTTTAAATTAGGCATTAGGTCGATTTGAGCATTTCGTTGGAAGTGGTGTATTTTTTTTTATTTATTATTTTTAAACTGTGCGCTGATCAGAACAATAGCACGTCTGTCCACATTTGTATTTGGCTCACCTGCTCACATCGTCCTCACACTGTGATTACAGTGAGCTCAGGTGAGGACTACAATCGGCGCACTGTTTCTCACTGAGCACGAGGACCTGAGCGAGACATCGATTGGTTGATAGTTAGCTGATGTCAAAGCTTAGGCCAAAAAAAAAAAAAGGGTGTTTCAGGTAACATGAAATACTAAAATAAGGTCCGTAGGTAGGAAAAAGGTTGTGTGTTTTTTTTTTTTTTTTTTTTTTTTTTTTTGTTCGAAAAAATTAACACAAGTAAACATTTTACAAAATAGTATTTTGGCACAGAATCCTTTATACCACACATCATAAAATAAGTGTTTTAAATCTTGAAATGAATAAAAATATCGCGAGAGTTCGAGTTATGATCTACGGAAGCGTGTTGCTGCCACACTCAAAAAAATTGGTTTAGAATCAAGTAATTACGTGAAAAGATATTGTTAACAAAGTTATCACGTTTTTACAATATATTTATCATGTAATAACATCACGTTATTTCATGATATTTTCATGTAATAACGTGAAAACACCTTATCAAGAAATAACGTGAAAATAACGTCTTAGGCTACTTCCATTAAAAGCAGACGGCCTAGCCTAGCCTACTGTAGAACTTGGGTCGAGCAAAAACACCGAGCAAAAACATGGCTGAATCCTGAATGACTCCTATTTGTATAAATAGGGGACTACATAGGTGGCAAAATGTAGTGTTTTTCCCTGCCATGGAAGTGCACTTGTATACTGAAGAGGAAGCAATTTGCATTACAGCCTTGAATGAGGATTCAAAATGGCGGCTCGGCTCAGTTTTCCCTTCCTCCTTCAGTATACAAGTGCGCTTCCATGTTTATGCAGGAGGGCTGATAGAAGTGGCGAAACATTTTACTTTTTATCGTTTCTTTCACAACTTGAATGCGTTGAAACAAAAAATTATGACAAACTAACGCCGCTTACACTAAAATATCGAGGGAAATTTGTAATAACTTCACGGTCGGCAATTTCGACGTGGAAATTCTCGATCGGTCGGGTTACCGGAAACACTTTTTTTTTTTTTCTTTTTTTTTGGCCTTAGCTTTAATATTGTTCCATCAGCATTGGCGCAAATCATAAATAAATGATAAAGGACAAATCCTCCTCCTTTACATGTTGCAAAGGGAGAAAATTGCTTTCATTAAACAGCAGAACTTGAATGGAATAACAGAAAAGCCATTTTCTGGATCACGTTGGTCCCCAAATGGCTCCTCATTAAAGATTTGACTAAATCAGATTCAGTAACTTGACGGTTAAAGGGGAACTGAAAGCAAATTTTTTGCATTTTTGATAGCTATTTTGTCACTGCTATAGCAAGTTATGAGTGTTTTGAAATATGCTCTGTGTAATATCAGTCCGTATGTCAAAGCCATAGCCATAAACGAGATTCGCTGAGACCTGTGCGAGACATCGTAGGACGGAAGTAAAACGTAAAGCGGAAATCAAAGTGACCGACATCTGCCAACGTCGTCGAAAGACACGCGCCCTCTTTCGAATGCTGACGTAATCAAGCCGGAAGTTCTCCCCGTGTCCGAAATCACACCCTACTCACTATATAGTGCGGACGCCATTTTGTAGTGCTGTCCGAAACCTTAGTGAGGATTATGTGGGAAATGCGCTCAGTATAATATGTATTTATCACAAAAATACATGCATGTATTTATTGTTTTGAAAACCCACCAGCCGCCTGATCTGGCACGTTTTAATTGTGCAACAGTAACGACGTACATACCAGCGCGACGGACTAGTCCTTATCCTGTCGTCTTTCCAACTCTTCTCTACTCCACGTTGGTTCGAAGTCGTATGGAATAATCTCCATCGCTGATGAAGCTGGCAAATCTCAAAATTAATCTAAATTGGAATGATATGGCGATCTGGCCGCTGTGTAAACGGTTTTCAAAATGGCGGCGCTGACACTTCACGTTTGAAGTCTCGCAAAGATCGCGCGGATAAGCGACGCGTGCCGTGGACCATGCGAACTACATTCAACGTGGTTAAAAACCGCAAAGGCCCATAAGTGTACTATAATATGCCGATATGAGTCACGATATAAGGTTAATAACATCGAAAACGGAATTAAGAAATAAAGCCAGTTTAAAAATGACTTCAGTTCCCCTTTAACAAAAATAAAGGGAGCCAGGAAATCTTTGAGAAATGAAAACATTTTGGCAAAACAGTGCAAATTTAGCAGTGCAGATGTGTGAACGTGTCTCGTCGAAATGCATGTCGGCGCAAGAGCAGTTCTGCATGCGAGACTTCAAGCTTTCTTTAGACAATCTGGTACGTTTCATCATTAAATGCAAGAACTGCTTAGTTTTACATGAAGATGCTGTGACTGATGTTGCAAACAGCCAGCCATGTTAACTCAAGCTTAACTGTTTAAAATCAAACTGTTTCACGCGATTCTGTGAACGTGAATCCAGTGATTTTTATATCATCTTGCTTTGGGATGTTTTTCCCTTTTATAAACAACAAAGGCTTTGTAATTAATCTTCATTAATATATTAAAAGTTATTCTTTTCCTCTGTCTACTGTCTGGGTTTCTTCTGTCAAGTCTCTCTCTCTCTCTCTCTCTCTCTCTGTTCCGTTTCCTCAACATGGTTTTCTCTTTTTCTTTCGCTCCCCTCCCTTCCTGTGGTGTCTGTGTGATAGTGTAGTCAGACTGAGCCTGGTGACAGTCCAATAAGCATTACATAAGATTTTTCAGGGATATTATTAACCACAAAGCTCTGTTCTTTGAAGGTTTCACCGATTCCGTCCACCGTCGGGTGGAAAATGAATCGGAGTAGCATTAACCAGAAAGAACTCGGCGGGCTAAGGTCGTGTCGCGTTTGTTTTGCAGGCTCACTCCGACTCTAAGGCCGGCGGTCGCTCCAACATGCCCCGCGGCCGCAACTCGCTGGCCACCGCAGCCGACGAACAGCCGCACATCGGGAAATACCGGCTGCTGAAGACCATCGGAAAAGGGAATTTCGCAAAGGTCAAACTGGCTCGACATGTTCTCACTGGCAAAGAGGTGACGATCAAACTGCTTTTAATGCTTTCTTTAAATCTGGGCAATAAAGTCAAGAGGTTTTGGAGCTGTCGTGCTTGTTGTAATGGATTAAAAATCTGACTTTTGTTTTGTACATGTAGACAAAGACATCAGAGAGAATTTTTTTTTTTAATCATATTTATTGGCCCCTTAACAATCTGTAGAGGCTGCCAGTTCCTCAGCCCTCCCACAATGCCTCTACTGGGCAGTGTGTGTGGTGTTTTTATTTATTTATTTATTTATTTATTTATTTTTTATTTTGGGCCCAGTCTGTCTGCATGACAAAGTGGTTCATTTAACACTTCAGTTCGCACTCGGTACATCTCCACACCTAATGGTTTTAGATCCGCTGCCGGTTCACGTGTGACTGCATGGTGTCTGACCCTCCACACTGACACAACTGCACAAGGCCCGTGGAATGACGACGGAGTAGGAGAGAAAGAGAATCTTGTGTGCGCACTTATTGCTTGTACACCACTCTGTAATCACCATGTGGTGCGCTGAATTGTTTCCTGATGATGTTAGATTGAGATCTCGGCTAGGACCAGTCAAGGCTGAAGTCAGCCAACAGTCTAAGATCTTGACTTGAAGTCACGCTCTGTTTATTTGGCGGTCTCGTCATCTGTTTCCTTGTGTATACGCATTTGATCTTGAGGCCAATTTCCTCAAGAACACCAAGCAACCTTCGTTCCACTCCTCCTGTTGCTCCATGTAACGATGTAGAGCAGGGCATCGGAGATCCTTCCTCTTAGAACACGACGTCGTAGATTTCTTCTTGTTGAATTTTTCTTTCTTATTAAAAATGACTTTTTTTTTTCCTCCCCTTAACCCGTGTATTCAGGTGGCTGTAAAAATCATAGACAAGACCCAGCTCAACTCCTCCAGTCTCCAGAAGGTGAGTTGGGGGTTTGAACTTGTTTTAATCATGCACGTCAAACAGCGAACCCTTTCGAGCATACCCGTAGCACGCCTCCACTTGGTCATATTAGACCCTCGCTCGTTAGAGCTTCTCTCGTTTATCCTGGAAATGCTCGACTTTGATTTCGCTCAAGGCTAAAGAGGCGAGTTAATTGCACCAAATTAGGCTCAAATCCTTCCTGAGTACAAATATATGATTTATCAGCTGTATATCAAACGTGACCTCTGTCTCATTCACAGCTCTTTCGGGAAGTGAGGATCATGAAGCTGTTGAATCACCCAAATATTGGTGAGCTTTATTTACTTACAAGATGACTGGTTCAAGCTTGAATTTCTCATTTTCCTACAGAAGGTTTTTTTTTTCTTTCCTCCTGTATCAATGTATCATGTGAATAACTCTGTCGTAAAAATATTTGACTGCCATAGCATGTATTATCTGTTTTGCTTAACCAGTTTTTTTTTCCCCTCTTATGACTTCTTGTCCATAGTGAAATTGTTTGAGGTGATAGAAACCGAGAAGACACTTTACCTGGTTATGGAGTACGCCAGCGGAGGTTCGAGTTCTCCTTCATCTTTGGCTTTAACCCTTTTCAAATTCATGAACTGTCGATTCATTAAGTTGCTTTTTCCTGTTTTTCCATGTAATCACTCCAAACCTATGGAGAAACAAACTGCTTTTAATTTGTGACGTGTCTATAATGTACACCGAATCACTTTTAGGGCCCGGTCCCACTACATGAATTTAGTTCCAGTCTAGAGCAGTCACACCACAACTATAATCCCGACTATATTTTTTATATATATATATATATATATATATATATATATACACACACACACACTACCGTTCAAAAGTTTGGGGTCACCCAGACAATTTTGTGTTTTCCATGAAAGTCACACTTTTATTTACCACCATAAGTTGTAAAATGAATAGAAAATATAGTCAAGATATTTTTCTGGCCGTTTTGAGCATTTAATCAACCCCACAAATGTGATGCTCCAGAAACTCAATCTGCTCAAAGGAAGGTCAGTTTTATAGCTTCTCTAAAGAGCTAAACTGTTTTCAGCTGTGCTAACATGATTGTACAAGGGTTTTCTAATCATCCATTAGCCTTCTGAGCAGGGCTTTGAACCGGTTCAAGGAATGAAAACAAAAACCAGGAACTTTTTCTATTTCACATGGAACAGAAACGAAACCAGAAACTTTATTTTTGATGTTCCGGAACAGAAACGCTTATTAAAAATAATGGTAACCGGTTAATACCGGTTTTTATTTCGTTCCTCAAAGTTTCCGTAGCCTACAAATAAAAAAGTCATTCTTCTCCTGCGCAAGTTTCTATGACCCGCTGGGGTTCACTTCCTGTGTGACATTCGCTGACTGAATGGAGAGAGCGGGAGGGTGGACTACTATCACATCTCCAAGTCTTAAATAAGAGGTAAATATTGCAGTCTATCGTTATTCGAAAACGTCAATTTCAAACACGATGTCAATATATTTGTCCACGTTAATGAAAGGCTCGCAAACATTAAATGACGTTAACCTCTGTTAGCCTATCAATGCATAGGGCCTGACTAGCCTTTGGTAACACACTAAACGAATTATCTTTCATTTTTGGCACTTTTTCTGTTTGTGTAGATGGGAAGACATACTGAGAATCCAAATCGCCACATTTGAAATAATTGTTTTGAATTATTTCTTGTCTTATTTAATGAAGGTTGTAATAGAATTAGCCTACATTTGGCTTAAGCTGGATGAGACAGAGACATAATTTTATAGCCATTTGTTAAACAGCTGGCAGGGAACGTAATTAACCGTTCCGGGAACGAAATTTTTTTTTTGTTCTAACCGGTTCGGGAACGTCTATTTAATGGTGGAACCCAAAACCGGAAATGTTAAAATTCCGTTTCTGTTCGGAACGAACCAATAGGAAAAAAAATTCTGGTTCAAAGCCCTGCTTCTGAGGCAATGAGCAAACACATTGTACCATTAGAACACTGTAGTGATAGTTGCTGGAAATGGGCCTCTATACACCTATGGAGATATTGCACCAAAAACCAGACATTTGCAGCTAGAATAGTCATTTAGCACATTAGCAATGTATAGAGTGGATTTCTGATTAGTTTAAAGTGATCTTCGTTGAAAAGAACAGTGCTTTTCTTTCAAAAATAAGGACATTTCAGAAGTTTGGGGTCACTTTGAACGGTAGTGTACCTGGTGGTTTGCTTTCATGGGAAAGCGTAGCCGTTGTATGCTGTTCGCATGCACTCAGCAGCACACAATGGCTGACCGTGGTGGCAAGGAAGAGCTGCTTTTGATGCCCATCTTCGACACTTCGATTATCAGCTTCTCCTCAAAGATGCATGGGGAAAAATAGCACATGCTCAGACATCACATGTAAACAATTACCTGATTGGTCAGATGTTGTATCGGATCAGGTCCAGGCCTGGAAAAATCGCTCCAGAAGCAATCTCGCCGATGCTGATAAACCCGTTATCGGTCTGGTGTGAGCACCAACCATGTAAACTGCAGGGGGCTGATTTATTTATAGTTAGCAGTATTGTGGGACCGAGCCTTTACATCTTTTGATTGTTTTTCATTTCATCAGCAGGGACTTGCTTTTTCAGAATTCTTTCAAAAGCAGTCCAAGCCACTGCATTGTGTTTCACGGAGCGATTCCGTTTCAGGTAGAAAATGGACCGTACTAGTGGAGGAACATGAGACGCAACACACAACACTGTATTGTTTTTCATAAGTGATGTGCAGAAAACATTCCACACTGAAAAGCAGAACAGTCACTGCATTGCTCTTGCATCACATGATCTCATTAGTGAAAACAATAAGCAGGAGGAGTTTTTTTTTTTTTTTTTTTTTTTAAATGAAATGCAGAATTCTTAGCTCCATTTTGGTTTCATCAGTGTCTGGAAGTCGTGTCACACTGAAATGCAATCCGTCTGACTATTTGTGTATTGTATATCATGTATTCCTCCCCCACCAATGTAACTGTGATGAAATCTTCTCCATAGAAATCCTTCTTTACCCCATATTTGTTATAGAACTGGTTTAGAAATTATTACGACTTGGGGGGGGCAACCAAAAAAAACGCATGCCCACTTCAGTTCAGTCTGATAAAATTCTCTAGATCTCGCTGTGTTTTGCCTCTGCCTCAAACAGTATACAACTGTACTAATAAAGTGAAATCATACACTACTGTTCAAAAGTTTGGGGTCACTTTGAAATGTCCTTATTTTTGAAAGAAAAGCACTGTTCTTTTCAATGAAGATCACTTTAAACTAATCAGAAATCCACTCTATACATTGCTAATGTGCTAAATGACTATTCTAGCTGCAAATGTCTGGTTTTTGGTGCAATATCTCCATAGGTGTATAGAGGCCCATTTCCAGCAACTCTCACTCCAGTGTTCTAATGGTACAATGTGTTTGCTCATTGCCTCAGAAGGCTAATGGATGATTAGAAAACCCTTGTACAATCATGTTAGCACAGCTGAAAGCAGTTTAGCTCTTTAGAGAAGCTATAAAACTGACCTTCCTTTGAGCAGATTGAGGGTGTAGTCAGACCAGGATAGTTCGATAGTTCACTTGCTTTGGTCCGAATCAAATGTTTTTGGTTTTTTTTTTTTCATTTTGGTGCGGTTCGCTTTCACACTGTAAATTTTAGTAAGCGGACCAAAATCTGTCAACAAAGCCACGCGCCCTGAGGTCGTTCAGCTATTGGTCAGAGACGACACGCGCACAAAGCGCTGTTCTGGGGAGCGCGTGAACCCCTTCATTTTCTCACTGAATACAGCAAACATGTCGGCATTTTTGTGTGTTCTCTCCAAAAGCTCAGATATGTGGACATCTGCCCATATATCCACAAGGGTATGCGTTTCTTCCTCGGCCCACGTTTGCCCCCTACTCATTTTTTGTACTCTGTAGTCTAGCCTACCACTGATCTGAATGACTGAACGACTGTTGTAAGGTTCCCTTGACAACCGAAACAGTGTTTGCACTTTGCGGTGGAGTGTCAAGACTCTGTTTCCCATAATGCTCGACAAACGACGGAAGCTCCCGAGGTACAAAAAAGCAAAACTGTCGGATTAGGTCCGGTCTGCTTTCACACCTCCAAAAGATCCGCACCAGGGTTCCTTTGGTCCGGACCGAGTCCGACCTTGCAGCTCGGTCTCGGTCCGCTTGTTTGGTACGGACCAGAGTTCGGTGGTTTGTATTCAGACCAACCCAAAAGGTCCGGACCAAGGGAAATTTGGTTCGTTTGGTCCGGACCAAACAATGTAGGTGTGAATACGCCATGAGTTTCTGGAGCATCACATTTGTGGGGTCGATTAAATGCTCAAAATGGCCAGAAAAATGTCTTGACTATATTTTCTATTCATTTTACAACTTATGGTGGTAAATAAGTGACTTTTGATGGAAAACACAAAATTGTCTGGGTGACCCCAAACTTTTGAACGGTAGTGTATTTATAAATATTATATGATAAATAATGTGAAAGCAGTATCGGTGTCTTGGGTAGCAGGTTGGGAAGCACCAAATGTGGTGTCGGGTAAAACTTGTCAAAGGGTACGTTGTGTACTGTAGGTCCTTTTCTGGCTTCTGAATCTTGAAGAGTACAATTTCACTGGCTGTGAAGTTGAACAACCTTTTGCACAGAGTGACATGATCTTTTTTTAGATTTGGTCACCGGAATGAAAAGTTCGCATGCTGAATTGACTGAATTTCAGGGTGCTTTCACACCTGAGAGTGAATCAGAGTGAAATTGATGCTTTTTGTTTGCTGTTCGTTTAGCTGAAGTGCCTTGTTGTAGATAATTGAATGAATCAAAAAGCAAAAAAAAAAAAAGTTAGCTTTGTGGTGTGTGATCAAAAGGTTTTTGTGATGTGCGTTTGCGATTATACTATGGACCTCTAGCTTGAGCAGAGAGCAAAGCCTACAGCAGTGAAGCGGTAGTCTGGCTAACGCGACTTCAAAGCTCTGCGAGCTATTGGTCTGGCCAAGATATTAAGCCCAACCGTTTCCCAGAGCCCGTGATTGACCCGCCTCCCTGAAATGCCTCAGTTTGCTACTGGTCGAAGCCAGAAAAGGCTGTGACGAAGCTTAAACCAATCACATCACTCTTTCCTCTGACGTATGTGACGCGACGATAGGATTCTCGCTGAGCCCCATTGATTTGGCTACTAGCGGGACTAACTGGTAGATTAAACTCTTACCGAAGCCGGTCGGGAGCAAGGCGAAAACGTCCTTCCTTTCAATAAATACCTCCAGGGCTGCTCTTTGCTCCGTTTTCAATGAGAACTTCCCGTTGAATGCTTTCAATACAGCATGATTCTGTAAACAATCTATGGCTTCCGGTCGCAGTTCTACTACGTCACTGCCTTGAACACGCCTCTACCCAGGGCCGTTGGAAATGCTCAAAGTTGATGGGCTCCCGATTTTTCCGGAGCTTGGAAGAGCTGTAGATAGCTTGCCTGGCCAGACTAAGCTCGCAACAGGCCCTCGTGTTGCGTCACGCTTAGGATGGGCGGGCCCAGGCTAGTGAAGCGGTGACCTGGGCAAGCTGTTATGAGTGGCGTTCACACTTGACACAGCGGAGCAGCGTGTGCTCAAATCAGACATGAGGATTGCACGAACTGTTTGATATGCCACGTTAAGGACGTCATCGACTTCCTTGATTTCTCGAGTTTGACGCAGAATTTTTGTTCTCTGCTTGAGTTTGAGGTCTATCGTTAAATCACAAATGCGCATGTTGTCTCAAAAAAAAAGTGTCACGTGGGTCCTAGTGTTGAAAGCACAATGTCACGCAGCGTACTGACTCCCGAAAGTTCCTGTTCACTCCTGCTGCACGTGCATGACGGCACCGCTCTCCGTTCGTTCGCAACAGGAACAGTCTCGGAACTTTTTTGGTCGCACCTCATATCGCTGAAAACGCACGTGTTTTAATCTTGACGTGAAAAAGTAAACACATCTTTGCCAAATGTAGTGGAAATCAGAATCACTTGAGCATGAACACAGAGCCACACTCTCTGTACATTACTAGATAATTATAGAAATGACTCGTTTTTGCAAAATTTAATGTTGCATCCACCGTTTATGATATCTCTCTCTCATCAGTCAGAATCACCAGAACACGCTGCATTTCCACAGCACTTTGTTCTTCGGCTCGTTTTGCAGCAGTGCTCCAGTTTAGCAATTCACATATCTCCAGCAAAATGTCGTTCACAACCTTAAACATGTGGCATGTTTTGGTTCACTTCTTCTCTTTTGTGTTGAGGCCAAATCAGGATCGAAACACTTTCTCACTACAAACAAACCGCGCGAGAGCTCGACTCCTATAACGGAATAAACACCGCGTGCATGAACGCACCCTAAAAGCAGTAAGCAGTGGCAAAAAAGATTCAGTAAATCGCCTCACTCCTTGGTGAAGCTTGGCTGCATTTAGTGAAGAAAAGTGAGCAGGCTCTAGCAAATATTCTATAACTAACTGGACCTGCAGCTAGATCTGGTTACGAAGTTGAATTAAATTAAGACCACATGTCCAGCATTGAAATTCTGATGTTTAAACGTCTACTTCCAAGCACAGATATGACATTTAAGTCAGTGTTTAAAGTCAGTCTTCCCTCTGAATGGAACGTTTCTTCTTGTTTTTAATGCTATGAGTATACACTGCCGTTCAAAAGTTTGGGGTCACCCAGACAATTTTGTGTTTTCCATGAAAAGTCACACTTTTATTTCCCACCATAAGTTGTAAAATGAATAGAAAATATAGTCAAGACATTTTTCTGGCCATTTTGAGCATTTAATCGACCCCACAAATGTGATGCTCCAGAAACTCGGGCTACATCCACACGACAACGGCAACGAGATTTTTTTTTTTTTTTTTTAAGCGGGTAAAAAAAAAAAAAATATCGCGTCCACATGGGCAACGGATCAGTAAAATATCAGGTACATATGGCAACGCAACGCTTGCTGAAAATGATGCAATACACATGCCACACCTCTACGTGCGCTGTAAGACGGTCCCATTGGAGACACCAGACCAATAGAAGAAGTAGGACGCATGCGCATAAACCCCTTCTACCCAGCGTGAATGAGTGAGTGCTGCTTGTTCTAGTCATGTGGTTGTGATGTCATCGTAAACAAATCCGTTCTACTCATCCAGACGACTTCGCAACGGTGCCGTTGCCAGATTTTTCCACTCTGGAAACCGTTCTCAAAAAATATCATTTTGGGGCACCCAAAACGCCGGTGCCGTGTGGACGCCAGGCCGAAACGATAAACAATTTTATCGGATTCAGCTGAATCCGTTGCCGTGTGGACAGGGCCTCAATCTGCTCAAAGGAAGGTCAGTTTTATAGCTTCTCTAAAGAGCTAAACTGTTTTCAGCTGTGCTAACATGATTGTACAAGGGTTTTCTAATCATCCATTAGCCTTCTGAGGCAATGAGCAAACCCATTGTACCATTAGAACACTGGAGTGAGAGTTGCTGGAAATGGGCCTCTATACACCTATGGAGATATTGCACCAAAAACCAGACATTTGCAGCTAGAATAGTCATTTAGCACATTAGCAATGTATAGAGTGGATTTCTGATTAGTTTAAAGTGATCTTCGTTGAGGCGGCATGGTGGTGTAGTGGTTAGCGCTGTCGCCTCACAGCAAGAAGGTCCGGGTTCGAGCCCTGTGGCCGGCGAGGGCCTTTCTGTGTGGAGTTTGCATGTTCTCCCCGTGTCCGCGTGGGTTTCCTCCGGGTGCTCCGGTTTCCCCCACAGTCCAAAGACATGCAGGTTAGGTTAACTGGTGACTCTAAATTGACCGTAGGTGTGAATGTGAGTGTGAATGGTTGTCTGTGTCTATGTGTCAGCCCTGTGATGACCTGGCGACTTGTCCAGGGTGTACCCCGCCTTTCGCCCGTAGTCAGCTGGGATAGGCTCCAGCTCGCCTGCGACCCTGTAGAACAGGATAAAGCGGCTAGAGATAATGAGATGACATGAGATCTTCATTGAAAAGAACAGTGCTTTTCTTCCAAAAATAAGGATATTTCAAAGTGACCCCAAACTTTTGAACGGTAGTGTGTGTGTAATATATATAAAATATATTATACAGTTGTAGAATATAGAAAGCATGCATACAGCATCAAATAATTGATGGACTTAAATGAGTTAATGTTTTTCACAAAGATTTCTGAGCTTTTCAAGGAAATGAAGTGATCGAAATTTTTTCTGAAGGGGAACTACAGTTCTGTGGCTGACTATCATGGTGATCGTGGTGTAAAATAACAGAAATGATGCAATATGTGCAACAGTTAAGGTTGTTTCTGATGCTGTAATAGTAACTGGCAAACATGGAGGCGTGCAAAATCATTCCAGGGTTCTTTTTACTTTGCTGCACAATCATGAAGTTCATGGCACATGTAGCTGTCCACATAGTCAATTTTTGCTTCGAGGCTTTTTCCATACCAAAACATACACTGAACTCCTATTTGCCACTTTGAGGAAATGTTTCTCTTTACCTTTTGGGCCGTGTCTGATGTAAAACAAGCTGAAGTAATATGTAGGTTCACCACAGATTGTTAGAAAGTCTGTCTAAGAGGGTCGGATATTTCGTAAATATTATGTTTGACCAGTTGGCAATGTTCAGCATAGCAAACTCCACTCCCTTAATTCCTGTTTCTTAGAAAAGTACATATTTTTTTCCATTGAACTACAGCCCAGGAACTAAAAATCGGCCTTGAAAAGCACCTAAGAGTACTTGACTTCTAAAAACATTCCTGGAGCAGAAGTGCGTTTTTAGTTATGTCTATTCCAACAACAAATGTACGCCATCTTTCCTGTTTTTAAGCAAAAGCCCAGGTAGATTTAAGCTTCCCACAACTACTGTAGCTCATTGACCAGAAACTAAGCGGTGGCTCTTTTTTTTTTTTTCTCTCTTTCTTCTCTCCCCCCCTCCTCCTCAGTGCTGTGAAAGTAGCTCTTTCAAATCTCGTTTTCTCTTTATGCTGTCCACAAAGTGCTGTTAAATCAAGCTTTTGTCATCCTCCTGACTGTTCTCTCGCTCCTCCTGATACAGGAGAGGTGTTCGATTACCTCGTCGCCCATGGCAGAATGAAAGAGAAAGAAGCCAGGGCCAAATTCAGACAGGTGAGACTCTGTTAGTGTTGAACAAGCACTCAGAGCTTGTAAAAGTACCGGATATTTTTCTTAAGTTTTCTTAACTTTAAAACCGCCAAACTGAAAGAAACCACTGTTAGCAGCTTTTCAAGTGACTGTGTCAATACTTAGATGCTTGGCTTTTTTTTTTTTATCTTTAATGAGCAGATTGTGTCAGCAGTGCAGTACTGTCACCAGAAGTGCATCGTTCACAGAGACCTGAAGGTGAGGCTGGTTTTGAGCCAGATGTTCACTTGATCAGGATTTTGGACACGATTACAAATGACTACCAGCCAAAAAATTATACTGGACTTGTTCACTGGTCACCTTTGCCTCCATATGCCCGATGACTTGAGAGTTACCGTGGTAACAGCACCCAGTGATGGTAAAAATGTGTTTATTGGTGGGAAATGTTCATGATTGATTGATTGATTGATTGATTTTTTTTTTTTGCTTCATGCACATCATAAGACACTTGTATTCCCACCTCACCTATCCTGTTTAGTCGTTCTTCATGGGTATAAGATGATTTGGGGTCATTTTCACTACGTTCACACTGCAGGCTGAAGTGACTCAAATCCGATTTTTTTTTTTTTCGCCCATATGTGACCTGTATCCGATCTTTTATTGACAATATGAACGACACAGATCCGATTTTTTTTTCAAATCCGACCCAGGCCGTTTGGATATGTGGTCCTAATTCCGATTCCTATCCGCTCTTTTCATATGCGACTTCAGTCTGAACCGCCAGGTCGCATTCATCCGACTTACACGTCATCAACAAGCCACAAACGTCACTATTCTGCGCTGAAGTAGGCGGCGGGTCTCTCAAAAAAAGTTACAACAACATGGCTTTGATGTTCCTTTGAACGGAGGTTGCAGTCACTACCCCGCAGAACGCCTGAGCCAAAACCCTTGCCCTCTTCCTTCTCAACCTCCTCCTTAACATCAGGCTATTGTGCATGTTCTGGCTCCGTCGCAACAACAACTGCATCATCGCCAGGTACTCCATGCTGGCTACTGTCATACACAGGAAACTTTAGGTTACTTCCGTAAACACTGGCCATGCTCACTGCGTGTGACGTCGTCGTCGTATCCTGCAATGCGCATGCGGAACACTTTTAGGTCGCTTTTCGTTCATACTGAGGATCACATACAAGTCGCATATATTTGTTAATGTGAACGACCTCACAAAAAAATCGGAATTGAGCATTAAGCCTTGCAGTGTGAACGTAGCGTTTGTTCCTGGGACAGGCCAGATTCTGATTGTATGTTTGAAAAGGGAAAAAAAACAACCTGACAACAACTGAAGAACAAAGAAAGGAAAGCTCAGCTTTGTTCTCCATTCAGATTGGATCGATGTGGCTTTTCTTTGCCATTCAGATTCCATTTAAATGTTTCTTGCTCAAATCGAGTATGCTGTGTGTATGAACAAAGCCGACACGCGATTTTATGTATTTATTTAGCTGGCTAGCGTTTCCAAAGTAATACTTTAATCTGTAGATGTTTAAAACCCTGACTTTTTATTCTGTCCAGGCTGAAAACCTGCTTCTGGACGCGGACATGAACATAAAGATCGCTGATTTTGGCTTCAGTAACGAGTTCACGCTGGGCAACAAGCTGGACACGTTTTGTGGCAGCCCCCCGTACGCCGCTCCAGAGCTCTTCCAGGGAAAGAAGTACGACGGGCCAGAAGTGGACGTGTGGAGTTTGGGCGTCATCCTGTACACGCTGGTCAGCGGCTCGCTGCCTTTTGATGGGCAGAACCTGAAGGTGAGACGGCGGTATGGGACGGAGTCATGTCACGTCATGGGGAGCTTGACGGGTTTAGATCTAAAGAGTTGTTGTTTTGGTACTTGATTTCGCAGGAGCTGCGCGAACGTGTTTTAAGAGGGAAATACCGAATCCCGTTCTACATGTCCACAGACTGTGAGAACTTGCTGAAGAAGTTTCTTATTCTCAACCCCACTAAAAGAGGAAGCCTTGAGGTTTGTAATGGTGCCTGCTGCTGGCCACTGACCCATCACTCATAGTTTGTGAGGAAATGTAGTATATTCAGTCTGAGCGCCAGTATTCCACCCTTAGTACGAGCTAGTATCCATTCCAGTTCCAGCTTTAAACTCCATCCGTGCTCTGTCTCTTTGCGCTTGTGCACAGCAGCAGATCATGAAGGACCGGTGGATGAATGTGGGCTACGAGGAGGAGGAGTTGATGCCTTACGTTGAGCCGCAGCCCGACTACAAGGACCCCAAGAGGACAGGTCAGCACCCTGGCAATGCAGGGGGTTGGAAGAGAGGTGCAGGGATGAGAGTTTTCCGCTTTTTCTGAGCAAAAATCGATATTATGCCAAATCCGTTGAGTTTTTTTTTTCATTGAGGGGGGTTGGGGTATGTTCCTTCGTGATACTCAAGCGTATGACAATGTTACATGTTTACAGTTTCGCCATCTTTAGTCTCGCTGAGTCTCGCGGTAGAATACGTGTTTTCTACATTGTAATTGGCCAAAACATCGCTGGCGAGAGCATGATAGCCAATCATGACAGTTCTTACAAGAGTGTGGGAGAGAACAAAAGCCAATCATAACAGTTCTTACAAAAGTACCCGCATCGTTCTATTTTATCGAAACTTGCACATGTTCATCGTCGCTGCGCTTCAAAAATACGTTTCTCTTTCGTATCGGCTTTTTTACTCAAAATGCCGAATACAATTGACGAGCGAGACGAAGCGAAGGTACGTGAAATCGATGCTGATATAAAAAAAAAAACAGAGACAAGCTGACAAGCTCTTGTCTTTGGCCAAAAGGCTGAAGAAGTCGAAATGATTAAATGAAAATGAGAAGTGACTGTGAACTAGGGCTGAACGATCTATCGTTTTCGACCGAAAATCGCGATCTCAGACAACACGATTTTGGGATCGTCAAAGCCGCGGTTTTTCTCAGTGCTCCTAAACTGGCCCATGTTTTGTTTCGTCAATAAATTGTCCTCATTTTTTTACACTACAGACAAAAAAAATTACGTTCAGGAAAGCCTTGTGGCACTCAGTGTGAAAGAATTTTGTGAATATCTCCTTTCGTTTTCGTGTAAATCCCCGTTGTTTGGAGGGAGCACTGTGAGGAAAAAGTGCGCTTTCTCTGTCTGTGTCTGACCGCGCGGGTTGGGGAGGGGCTGCTCGCTCACTCTCACACACAGGAGGGAGGGGCCCTGCAATAGCGACTGCTACAGCCACTACATCACTCTTATTTCCCACAGGGGAATTGTTGGCTCTAGTTATAATTTATAATTCTTATGTACATTCTTTTACAAAAGTGCAATATTTTGATGCTGCTGAGCCATTGATCAACCTTTTTTTTATGTCTGATATGTTGTAGATGGGAAAAGTAAAAGAAGCAAAAGTTTACTTAAGAAAGATGGCTCTCTTTTTATTATTTTAAGTTATTATAACTTGTTCCTCAGGCACTCAATGTTAATAAACAGGCCTACATTTGAAATCTGTTGACCTCAGTTTTCATTCTTGCATTAGCTTTTTGGAATTCATTGTATTAATTAATTTGCACTGAAACTTGATTTAAAGAAAAAAAATCGTGGTTGAAATCGAAATCGCAATATCTGCCAGAAAAATCGCAATTCAATTTTTTTCTTAAAATCGTTCAGCCCTACTGTGAACTATAAATAATTGTATAAAGTGTACATAGACATTATCCCATAAACTTGGCATTCGTTTGATTTAATACATTGAACATGTACATGATGGTCAGTAAATCTGAATTAATGCTGACAGTTTTGAAAATTTAAATATTTCAAAAGACTTTTTGAAATCATATGCAACTAATGAGGACATAGGGTGACTGACCTTTTCTCCTTAAGAAATTTTATTTAATATATGAACATTTTGATAATTAATAAAACTTACGTTTAATGTGAATTTAGTTTGTCATTTTTGTTGATCATAAATTATAACCATACCCTTGAATGTAGAATGTGATTTTATTTTTAATTCAAACAATACTCCTATTGATTTGAAACATGTTTTCATGTAAATATATAAAAAAAGAGATTTTTTTTTTTATCTACTACAGCTCAGATTGCAGGAAAAGTGGTTTGCAAGGCCTTGTTTTTCGAAATTTTCCTGGGGGGGGGGTATCCCTCCCAGACCCCCGGCTTCAGGCGCCATTTTGTTTTCTGCTTTTTTGGTGACCACCCACTCTCATCCCTGGAGGTGGGGCAGATGTCTGGTCTCAGTGGACTGGGTGATTGTGGGAGGGTGGAAGGGATGGAGCCTCAGACGTGCAGGTTTGGCCTTGGTTGTGTGTGTGCGCGCGTGCGTGCTTTTTGTCTCTCTTCGACTCCTCGTTGTCTCCTGTTTCATATGCCAGTTTTTTGCTCTTTATTGTTTTTGTCTGGTTTTTATTTTTCTGCTAACTTTTTTCATTCATCCGTCTCCACCCTCACCAGATATCATGCTACAAATGGGATACGCTCAAGATGAGATCCAGGACTCCCTCGTCAACCAGAAATATGATGAAATCATGGCAACTTATCTATTACTGGACTATAGGAATTCAGAGGTATGCAGAGGTGTCAATAAATATGCACTGTCTAGGGTCCGGTTTGTATTTTGGATAACGTTTCTTGGAATTTTCTGCGACGCATTTAGACCTGCCAACCTTTATACTTATTTATTTTTATGCCCTTATTCAATCTGGGCCTGGTGGGACCATCAGAGATGCCTACTAGTACGGATTGGCCGTATTTTGTACGGAAAAGTTACGTAAATATGATACAGCAAACAGTGTTATTCTGTACGGAATTATTATAAAGTCTTAAATTCCAGTGAGTTGTTTTTAAATGTCCAAGCGACTTTTTCAATCCATGCGTGATTCACAGCTAGGCTATTTATTTTTACGACAACCACACATGCTGTGTGTGACATGCGCAGATTCCGCACATTTGTTCGCGCTATTTTCGATACGGTAGAATGGCCGTGCATTACACCCAGTCAAAAGGGCAATGGATACGCGCACTGCAAACTGTGTAGAACTGACATTAACATCACTCATGGTGGTTGCGATGACTGCACGCGGCATGTCAACTACAAAAAAAAACCACATATGGAGTATGCTGAAATGGCGAGTCAGGCGGAAAGTAAATCTGGGGGTATCCAGCAGTTTTTTACGAAATCTGTGGATGAAAAGACACGGAACGTGACACGTGCTGAAGCGGTGATGGTTGACCTGTGCTTGGAGTTGAACTTGCCAATTAGTGCCATGAAATGTGAGCTAAACTTATTCAGTTTCTTTTTACATGTCTGATTTTTATTCACTGAAATATCAAACACTGGCTGTACTTCTTTAATTCAAAGTCTTTTCAGTGTTGCAAGTGCAAATGTACATGTAGTATGATCAAAAACAGAATTTTATGATTAGTGCTGTTGGGATTGTGGCAAAAAATTGATCATTCCACTGTTTTAAATACAATTATAAATGTCATTTTATTCAATGTGTCTTCTGAAGCATTATGCTGAAGTATTTATATATTGGGACATTAAGATAACAATGTCGGACTCTCTTTGGCATGAAATAAGAATTTTTTTAAATTTTATTAGAATCCGTTAACAGGTAGAACATTTTGCCAGGCAATATAATATAATACTTTTGAGGAGTTACATTCAATACCAATGATTGGTAGTCAACCGTAATGTCTGCAAACAGGGAACACTATTGTATTTATAAAAATGTGAGATATTGTATGCTCTAGAAATGTGTTGAGTGGAAATTCAGTTGAGATGGCTGCTTGCGTTTTGTTTATTCAATTCACACAAAACAGTTCTTTTTAATAATTTAAATGTTAAACATATTGGTATATATACACCTCTTTATAATGGAAATGCGCATAAATTAATGTTACTGAAAGTCATTCCAAAATACTGAAAAATGTTTTCAAGAATACTGAAATTCAAAATTTGGGGTAGGCATCTCTGGACCATCAAGAAAGATGAAAAGTGGCCCAATGCAAATGCATAGAGTTATACTGCAAAAGATAAATGCCAAAAAACCCCATAAAACAGGGACCGTTAGACAACAAGCGAGACACGGTTCATAAGGTGGTCATGGTAAGCCAGAAGACCTACACTGAGCCCTGCTGGGGGGGAAAAAAATTAAAAAAAATAAAACCGCACCTGGATGGGTGTGCTGTTTGCCCACAGTTTAAGGGTCCGAACCCTGTAGGCTAAGGTTCGCAGGTCACCATGTCCCAGCCAGGTATGAACTACAATCAATATCCAGACGAAACAGAAATGTGAACACAAAAAAGATGTTTTAAAAACCCTGATCCGGGAGGTTTACTGCTGACTTGAATACGTCCACATCTGGAGTGGTGGGGGAATAGAGTTACCGGGAGTGAATTCTACAAACGGCTGATCCTGGGAATGTAGGATGAGCGATGGAGGTTCGTATGTGATCTTGGAATACTCACAGCAAAAGGATGACCACTTGTGGAGAATCTAGTAGTTCTTATACTAGGTGCCTTCCTGGGAAGAATGTTGGATAATTCAATGGATGGCTGCAGAAACAGGTGACGGTAGAAAACGCAGAGCGAGGCGACATTTCTTCTGTGAGCTAGTGGTGCAATGCCAGCTTTCCAAGGTTTGTCTGTCCAATGATGCCAGGGATGTACTACCAGCCCCATTCCAAATTGGAGAAGAATATTCCATGACAGGGTGGATGCACGGTAACGCGTGCTTGCTTTTGCATCGAAGCTCGACATTTTAACATCCGAATACGCTGCTACAGGTCATCACGATCACCAAAAGTATCTTTATTGATTCAAAAATAGCAGATGAGCCAATTGATATATGAACCTGAAATGACTGACGGTTCTGTAGGTGTCTGATGTTAACCGACAGCCTTTGGAAGCTCCGCCCCTTCCTCAATATCTCAGTAGTAATCTTTTGGCCAGTGCTCTTATTTTGACTTGATTTTCACGCGCGAATCTTGCACCCCCTCGCTTTCTGGCAAGGAAACCGGAGTGAGCACGTTATATATGGAGCTTTACAGTCACCACAAGACGCTTGGGAGGAAAGCTGGCGCTCGTTTGTTCTAATTAAGATGGAGACACTTTAATTATTAATTGCTGTGCAGAGTGTTCTTTTTCCTAGAATAGTAAAGTGTGTGTGCATTTAAACTTTGCTGGTGTCTACATCTTAACTAAAACAGACGTAGTTAAGTTGTAGAGACGAGAAAATAATCCAGTGGCTTAGAATGTTTCCTTTTCAGGGTTGGTAGGTCTGTAAGTGATTCTGTAAATGTTAAAGCGCATATCACGGGTAAATTCAGGAGCAAGATCAATGTAATTCTCCTATTTTATATTAAACTTTGGTCAAATATCTGTCACATTTTGTGCAAAATTTTTTTACCTTGCTAGAAAAATACCAGAAAAATGCAGTTGAAATCAAGCCATTCGAGGCGAATTGGTCCGCCTCTGAAAAAACTTGGCGTTTGGATTTCCCGGGAAACGTTGATTTTCGTGACGTCGCGTGCAGGACGCCTCCTTCTGAATCCTACGTCAGCGCTGGTTTGTTTGAGAAAACGACCTGGTGGTTTTCTGCAAATTTCTTCAACGTTATCACGTAATTATTAAAATGGTTAACAGATGTATCGTAGGAGGGTGTAGCAACACCAGTCTTGATGGGATTAGTACTCATCGTTTTCCAAAAGACCGGACAATGAGGGAGAAATGGGAGCGCTTGGTCTACACAGGCTGTGCACTGAAACCGTGCAAGCTCTCGCAGCCTGCTGGCGCTTCCGCAGACGACGTCACGAATCTGGCTCCAGACCCCCTTAGGATTTTTCCAGACGCGTTTTATTTATTTATTTTTTTGCTGTAGACAGATGGCCTTGTGCAAAATTACCCTTCTGGATGAGTGTGTAAAGGGACATAAAAAAAAAAAAACCCCGAAATTGGTCCAGAATATGCACTTTAATTCATGCACAAGCAGCAAAGAAAATGATTTTCTCTTTGGGCTGCTTAATTAGTTTTTACTTGTAATCCTGATCATTGGGATTTGTTTCCAAACAGATCGAATCATTGTGATAATCGTGAATTCAATATTGTTGCAGCCCTACTTTCTTTCAGTATTAATGCTCGCTGCTCTCTACCCCAGTTGGACGAACTCTCAATAAAGCCCCGCCCAAGCATTGACCTCACAAACAACGCCCCATCACCTTCTCACAAGGTACAACGCAGTACCTCCAACCAGAAGCCACGCCGATGCACAGACCAAAGTACGACACATTTTGAGCTCAAGTTGTTTGGATGTAGTTTTATGCTTTGTGCTCATTTTTATTGATATCCATGTCACTTTCTGTCCCTGCTCCAGGTTTGTCTGTGTCGGTTAAGCGCTCTCAGGGCGACAGCAAGAATGTCGCTGAAGACTACGGGAGGAAAAGCTCAGGCAGCTCCGCTAAAGTTCCCCCAAGCCCGCTTACTACAGTCGACCGAAAGAAAACCCCGACCCCGTCCACCGTGAGTTCATATTTTCCTTCGTGAAGTTGGCAGTTACACTACGTTCAGACTGCAACCTGAAACGACCCATATCCGATTTGTTGTGAAATCCGATTTTTTTTGTTAGGCCGTTCACATTACCAATTATATGAGACTTGTATGCGATCTCCAATATGAACGGAAAACGACCCAAAAGCGTCCCGCATGCGCAAATTGACACGTAATAAGCACATCTACGTAATACATAAACAAAAAAAAAGCGCACTCTTCATGTTTAATGATTTTTTTTGTTTGTTTGTTTGTTTAATTATCTGGTTAGTGTTAAAGTGTGAGGTCTCGTGTGTGTTTTTGTTTCTGAACTGAAATGAAAACGTGTAGCCTGGTAACGAGGGTTGACTCCTAAATATGTCTCTAATTTCTATATAAGTGCACTACATGTTACTAGGAAGTAATGGATTTTTAAACTCTCTATATAGTGCACTCGAGCTTCAGTAGGCAGTCATTTGGGATACGGCCGCTGTATTACCAAACTCTTAATTCAGGCTTAATAATTTGCACATATTTATTTTGTCATATTAATAAACTTTTTCTACATTTTTATAAATATTTATTTAGATTGTTTATAGCCAGCTGAATTCTGCAACTTCTCTCAGCGCTGGCTCAAGGTGCAGAAACACCAGTGCAGTTTGCGATGGAGATGAGGCGAGACCTGGCGATGTGGTTTTTGTGGCGGCGGCTAATGAGACCGAAGGTGTCAAATTACTGGAAATTTCCAGAACAAACTTATAATCTTGTAATACAGGATGGTTTAAGTTATAAATCAGTTATAGAAACTGTTTTATTTAATCAGGCTAACAGATCAACATCCAGGTCCCTACCAAATCCACCATTAGCTTGATCAATTCTATAAAAGTCTATTTAAATTCTGAAAACTGTACAAATGTTGTTTTCCACCAAAGAGGCGGGATTAGCCAACGCAGAATAGTGACGTTTGTCTCTTGTTGATGACGTGTAGGTCGCATGAATGCGACCTGTCCGGTCAGACTGCAGTCGCATGTGAAAATATCGGATATGCATCGGAATTAGGACCACATATCCAAGCGGCCTGGGTCGCATGTGAAAAAATCGGATCTGTGTCGTTCAGATTGTCAATAACAAATCGGATACAGGTCGCATATGGGCAAAAAAATCGGATATGGGTCGTTTCAGGGTGCAGTCTGAACGTAGTCTAAGTGATGATGTAACTGTGTTTTAATGTCGTTTTGCTCCTTTCTGTGCCCTACAGAACAGCATCCTTTCAACTGGTACGAGTCGTGGGAGAAGCTCTCCAGGTGCTGAGCGATCGACTCTGGGTGTACAGAATGGCAAGGACAGGTACAAAGTTAAATCCTTGAACACACGCTATTGTGAAGTGTACACACACACACACACACTCGCTAACCTGTACGCTAATATGAATGTCGTGTTGTGGATGTGTGGATGACTTATTTTGCATGTGCACCCTATGTTTGAGGTGTTGTGTATTTGTGAAGTGGAATGGCTCACACTCGTGCATGTTCAGCGCAGCATGAGCCTGTGTCTTTTGGATTTTATTTTTTTTTTCCCCCTCTTTACCCCAGATCAGCAGAGGCCTTTAGTTTTGCACTGGAGCGAGTGTGGTTAGTGATGGAAAAAGTGCCACCTGAAGTCTTTTCTGTAAATATTTACCCGCACAGTTTAAATATACGCCTCAAACCAAATCCGTCTTTGAGTAACGTTCCGCAGGCTTAGCAGTGTGGTTTAGGCCACAGTATTACTTAGTGTTGTGCGCAACAACAAGCAAAACTCTTTCATTATGAGAGCAGCCATCTTGAACAACCAGAGTCCCTTTTTTCTTTTTCTTTTTTTCTTTCTTTTTCTTGGCAAACTTTGCACCATTCTGCCCTCTCGGCCTCGTCTCCCAAAGTTTGAAGGTGAATTTGTACAAAAAGGTCACATGAATGACGGTATAGTTGTGCTGTGACCTTTAATGAATAAATTCAGACTGCTGTTTTAAAGTAGTTCAAGCGTTGTAATCTCAGATTTAAGTTAATTTAAAAGCCATGCGTTTGTAGAAAGAAAGGATTTGTGGTAAGAAAAATAGTCTTCCTTTACTTGCTGGCTACGTTTAATTTGCGACGAAATTAAAATCGGACCACTTAGCTGTCCAACTGAATTTGGGAGAAATTGGTGCGTTTGCTTTGGAAAGGAATGATTCTTTGAAAATCTTAAGAAAAAACAGACTGAACATGATTTCATTTCATTTCTGAACGTGACCTGGTGGAAAAGAGCGAGTGCTTTTTGAAAGAGTTTTGGGTGGGTAGAAAAGGGTGTGAGTGGGTAGAAAGGGAGCGAACGCATGGTGTGTGTATAGGAGGAGTGTATGAGTGGGCAGTGTGTGAGTGTATAGAGGGAGTGTAAGAGTGGAGTTTGTACTCTATACTGCTGGCAGATTGAAGAAGAAAGATGCACCATGCTGCATGGGGCCAGTGTGTTCAAGTTGCAGCAAAGCAAAAAAAAAAAAACCTGGGTATCATATGCCGCTTTTCCACTACAAACGCGGCTGAGTCGGGCTGAGCCGTGCCGTGCTGAGTCGGGCTGAGCGGGGCTGTTGGAGTTGCATTTCGACTACAACCGCGCTGAACCGTGCTGGCTGGAAGTGGGTGGACACATTGGGTGGAGTTAGCGAAAGTGGGTGGACGTCAGGTGATGTCGTTAAGCAGCGCAAACAGTGACATCAGTGAGCTTTTAAGCGGTAGTCTCACGACCTGAATAGTAAACAATAAACATGGAGGACATGGAGTTGTTAGTGTTGCTGGTCTTGGTGCTGTGGCTTGTTGTCACCGACAACGCGGACAGATACTGGCAAGAGCGTATAGATGAGGCGAGGCGCATAAGGCTTCAGAAATTCTCGTAATTCGTAATTATTCTCCTTCCGGGTTTGCGGTGTTTACAGATCCCAGCGCGCTCACGGGGCGTGTGTGGGCATGTGAAGACACTCCTCCTCACCAATCAGTGCACAGGGGAGTGTCTGCTCACGCCCCCAGCCTCACTCGGCATGGCTTGGCTCGCTTCAGCCCCACTCCAAAACGGTGCGAGTTTTAGGGGCTAAGCAGGGCTGAAACGAGCTGAGTCGTGCTGGTTTTTGGTAGTCGAAACGCGAGCCGAGTCGGGCTGAAGTGAGCTGAAGCGAGCTGAAGTGAGCTGAAAAAGGGTAGTGGAAAAGGGCCAATAGTGCTGAGTCGAGCACGGTGCTCTCCGACACACGCGTGTGCACTCTAATTTGCATGCAAGACTGATCTTTCATCTCTTTACCTGCCCGTGTACCTGATGTTTAAGGTGACGCGTCCTTTTCATGGTCTCTGACATGCGCGCACACGCACTCGCATGCAAATTTGCTTTAATATACAAATTCTGTCTGCTCGGAGTTGAATGCACTACTCTTGCAGCCTGTAGATTTTTCCCTCCTTTTAAACTTTTTCACGTGTAAATTATGGTTTTTCCAGGTAAATGTACGAAATGATTAAATTATCATCTGTTTAACACAGTTTAATTTCTCTGATGAATAGACAGCTCATTAAAGTGGACACATTATGCCCATCTGATTCTTGATTTGTGCTTTGCTGCTCCCTGGGCATTTTTTTTTCCTCCCCTCCTTTCTTTCTTCTTCCCCCACTGCACACTGAAAAACAAGGGGCCCATACAGCTTTGAGTTCTAGTTCTTCCAACAATGTGAGAGACAACCGTAACGACCTCAGTCAGTTCAGCATAGACGTGCTTAGATTAATACACGTTTTTGGGTTTTTTTAAGTTTCATTGGCTGTTTGGTTTATTAGCTTATCTCAACAGGAACATGATTGGCCAAAAAAAAGCGTGTTGACGAATGGTTTTTAAATGTAATGGCAAGATCAGCACCTGACACAATTTCAGTGCTTTTAATTTTAATCTCCTGGCAAAAGTATGTGGACATCTAACTGTCACAGCCATATTATGTGGTTCTACTCCACAAAGATGGAAGCAGACAATTGTATAGATTGTCTGTCTGTCTGTCTGTCTGTCTGTCTGTCCTTTTGTGCCATAGCATTGCAATTTCCCTCCACTGGAGCTAACCGGTCCAAACCTGTTCCAGCATGACAATGTCCTTGTGCACAAAGCAAGCTCTATGAAGACATGGCGTGCTGAATTTGGAGTGGAAGAACTTGAGTGGCCTGAACACAGCCCTGACCTAAACCCCACTGAGCCCAGTTCTTTGGGAAGAACTGGAATGCCGATTCCACCCCAGACCTCCTCACCAATCATCAGTACCTGATCTTACTAAAGCTCTTCTGGCTGAATGATTACAAATCCCTATAGCCACGCAAGGGATGTTAACCGATGACCGTTTGACCGGTGGTTGACCGAATGAACGTCAACCGGTTAATTTTTTTTTGGTTGTCGGTTTAAAAAAAAAATGAATCGTTTTGGAGCGGAGAACCTGGAATTCCGTGTTGTAAACGCTTGGGCCATGCCATGCGGTGTAAGGATGACAGCTGACAAATCAGAAACACCCATTCAGTCATGTCCCGCCCCAGTTAAAGACAGCTGACAAATCAGAAACACCCATTCAGTCATGTCCTGCCCAGCTGCCACTCGGCGAAAGAAAAGTGTAGACACAGGCTTTTTATCTTACAAATTACTATTCTGTTTTTTTTTAATTATTATTAGAAGGCACATCGAGTTTAGTCCTGCCTTGGCCAGTGCATTCTGAAAGTATGTTTCGGTCTGTAGCCAACAATGCATGTTATTGCAGATCATATCTCTCCACACAAACTAAAGGCGCAGATGCCGACTTTTTTTTTTTTTAATCGCACAGATCCGTTTTTTTTTTGGGGGGGGGGGGTTGTTGGAGTGTCTGATTGTAATTTCAAGGTGGATTCCAGAGATGCACCGATTGACCGGCTGCCGATCGGAATCGGCCGATTTTCACGTGATCGGCCATGACCGGCGACCGGCCGGTCAAAATTAAAATATGCCGATTTTCTGCCGATCAAAACTTGTGTATCACATAGAGATGAAAGTGGAAATACTCGTAATTCGCAACTAAAAGGCTGCAGCTCCACTGGCAGCTTGAACATGCTTTCTAGTCCGATTGTGTTGCGCTTGCGCAGAACAGTGTCAGTCCTGCGCGCCTAACGAGCTCCGGTGCGCGCGCCGTTAACAACAACGAAATTCACTATATTTGGATATCCACATATAGTGAAATTATTTTTGTGCCAGATATTGGATGTGAAAAGAAGAAAACGTTTGTGGTTGTGTGAATTTCCCATTACAGGAATGTTAGCCTATTACCAAACATCTAGTTAGATTTGTACAAAGAGAGAAAGAAAAAAATGTCTTTTTGTTTGTTTTACAGCCTTGGTTGCACTTGATTCCATTGGAAATTACTCTACAAATACACATTTGACAAAGATGATAGAATGGCTATGGTATAAGTATGACTGGAAATTATTTTTGTATTTTGATACTGAATGAAGAAATGGGTTGTTCTATAAGGCACAAGTTTTCAGATCTAAACAGGCTTATGAAAGTGTGTTCCATAGCAGTAGGCAAATAATATATGAGGGGGAAGTTGGTTTTGTGCCAGATATTGGATGGGAAAAGAAAAAAATGTTTGTGTGAATTTCCTATTTCAGGAATTAATGTTAATACCAAACATGAAGAAAGATTTTACAAAGAACAATGTCTTTTTGTTTGTTTTCAACCTTTGAGGTGTTAAATTTATTACTGAAAATCTGGCAGAATGTTCTATTAAAGAAAAGATAAAAAGAAAATAGTCTGTGTGTGCTGTGAAGTGGTTTGAAAAAATGAAATCGGAATCGGCCAAAATCGGTATCGGCAGGTCACACTCCATGGAAAATCGGAAATCGGAATCGGCCCAAAAAATTGCAATCGGTGCATCTCTAGTGGATTCTGTATTAAAATTACTAAATAGGTGGGTGCTGTTGCAGTCCATGAGGCGTGGGGGGGTGAGAGGAGGGCAGTGGATCAGGGGGCTGCGCGCGTTTGTGCGGAAGCTGCGCAATCAGTAGATCAGAATGCGCGCATTAAATTTTGCGCGGCTTTTTGATTTGCTGTTTTCTTCTCGTGCTTGTACTTCCTGTGTTTCATGGACTGTGGCGGCATTTGCTTATATGCAGAATTTGCTTTGATGAAGTTGTGGTCGGACGCTCCAACGACACCCCCCCCCCCCCCCCCCCCCCCCCTTGGGAAAGGAAGGTCGGATCTGCGCGATTCAGCCGTGGAGAGGGTGCCATCCGCCAAAAGGCGCACCGTTTGCATCCCTGTTAATTCCAATTCTAGAATTTTAAACTCCTAGGTTAACCGACTTTAACCGGCTAATGAGGCTCGGTGGTCGGTCAAGATTTTTTTTTTTAGTTTTCGCCATCCCTAAGCCACGCCCCAAAATCTAGTGGAAATCCTTCCTGGAAAAGTGGAGGTTACTATCACAGCAAAGGGGACTAAATGTAAGCATATGAGTGTTTATGGTTAGGTGTCCACGTACTTTTTGCCGTGTAGTGTATTAAAAGGAAGAACTACAATACAAGTAACCTGATTAAAAACCTCTTGTGCCATTTTAAGCAATATTTTTAACTTGGGAACGGTATCAGTGAGTGTGGTCGTTTTAAAAGGTGCTGTGACCTTTGTGTGCGCAAGTATTTGTGAATGTGGGACAGTGTAGAGAAACTGTAGTACGTGAAAAACGGTTATTTCTGTTTTTAACTCTGGATGCTATCTCGAGCAGAAACTGTACACGACGGACCTTTCGGTACGAGACCGATGGCCAGTGGAAAACGAACTGTTCTTGCGTTTTGTTGCTTTGTGCAGTGGAAAAAGTCGTGTTTGCTTTAGTGAGATGTTTCAAGCTTGTCTTTGTGCTGAATGATGAAGAATAATGTGCTTCTAACCACACCAAGTTCTTGCAAAACCCAGCCTGCATCATCAACACCATTTAACACGACCTTGTGTTGAAGTTTTTATTGTAATTCCATGTCCGTCCGTCCATCCATCCATCCATCCCTCCCTCCATGAGCTTCTCTCTAACATGCACTTCACACTCCTTTCCCACCCCCTGTGTGGGGGTTTGAGGAAGGGGTTTGTGGATGTTTCTCCCCCCAGCCTGAGCACACCAGGGTCCTGTGCCTCTACCGCCTCGGCAGCTGCTGTTCTAACTTCCTCTTCTTCCTCCCGCCCCCGCCACCACAAGTCCCTGTCCACCTCGGCCCACCCCAACTCCCCAGACCTCCATGCACATCGGTCCAGGCAAGTGGTGGCACAGCTTCCATGCTGGGCTGGAGCCAAAGAGCAGACCTGCTCAAGACATAAAGATCTTCAGATACCAGAGAATGCAGTACTCTTCATTATTTCAGCTGTTTATGCCGTTGCTTTGTTGTCAGTAATGGACCCTTTTCAGTCACGTGACCTTCGTAAACGCGACCGCCATTTTGGACATGTAGTGGACTTCGGCTCGAATCGGTTTGAATGCGAGGAAGGCGACAAACATAAAAAAGAAAAAGGAGCGAGATGCAGAAAACTGTATTTACTAGTTTACTGTAATTATGATCTGGCAGCTATTTACACCGGATCCAGTGTAAATAGCTGCCGGAGCCAACGTCTGAGCTTGCCGGAGCACGTGCGCTCCAGCCGGCCGCGAGCGTGCGCGCGCGCTCCGGAACCTCGTACGTTGGCTCCGGCAGCTATTTACACTGGATCCGGTGTAAATAGCTGCCAGATCATAATTACAGTAAACTAGAATGGAATGTTAACAGCAATGTAATGCCTTTTCTGGCTAATTTTATTCGTCTTACCTCCAACAAAGTGGTCACTACACAAGCGTTGGTATGCCGCTATCCATCTTCTCCGTCAGTCAGCATCTACCGGGATCCGATAAAATGATAACCCTTGCCTTGTTTGTTGATGGTTACTACATCCAGGTGCACAACAATATAGTGGCATGATGGAAGTCTTGCTGAAAATAAACACTTTCTTTGCTGCCGTTCCTCAATGTTGGCTGTGGTAAACTACTGGTAGTACATGTCCAAAATGGCGGCCGCGTTTGTCGTGACGTCACGTGAAAAGGGTCCATAGAATGCACAGTGTGCTGGAAATGCTTTCCACTTTTTGACACCAGGACACCACTTGCTCCTTACCTAAAGAACCCTGTACATGTTTGAATTTTATCTGCCTTTCGCAAAACTTTCACGTTACGTTTCCTATTCTATTATAACGCCATGCTTTATGTCTCATCCCTCGTTCCCAACTGACACATCCAGTTGCACTTTGACACTGACACCAGAACTGCTTCTGTCTTCTCCTGAACACGGTAGCAGTGGTCTCAGATCAGTGTAAAAGTGCATTTTCTGTTCATCTCTAACAGCACTTGTGATGTGGTTTGAGGTTTGGCATCAGACGGCAGTATGTTATAGCTCTCTTCCCACACGCTTGTCAGTGCCTGCCTCCGAGCGCACCCCTCTATCAGCCTGCGTCCAATGTAATGCACACTTTCTTTCTCATGAGCAAAAAAAATCTCCGTTCTCTCTCTTTCTCTCTTTCTCACACACAGCACAGATGTACCGCTAATCATTCAGCATGCTTATTTTGACTTGCGCGGACGGTGTTTGTATGGTTGGAGTATGGTCGCAGCTCTGCATGATTAGTAGATGAATCATTTCCTCTTTAAATGGCTGCCTTCAGTTTTGTTTCAAAGCACAACGCCAAACGAACAACAGTTTGATTTGTTAATGTAATTGGATTTCTGTGATGACACGAAAATGCATGCGAGTGGTTTGTGCACGGTAAGTAAAGGTTTATGCCCATGACTACTAAATTGACATAAATCCATGCTAGGCCAGAGATTAAAGATACCTGCCCAGTTTGCATGCGCAGGTTGGTTTGTATTTTTTAAAATCTGTCTTTGGTTGCTGAAATTCAAAACAATGTTATTTATTTTAAAAAAAAAAACTACATTTAATAGCATAAAATGCAACTTTTCTCAGATATTGCCATTTTAAAATTGTGTATTGGTTGTTTTTTTTGGCTGGAATTTAAGAACTTATGACTTGCTCACCCACTCAGTTAAAGTGCCATTCCACCATTGGATGTATTCTTTGGCATAAAATACAATATATTTTATGACAACATGACTAGACAGATAAATCTTTTAGCTTCAAAATGATACAGTATATCAAACATAATTTTTTGACAACAAGAAGTATATTAATTTTGCGACCAAAGTCACCTACCCTTTTAATTTCTGCACGGTAGTGAAACGTGATGTCATCGTCAGGTTCCCCTTCTTGTGTACCACGTGTCGGTCTATTTTTAGACCAGGAAACCCCCAAAGTGAGAGAGTCATTTCTCCTCGTATATGGGGGCCAAAAAAATTGCGAAAAATTGAGTTAATCTTTCAGTTAGCTAGATTTATTGGTATTAGCTAGATTTATTGGTATTATTTTTATCGCGTTCTATCCGCCATTGCTGATAATATGTGCCACGTCACGTGGTACACAAGAAGGGGAACCTGCCGATGACATCACGCGCGGAAATTAAAAGGGTAAGTGACTTTGGTCGCAAAATTAATATACTTGTCGTTGTCAAAAAATTATGTTTGATATATCATTTTGAAGCTAAAAGATTTCTCTATCTAGTGATACCATTTATATACTGTATGTTGTCAAAATATATTGTATTTTATGCCAAAGAATACATCCAATGGTGGAATGGCACTTTAACAATACGCAGCTATTTTATTTATGACTCAATATGCGGTCTTTACGTCATAGGAAACTTTTTTTTTTTAACTATAAAATTCAGATTGAATTGAAGCAGGTAGTCGCTGAGCAGATTTGTGAGCATGTCGTAAATAAATGCTTGCTTCATTACAAAAATACGAGATCCGTACTAAAGCTTCTCGATTTTAGTGTCGTATCAGGAGCGCTGCATGTCCGCAACTTGAGTTTGTGTGCATGTGTGAGGTAGGTACGGTCAGAATTGAGATTTCTTGGGCAGGAAGTCAAAAGAGGAAAAGGCGTAGCGAAGAAAAGAGGATGCAGGATATTAGTGGATATAATGAGGATGCCAGTTATAAGATGTAAAGTAATGTAATGATCGCCCAAGTTTATTTTTGGTAAGCATGAGGTTAAGGGCAACGGAACCGTTTGCTCACTTTTTTTTTTTTTTAGTGTAATAAGTATTAAAGGTGCTGAACCTGTCTTGGTTTAATGAGTTGGATCAAAGCAATATCTTAAACTGACAGAAATGGAGCACTTTTTTTTTTTTCCTTTTAAGTTTTCTTTGTAATTTCATCTTTTTATACCCCCTGCAAACGGGGGGAGGGATATAGAAATCACCCTATCCATCAATCCGTCTGTCCATGTGTCTTGTAAGTGCAGCAACTTCTAAACGGTTTGATGGATTTTGATGAAACTTTACACAGTTGTAGTATACCATCTGAAGATGTGCATGAAGGAAAATAATCACGCTCCGATGTTTGAAAGGGGAGATAAATACATGTTATTTACCAGCTGGGAGGTCCGTATCGTGAAATACCGTGACCAAGGTCTTGAAAGTACTGACCAAGACCCTCTGGGCCGAGGTCAATATTCAAGGCCGAGGTCACGGTATTTCACTATACGGACCGACCTTAAGCTGGTAAATAATAATATATATATTTTTTCTTTCCCAAATTCTAACAGGAAACGTGTCCGAAAGGGAAAACTGAGCCGAGCCGCCATTTTGAATCCTCATTCACGGCTGTAATGCAAACTGCTTTCTCTTCGGTATACAAGTGCACTTCCATGGCAGGAAAAAAAAAACTACATTTTGCCGCCTATGTATTCCCCTATTTATACAAAATTGAGTCATTCAGGATTCAGCCATGTTTTTTGCTCGGCGTTAGCAACAGTTGCAGGTTTTTAGCTTTCTCTTGAAATGTTTTTTCTTTTATTTCTTCTTCCTCTGGGTAGTAAAACTCGCTTTCGCTGTGAACACTGTCATTATCACTATCCATGCTGTAAAATTAATGCTGTTCTCCTGAGAAATGCGAAAATAAATGCTGACAAAAATTGCTACTATGTTTTGTTGTTGTGAACGAGCAAGTCGCCAGAGGTCTGTAACTGGGGTCCGTATCGTAGGATACGGATCCGCTCTCCAGCCAATCAGAGCGCAGGATTTAATGGAAACCGGACCGCAAAAAAAATAATTCAACTTGTTCCCTTACATATGGCAACATGTGATGACCGGCTCGTAAGCAGGGGGTATTCGATAGTGAGCTTACAGTTCTAGTTTTCTTTTATTGCGTCATCGCATGTTGCTTGGATAAATTCGGAGACATCCTAGAGGGACGTTTTCGCTAAAATTTTTTGAAAGCAAATGAGAAGCTTCAATCAGCCATAGCTACAAGTTATGTCAGACATTAAATGATCTTGCTACACCCCTGGACTTTTTTTTTTTTAAATGTGCTGTGTAATTATTGTTCTCACTGTCAGGTAAAGCAGCATGATTTATAAAGAATTTCATGTTCAACCAAAAATTATAGATTTTTTTAATAAGGCAAAAGTTTAAAATATGAAAATTTTTTTTTTCTTCAGTTTAGTGTATGACTAGGGGTGGACAATATGAAACCTTATCTCAAGATATTTGACCATTCTGTGCTATACTATGTACAGTGGGGCAAAAAAGTATTTAGTCACCAATTGTGCAAGTTCTCCCACTTAAAAAGATGAGAGGCCTGTAATTTTCATCATAGGTATACCTCAACTATGAGAGACAAAATGAGAAAAAAAAAATCCAGAAACTCACTATCTGATTTTTAAAGAATTTATTTGCAAATTATGGTGGAAAATAAGTATTTGGTCAATGACAAAAGTTCATCTCAATACTTTGTTATATACCCTTTGTTGGCAATGACAGAGGTCAAACGTTTTTTGTAAGTCTTCACAAGGTTTTCACACACTGTTGCTGGTATTTTGGCCCATTTCTCCATGCAGATCTCCTCTAGAGCAGTGATGTTTTGGGGCTGTCGCTGGGCAACACGGACTTTCAACTCCCTCCAAAGATTTTCTATGGGGTTGAGATCTGGAGACTGGCTAGGCCACTCCAGGACCTTGAAATGCTTCTTACGAAGCCACTCCTTCGTTGCCCGGGCGGTGTGTTTGGGATCATTGTCATGCTGAAAGATCCATCTACATTTCATCTTCAATGCCCTTGCTGATGGAAGGAGGTTTTCACTCAAAATCTCACGATACATGGCCCCATTCATTCTTTCCTTTACACGGATCAGTCGTCCTGGTCCCTTTACAGAAAAGCAGCCCCAAAGCATGATGTTTCCACCCCCATGCTTCACAGTAGGTATGGTGTTCTTTGGATGCAACTCAGCATTCTTTCTCCTCCAAACACGACAAGTTGAGTTTTTACCAAAAAGTTCTATTTTGGTTTCATCTGACCATATGACATTCTCCCAATCCTCTTCTGGATCATCCAAATGCTCTCTAGCAAACTTCAGACGGGCCTGGACATGTACTGGCTTAAGTAGGGAGACACGTCTGGCACTGCAGGATTTGAGTCCCTGGCGGCGTAGTGTGTTACTGATGGTAGCCTTTGTTACTTTGGTCCCAGCTCTCTGCAGGTCATTCACTAGGTCCCCCCATGTGGTTCTGGGATTTTTGCTCACCGTTCTTGTGATCATTTTGACCCCACGGGGTGAGATCTTGCGTGGAGCCCCAGATCGAGGGAGATTCAGTGGTCTTGTATGTCTTTCATTTTCTAATAATTGCTCCCACAGTTGATTTCTTCACACCAAGCTGCTTACCTATTGCAGATTCAGTCTTCCCAGCCTGGTGCAGGTCTACAATTTTGTTTCTGGTGTCCTTTGACAGCTCTTTGGTCTTGGCCATAGTGGAGTTTGGAGTGTGACTGTTTGAGGTTGTGGACAGGTGTCTTTTATACTGATAACGAGTTCAAACAGGTGCCATTAATACAGGTAACGAGTGGAGGACAGAGGAGCCTCTTAAAGAAGTTGTTACAGGTCTGTGAGAGCCAGAAATCTTGCTTGTTTGTAGGTGACCAAATACTTATTTTACCGAGGAATTGACCAATTAATTCATTAAAAATCCTACAATGTGATTTCCTGGATTCTTTCTGTCTCTCATAGTTGAAGTGTACCTATGATGAAAATTACAGGCCTCTGTCATCTTTTTACAGTAAGTGGGAGAACTTGCACAATTGGTGGCTGACTAAATACTTTTTTGCCCCACTGTATCATGATATTCAGGTTTTCTAACAAACTGTAAAAATTCAGTTTAGTTATACTTTTAACATCGACCAAAATCAAGTATGGGAAGTTTTAAAAAAATATCTTGCACTTTTAGATTCGGGGGGGAATAAATACCAAATCGGCTGATTCCAGTATGAGAAACTTGATGATGATTATGATAGGCATGGCAGCACTAATAAACTAATCTTGATCTCATCTGTTAAATGTTTGTTATTAAAAACAGCACCGTTCCACAAAGAGTTCCAGTGGTGTCTCCCTCAACCAACAACATAAGCAACTCCACGGTAGCAGACCGCACCAACTTCCCCAGAGGGGTGACGAGCAGAAGCACTTTCCATGCAGGCCAGCAGAGAGCCTCACGTGACCAGCACGCCTCAACCTACAACGGGCCCCCGGCCTCCCCGTCGCTGTCTCACGGGAACAGCCAGGTCCGTCGCACTGGTACTGGCATCTTCAGCAAATTCACCTCCAAATTTGTGCGCAGGTGAGTTCAAAACAGTGGAGCCAGTGAAGCTAAACTGTGCTGCATATAATTTGCTGGTTGTAAAATGTTTAAGGGGGCTGGGGGGGCATGACTCCAGATTTCTTGGGAGAATTTTTTGGGTCAGAATTTGAAAATTGGAAAGCGTCAAAGAAAGATTGAACATCAGGACAACATGAAAGTGCTTTAGATCTTTTTCCAAGTAGTATGCAGCTGAATACAGTAAGTTAACTGTGACACAATGAGCTAGTTGAGCAAATTTGGGATAAGGATTTAAATACCTCCTTTAGTGAAAAACGGTTAGGACCTGACCTAAACCATGTAAGCGTTCGTCGTCAGGCTGCAGTTCCAGTTGCGCAAGTGAAAACGAATGAAACGGTAGCAGTAAAATAAAAACTGAACCGCAAGTTCTCGGTTGTCTTGTACGAGTGTTTCTTGAACACTCGGGCGTAGAAAGTTAAAGCAGGTTCAGTGCTTAGTTGTGGGATTTTTCTCCCAGAGGAATAAAGAAGGCTGCTGGCAGGCAAAGTTGTCAGGGAATCTCCAAAGGTGCTTTTCATTTCTTCTTTTTTTCTTTTTTTTTAATAAAAGACTCAGCAGAGGGCAGTGAGACCTTCAATGGCCATCTGTATTCATGTCCTCCATCAGGACACAAAGCTCTTTTCCTCTGACAAGCTGCTGGAGTTGGTGCCGGTTTAGAGAGTCAGCAAAACCTTCAGGATGCTGTTTAAGAGCCGAACAGCTCCTTCTTTTAATGTTGCCGTTTTTCTCCTTTGTTAGATGTGTAGTGTCAATTCGGTTTGTTTGGATCCTCCACTTATCTCTCGTGGATTTCGTAATAATTGTCAGAACATACGGGTCTTTCACACTCCTCCTGTCATGGGCCACAGAGCATCTGATATTGTTTGTCTACTTTTCTGTTACACAAGCACCAGGATCTTGAAGGTTGCAATCTGATTGGCTCTCAGCACTTCTATGAATGCTAATGTTTTTTGTTTTCATGTTTTCGCCCCCTAATTTGGTCACCAGCCAATTCCTACCCACAAACCAGCTCTCCATCATATGACCGGTACTAACTGCGTACAGTGAAGGTTAACACATGCTTCTTGAGATGCATGAAGGCAGCCATGTCTCTTCCAACTGCTGCTCATGCTGCATTACATGGCAGTGTAATACACTCGGAGGAAGCCCTGTTCGTCATGCACAAGCAGACAGATCTCGGTGATGGCATGACACTATGATAATAAGTTGAATTTATATAGCGCCTTTCAAGAAACCCAAGGACGCTTTACAATTATAAACAAAAAAATTAAAAAAAGGAAAAAAATAATAATAAAAATAATGAATAAATAATAAAAAATAAAAAGTAAAAAGTCCACCAAGTAGGGGTCAGGATATAATTCCCAAGGTGTAGCAGCCACAGTCCCACCAAAAGGCGCACGAAAACAAGTCCCACATCTCCAGCACCGCCGCCGCGACGCCGTCAGCCACATCGCTCGAACACCATGCCGTGGATCCACAAAGCGAGCAGAGAAGCTCCGCCACGCAGAGCGCTGGTGTGTCCCAAACCGCCTGCACAGCCGCCGCGACGCCACCGAGCAACATCGCTCGGAACATCACGCCAATCATTAAAGCGCAGAGCGCTGGACAACCACGATGTCAAATTAGCAACGAGCTCACTGCAGTCCACAGCTGGGAGCGCAGACATCACCCACAGCGAACCAAGGCCTGGAGGGGACCGACGCCCAAAACTGGGTCCGGAGCTACACCACAACCGGCGGACAAAACACTCAAACGAACTACACAAACACACAGAAAAAAAAAAAAGAAAATTGAAAAAGAAAGAAAATTAAAAAAAAAACTCTGGTGAGAAGCGGCAGCCAGAATGCGCACGACGTACTCTCAAACGGAAATGAAAAGATAATAAGATTCATCAAGCGAGCACAGACCGGGTTTTTATTTATTTATTTAAATATTCCCTGTGCTCCCTTCATTTCAGATTTAGTTTGAAGTAGTTGGTGTTGAGTAATAATACAAGTGTTTCCAGGCAAAACAAACCTTGCCTAACAGCACTTATTTTATACCTATATGTTGATAATGGTAATATTTCTCAATCGTCAGCTGTCAGGTTATAGTCCTATGAAAATCCATGACCTTGAGTTTGACATTTCAAAGTCGTCAAAGGTCATGGCGGCAACTGAAAGCCCATATGGAACTTCTTATATGTTGATAATGGTAAACATCTGGCTATCACGAACCATTTTAAAGTTATAGCTGTTTGAAAACCCATGACCTTGAGTTTAGATCATGGTGCCAAATGAAAGGCCATATGGGAGTTCCTATATGCTCATGCTAGTAAACATCTGTCTATCGGCAACCGTTTTTGAATTATAATGGAAAATGTTATTTTGACTGAAAGGCTGACCTTTCCAGTGACCTTGACCCGATTACCCCCAGAATTTAATCAGGTAGTCTACAGACCATTGCCCACCTACCCTGAAAATTTTAAATCAATTGGTGCAACCGTCTAGACGCGAGATTGTTAAAACAGACACACACAAACAAACCGCACTGATTATACAATACCTCGCCCTGCTTATTCCGTCGTGGGCGAGGTAACAAGATCAGCTTGCGTTCATGTGACAGGCTACGGGAAAAGGTCTGTTTATCGTCCATCACTTAAATTCTTTTCCTGTGGATGTATCTGCTTCTTGGCCATGTTTATTGAACTTTTCTAGAAATCTGGATTGTGAGTTTGTCCTTAACTTGGCCAGTCAGTGCGTTTACATGCACATAGAGAAAATCGAATTTCTGCCATTGCTCGACTGAAATCGAAGTTCTAAATGCCATGGAAACACCTTTGCTCGGCTGAAATCGAACCGAACTGGATTTCTCGTAATCGAGCTACGTGACCTAGATTATGCGATTGTAGCCGAGCTACTTAGTGCATGTAAACCCTGTCGAGCTACTTACTTCAGCACTGCCCCTTCCGGAAGTGACGAGACCACAAGCGGGAAACACAACAGCCTCGGTCGGCATGACAACAGTAGTAGAAACGTGCACTTCTGGAGCAATGAGGAGATAGAGTTCATGCTCGTTCAGCTTAAGGAGTTGAAAAAAAATATATATATATCGATGTTGCTGTTCTCGTCGTCGTTCTTGTGAACACGGAACTGATAACTTTGTTTATACTCTTGAATAGCTCTTCTTCATGACGACAACCGGAAGTGTACCAACACGATGGGGCGTGTAGCGCCACCTGTAGCTCGGGTGCACAATGTACCTCACACAATAGCTCGATTTCCTTGTGTGCATGTAGGATAGGATTTCTCTGGCACCCCTGCTGGGACCCTTAGCTCGATTACCGACAGTAGCTCGATTTGGATGTGCATGTAAACGCACTGAGCGATACCAAACCATTGTAGGTGGAGGCTTTTCAAGACTTTTGTCTGTCGAATAAAAACGCACAATCTGGGGTCGTCCCCCCCCCCTCCAGAAACGCGTTTCCGTAATCATCCAGAAGAATATTCAGTTTAGGTTTTTGTTTGACTTTTCTTGCTGTAACTCCGAAGCCCTGTTTTCTGTTTTAATGTAGTTCCTTGGTAGAGTCCTAAACGTCGTCTTCTCAAGGATCGTTGGATAGCTGTATTACCTCAGGACTTCATGAGTAAAATTTCCTTTTCAAACTTTTATAAAGAACGGTAGATAAAGCTGTTTTTTCACTGCAGACCAAAAACAAAGGTGTGTTAAAAACCAGTATTGAAGTGGGCCATGATTATTGGCAGTGGAGGTCTTTATCACCTTATTCCAAAGTCGCATCAGTACAAGCTCACTTTGTCCAGGTATGAAGAAGAAATGCTGGCTAAATTCTTTCAGGATGTTTCACAATGTGCTGCTGCTTTTAAAATTTGCTGGATTATTATTGTGGGATGAGAGGACCTCCATTCAAAGTTCACCCCTTTGGCCTGTTGACCTTTGAAGTTACTCCCTTCTTTCAGGACAAGCTGGTTTGGAGTGGCACAGATATCTGTGGCTAAGAACTGACCCCTCGTAATGATGGGCTCTTGGAGCAGGGATGGGTTTCACTGTGAGAAACGCCATAATGGACCTAACCACGATCATGGACCCCCTTTCACCCCACCCCCTTTAATCTCATTAATCTTTGTAATCCCCACCCCTACAAAAAAAAAAAACCTTCAGTGTTTAAGATTTAATCCATTTTTCATTACTACATAATTCCAGCTGTGATGATAACATTATTGCTTAAAGTGCTGATGACACGTTTTTGACATCTTTGGTGATGTTTTATAACACAAAAAGTAATTCCCGATGGTCCATATATTAATTCACGAAGGCGCCTATTTTACAAGTTATGATAAAAAACGCGGCTATTTGGGCAAATTTGACGGGGCTGCAGCACCCAGGAGATGAAAGAGGAGGAGGAGCTATATGACGTCAGCGAAAGAACCTTCCTCCTAACTTACCAGTTTGTTGTTGATGCGGCAGGTGCTCAGTTTATCATTATTAGTATTTTTATTAGACATTATTATATATATATAGTTATTATGCCTTCGCGTTGTGTTGCCGGCTTTTGCTCCAAAACCTACAAGGATGGGGTAAGTTTATTCAAGTTTCCCCAGAGATCCCGAGCTGTGGGTGAAGCAAGTCAGGCGCACTCGTGACAAGTGGGAGCCCTCACCAACATCCGTCCTGTGCTCTGAACACTTCGATTTGGATTGTTTTGACACCCTTCCCAGCTTAAAAGAATCTCTTGGGTGTTCAGTTCATCACAAACGTGTGTTACTACCATCAGCAGTGCCTACACAGTGTTGCCAGATTGGGAGGTTTCCCGCCCAGTTGGGCGGTTTCAAGTGCATTTTGGTGGGTTTTGAACATATTTTGGGCTGGAAAACTTCAGCAGTATCTGGCAACATATCATAGATTCTATTCGGAAGAGATCAACACAATTCTAGACTCCCAGAAGAGGAAGAGCTAGCACTAGAGAGTTCACTGGCGTTTTCATGCGCCATTTCGATTGAGTAGAACCAGAGTAGAACAGCCAGTGAACCGCAGCGTGTTCTTCCGCTTACGTCACAACGTGGCCGCGAGCCACGGACCCAGTTTTCTTGCGCTGTGCAATTAAAAGTTGGATATTCGCGTAACAACAGCTTCTTTTCACGTAATTATAACAGAAATCAAACATGTTTGCCATGTTGTATAGTTTAAGAAATTGCATAGAGTCATGTTCGTGTCATCAGCACTTTAATATGACCCCAGTTCTGTGCCCTCCTTCCAGTTAACCCTTAATTGCCCTCATGGCAGGTCAGCTCACCTGACAGGCCACCTTGGATTTTGTTTTGTTTCATACTTTTTTGCAGATTTTGCTGTTTTTTCTTCACATTTGAGAATTTTTTTTTCCTTCCCCACCTTTTTTCCCCCCTTGTAGAAATCTCTCATTCAGATTCCCCAGAAGGTAGGCAATACTAAAACCCTTGAATCATCGCAAAAAAGTTTTTGTGCTCTTCTTCTTTTTTTTTTTTTCCCTCCCCCTTCTGTCGTTTGTGGTTTCAATGCAAGGGATGTTTATTTATTTTTTTGTGAACATATCGTACATCTCTTTCCGGTTTTGCCTTTTCACTAACCCCCTGCGTCCGTTGCCCAGCTCGCTTCTCCTCCCCTCGCTTCTCTCTCCAGTGAATAACTCCGATCCCTTTTCCATTCACATCTCACCCTTTTGTTGCAGCTGTTGACTCCAGTCAGTGTTTGTTGTGCCTCTGATCTCATGAATAGGTCTCCTTGTGCCGTAGTCTGTTCTGTTTCCATGCAAATCTCCTACAATGCAGTTAAGTAACTACAATGACCGACTCTTCAAAGCCACACATGCTTCAGATGAAAATGTTCTCTGAAACCTGACAGATCTAGTTCTCTGTTGCCCCTTTTCCACCAAAGCAGTTCCAGGGCTGGTTCGGGGCCAGTGCTTAGTTTGGAACCAGGTTTTCTGTTTCCACTGACAAAGAACTGGCTCTGAGGCCAGAAAAACCGGTTCCAGGCTAGCACCAACTCTCTGCTGGCCCAGAGGAAAGAACCGCTTATGTCAGCGGGGGGGGGAGTTGTTAAGACCAACAACAATAGCAAGACCACGAAAGGTCGCCATTTTTAAGCGACGAGAAGCAGCAGCTGTACAAACGCGAAGTCATCCATTATTATTGTTGTTGCTGCTGCTGCTTCTTCTCCGTGTTGCTGTTGCTTCGATGTTCGCGCCAAGGTTTATGCAAACGCAGCGGCGTAACTGACGTATACAGCGACGTAATGACGTGGCTCCCGTGAGCTATGGAAAAGCAAACTGGTTCTCAGCTGGCTCGCAAGTTGAACGAGTTGTAAGCCAGCACTGGCTCCGAACCAGCCCTGGAACTGATTTGGTGGAAAAGGGTTGTGTGTTACTGAAATGTTCTAATGGCTGAACTAAACCACCTGTATGGGAGCTGATGTGCTGCTTTTGTCTGTGTTCTGGCCTTGTCTTGTCTGCCCTGGGTCTAATCGCCTTCTCAACCTCCTGGAGTCAGTATGCACGCACCTCGCGACGGCTGCCAGTCGGGAATACACACATTTTTAGGAAAAATAATGTACTGAAGGGATGTGGTGATGCACAGTAATATTACTTCAATACAGTGTTTGCAAGACCCTGAAAATTAGATCAAGACGTCCTGATAAATAGGAAGGCTTTCTCCATGTCTACGGTTTCACTTGTGATGTTTCTAATGGAGAACAAGGAACGCAAACCTCAACTGGAACAACTTTAAATTATTCTATCCACGTTCACTGGATCTGAGCAATCACACGCTCTGATTGGCTACTCTACTACAAGGATATCCGCTCGTATACCGTGAGTAGAGAAAAACAAAATGGCAGAGCATGTTGCTGAACCAGCCGAGGATGAAATTAAAAACTTGAAGAAAAAAGCAACAAAATATGGAATAAAAGTATTTGATGGAAAGAGTGTATCTTATTATTTTTCAAGAATTATTATAGCATTTTTCACAAATGTGCTACGGTCGTTTCGCCAGTTTGTTTACATTCTAAGCGGAAATGATTTTTGTCGGACATTTTGCGTGATATTTATCGAATTTGCAAAAAATAAAAATGCTCGGTTTCTCAAAATCCAGTAATGTGGATAGAATACAAGTTCTTCCACTCAATCTCGTCGTGCATGGCTTATAGCCAACTAGGCTACACGCCTCATCGACTATCAGCTCATGTACGACTAGATTTCGTTTAATAACTGTAAATTATGGCATAGTCCTGTTTGTGGAAGCAGTGCAGTTTATACATAAGGAATTAGATACTTCGGTTCATGCTGTTATTGGAAATTAATCAGTGGTGCGACATGACACAATGTGAAGTGGAGGGCCATTACCACCCTGAAATTGATCTCCCCTCACCCCATAGTAGCGCATCCTGCAGTGTTTTTAAATTTCTCTTACACCACACCAAATTGCCAACACTTTTCTTTCTTAAACAATGACCTTAAACAGGTTCTGTTTAATGCTGACGAATGTCCATGAAACTATTGCTGTGTTCACACTTGTACCGGTACGAAAGTGGTATAACTGTATCGATACAAAGTATACCGGTACAGTTTAGTGCATCTGTCCACACTAGCGAGAAATGTTTGCGGTTTTCTTTCATGGTAGTTGAAATGCGCGTGCGCGAAATGTTTCCGTGGTTACCGAGTAACTTCCTTCCGAGAATATATGGCATCCGTTATTTCGAGATCTCGAGAAAACAAAACAATTATTCCGTGATCTCGAGAAAACAAAACAATTATTTCATGATCTCAGCTGGATCACTCTATCTCCGTCGGTAGAGACGAAGCCGGGCCGGTCTTCTGCGGAGGTGCCGCGGACTAATTTTGAAATTATCCCTTATTAAAAGACTTAATGCAATCTCTCCCTAGGTCAACCCCTGATCAAAATATTGCCTTATTAGGTGATCGATTGTTCCAGACATTCTAATGACCAAAGTTGCGTCTATACAGAATGAGAAATAGCCCCAAAGTCAGCATATCACAAGTCTCTTGGCGCACCTGAATGAACCATTTATCAGCTGTTTTCTCGAGATCACGGAATAATTTTGTTTTCTCGAGATCTCGAAATAACGGTTTTGTTTTCTCGAGATCTCGAATTAGTTGTGTTTTCTCGAGATCCTGAATTAATTGTCGTTATCTCAGGATAACAAGGTGAATAAAAAAAAAAAAAAAGGATTATATGAAGGGCCTCTCTCGGCTTACGTACGGATGAAACAACGTGTGTGTGTGTGTGTGTGTGCTTTTTGTTGTCAATGTACAGTCTGTATTTCTGTTGGTCATTTATTCAGTCGAATCGTATAAAACGCGCGAGGCAGTTGAGAAAGAAACAAAGAAAACGAATCTCCGTTCTTCACTATTTTATTCAGCGAAGACATCAATTGAGGTGTGTGACTTTGCGCATTATATTTGTATCGATACAGAACCGCTTCATCTGTCCACACTACAGCGAAGTGCTACAGTATCGATCCTGTACCGGTATGAAACCCATACATTTGTGGGTTTCGTACCGATACAGTTATACTGCTACAGTACCGGTATAGTTGCTAGTGTGGACAGGTGTTGCGGTACGAAAGTAGTTTCGTATCGGTACAAAATCCCTAGTGTGGACAGGGTAAAATTAGTTCCTGTTATTACTTGCGTTAGAGCGGTGTTAAATGGTTCCCTCACTTCTCTCTCTCTCTCTCTCTCTCTCCTTGAAGTTAAGAAGACTAAACAAAAAGCAACAGGTCATGTTACGTCCCGTTCACACCTGCATGAACATTGCGATTGGCTCATGAACGGTCAGCACTAGGTATAGGTGTGAACACAGTCAAACGCATTGATCACTCAGACATTCGGAGGTGGTCTGGGACACACATGGCCATGCCATGAAAGGAAATATCTCACTGCATCTCAGACAGCAATGAATGACCAACTAATCAACCATTTCGTTGCCCTAGATGGGTCCAGATCATAGCTGAAGTTTTAGGCCCTGTCCACACGGCAACGGATTCAGGTGAATCTGATAAAATTGTTTATCGTTTCGGCCTGGCGTCCACACGGCACCGGCGTTTTGGGTGCCCCAAAACGAAATCTTTTGAGAACGGGTTCCAGAGTGGAAAAATCTGGCAATGGCGCCGTTGCGAAGTCGTCTGGATGAGTCGAACGGATTTGTTTACGATGTCACAACCACATGACTGTCAGTGCTTCACGCCGGGTAGAAGTGTAACGAACTCGATGCGAGTTGTCGTCAAATCCTATAACTTGGTTCATGAAATGCGCTTACAAAATATTTTCACTGCTTTCCAAAAACAATCCCGCCAGCAAAAATAAGGGGGAAAAAAAAAAGGAGAGATCTCACCTCTTCAGATGTTGGTTTAAGTCCGACAATACATTCCTCAAAAAGGGCGTAGAAGAACAAAGTAATCCATCAACGTGTAGCATTCAATTTATTCCGGACCATTAAAGAATACTGGAGGATCTCAATGTTGGCGTACCGGCTTCCATCTACCCCCGTTCATTCCTCTTTCTGCGTCTTTCGTTTTACGCTACTTATTAATAATCAAAACTTTGTGGCTAATGCTACAGAAGAAGGGGTTTATGCATATGCGTCTACTTCTATTGTTCTGGTGTCTCCGATGGGACCGTCTTACAGCGCACATAGAGGTGTGGCATGTGTATTGCATCGTTTTCAGCAAGCGTTGCGTTGCCATATGTACCTGATGTTTTACTGATCCGTTGCCCATGTGGACATGATATTTAAAAAAAAAATCTCGTTGTCGTGTGGATGTAGCCTTAGTTCTTGGATAATTGCTCTAAAATTAGTGGGGAAAAAAAATGTCGCTAATGAACTACAGATGAGTGAGTGAGTGAAGGGGTGTGTGCTGCTCCCTGAAGGTTGAAAGGTTTGAGAGAGGAGGCTCGACGGTATATGTGGTGGAGGGACTGTTGCAGCAATGCTTTCTGGCTTACGCTCCCCCGTTCTCTGCAGTGAGGAAATGGAAGTGGTTCACAACCTGAAATCTGTTTGTGTGCTGATGTTTTATTGCCCTTTTATTCTCTTTGTTACCAAGACTGTTGAAGTCTGAACCATGCTCAGCTTTGTTTTAGTACAACTATAGTGTAAGATTAGCTTGGTAACTTCTTAAAATTCTATGATTATACTCAGTGTGCATCTGATATTAAAGTATCTCTGAAAATGCCATTTTAAATCATATATTTTATGATTTGTAGAATCCAATTTTAAAAAAAAATTCCCACAAGAATCATCTGTACGCTCATGGCGTACGTTCACTACACTGAATAGCTAGTTGGCTCGTACACAGCAAGTGTATCTGTCTCGATTTTGTGGTACATTTCTGTAGCCCTCAACCTCTTGCCTGTTGCATATCTAGGGTTACAGTGGAGTAAGCGAGAGTCTGACTCCTTACTCACATCTGTATTGCGGCACCTCGCCAGAGGACAGTACTATTTTTATGATGGTCTTTGGTATGACCTGACCATGAGTAGAACTCTCAATCTTAAGAGGTCCAACTCTGCTCAGCGTCTGAGATCAGACGAGATCAGGCATTGGAGTGGTATGGCCAAAAACAATTTTTTTAGAAATATATATATTTTTGATTTCATTCTCAGTTTATCAATAATGACCACAGTTTTGTTTACCAGGGATCGAAATGGGAATTTGGGAGCACTGGTCAATTTGGACCAGTGTCTCTCAGAGGTACTGGTCCGAATGGAGTAGCACTGATGTATATAAAATTACAAATTTCAAGCCGATTTTAGATATTTATTCATATAATACAACCATATTATACATGAGTGATCAATTTCAACTGTCTATAAACTTCTTCCTCAGTCATCTCATTATCACAATCTTCGAAACCCTCATCCAGATCATCATCTATCGGGTCATACACCACATCATGCTGCGCCTCCTCGTCGTCATCATCTTCCACCTCCTCATTCTGTGTCTCCTGGGGCTCTACATCTCCTGCCACATGCCTGTTGAGCGATATCCGTTTGTTTTGATAGCTGTCAGAAATGTCAAGCCAAGAACTTTTAAACTTCGCGGGGGTCTAATCTATCTGACCAATAGCGGTTCAAGTCACATTTGTCTTCACGGGCAGCAACGAAAATGAACGGGAAGAAACGAAACTTCGCGCAGCCATGCTGCATGTAGCGGTGTATACTGCGCACGTAAACAATATGGCGGCGCCCGCGTCTATGCCAACTTGACAAATGTCTCACAAAATCTATTGAAATTATTGTTAAAAAAAACGGTAAAATAGACCAAGTTCTGCTTAAAATGGGCGAGAATCGTTGATAGAAACCATCGAGGCAGTGAGTAGTTTGATATATATATATATATAGCGTGGCGAGCCAGTCGCCCACCCGGTTGAGTACATGTCACTAGTCGCCTGTACCCTTTCCAACTCGCATTGGCAGGTGGGCGGCTGCCCGTTTCAATCCCTGTTTACATTAGCCAAGTCTAGCGCACATGTTCTGTAGCTATAAGTCTCAGATTAGGCCAAAAAAAAGTGTGTGTTTCAGGTAACATGAAATTCTAAAATAAGGTCGGTAGGTAGGAAAAAGTTGTTTTTTTTTTTTTGTTTTTTTTTTTTTTTGTTCGAAAAAATTAACACAAGTAAACATCTTACAAAATAGTATTTTGGCACAGAATCCTTTATACCACACATCATAAAATAAAAGTGTTTTAAATCTTTAAACGAATAAAAAAATATCGCCAGAGTTTGAGTTATGATCTACGGAAGCGTGTTGCTGCCACACTCAAAAAAAAAATTGGCTTAGAATCAAGTAATTACGTGAAAAGATGTTAACAAAGTTATCACGTTTTTACAATATATTTATCATGTAATAACATCACGTAATTTCATGATACGAAATTATCACGTTATTTCATGATATTTTCATGTAATAACGTGAAAACACCTTATCAAGAAATAACGTGAAAATAACGTCCTAGGCTACTTCCGTTAAAAGCAGACGGCCTAGCCTAGCCTACTGTAGAACTTGGGTCGAGCAAAAACATGGCTGAATCCTGAATGACTCCTATTTGTATAAATAGGGGACTACATAGGCGGCAAAATGTAGTGTTTTTCCCTGCCATGGAAGTGCACTTGTATACTGAAGAGGAAACAATTTGCATTACAGCCTTGAATGAGGATTCAAAATGGCGGCTCAGCTCAGTTTTCCCTTCCTCCTTCAGTATACAAGTGCGCTTCCATGTTTATGCAGGAGGGCTGATAGAAGTGGCGAAACATTTTACTTTTTATCGTTTCTTTCACAACTTGAATGCGTTGAAACAAAAAATTGACAAACTAACGCCGCTTACACTAAAATATCGAGGGAAATTTGTAATAAAAACTTTATGGTCGGCAATTTCGCCACCGAAATTCTCGGTCAGTCGGGTTACCGGAAACGCACTTTATTTATTTATTTATTTAATTTTTTTTATTTGGCCTTATGATGTCATCCTCTTCAAATTTCCATTGTAGGTTTACATTTATGACCACAAACTAAACTCCTATGCAGTGCCACTCATTCTTTCTTTACACAAGTTGTATGCATTTTTTTTTTTTCGCCAGAGTCCCAGATAGTATAGACAGTTTTTGATCCATCACCTCACTAATGCTATTAGTCACTTGGCGGACGAGAGCCGCGGTGTCCACCGGAGGCGAGGCCTGGTCACCTGTTGCTGCTAGCATGTCAGTTTGGCTAGCACTGGCGGTCATGGCGGCCGTCGTCTTTCGTGGTTGTATTTTCGTCTGTTTTGACATCGCTCGTTGTCCCAAAAACCGGTTTTGTGGTATTACTTATTTCAAAAACATCCAGTCAATAAACTAAAATAAAAAAAATATGGACAGTATCGCATATTATGCTGTAATAAATACGGGTGGGAGCGGGAGCACAGTGAGAACATGTCTTCTAGTCAGCCATCTTCACCTGGAAATCCATCCAGTCATGCATTTTTTTTTTTTTTTTTAAATAAAGGTTTATTTTTAATTTTGTTTATTTTTATATAAATATAATATTTCCCTCTGAGATTAAGTGCTTTTGAGTCGGAGGGTAACTTTTAGGCCTGGATATGTCCACATGCAAAGTTAAACCAAATACCAATCTATGTAGCTTAGCCATTTAAAAGAACTTTATTTATCTATTTATTTAAATTCAGAGGTACTTTAATATTATTCCAATACTGTTTAAACTCCTCCTCTCAGGAGCCTGTAGCCAGAGGTAGTAATCCAGGTGTTAGTTCTGTTTAATGGCCAGTAACAAGAACATGAAAAGTGATTGATTAATCGACTAAACTTGTGCCGGTTTTCTTTGAGGAGTCCGTATGAGGGAGAGGGTCGAGATGAGGCCAGCAGGTGAGGACCTCAATTAAGTAATGATCATTACAGTGTTTAAACATGACCTATACATTTTGGCCAAATTGGTTGTAGCTCTTAATTTGTCTCTAAGAATTACTGAATAGTTTCTAACACGTTTTAATGAACTAGAATTGAAGTTTGATATTGTACCTCCAAAGAGAATCACTTGGATCTATAGACTTGAGTTCTTACCTTTTTTTGATTTATTAAATTTTCACCCAGCTAACCACCATTAGATAAACATTATGATGAGTCAATTCAAGGATTATAGTGCACTTGTTTATTTTTTACTTTTTAAATTGAATTAAACTTGAAAAGTATGCCACAGTGGTTTGACTGCATTGTAGCTCTGCTTCATGATGTCACATTTTTATTTTTGAGTTAATCATGTTCCCCTGTGTAAAGTTGAGATGGTAATGTCTGTGTTCTCACATGTATGTGAGCTATGCTTCAGTGGATGAGGTTGTGCAGTCCTGAATCAGCATTGTGCTTGCTGTGTCTGAGCTAACTTGTCGTCCTTTCATTCACCTTCTCCTTTGTTTGTCTCCTCTCATCACCTCTACCCAAGACCCATGTTGAGCACTGCAGAAAAGCTGGAGAAAGGCACCCAGGGATCAGCAGGGGATGAGAACAGGGACTCGGTGTCGTCCTCCTCTCCTGTGTCCAGCACGCCGTCATCCACACAGTCCTCCAAGGACATCAAGCCGCGTTCGCTGCGCTTCACCTGGAGCATGAAGACCACTTCGTCCATGGAGCCCAACGAGATGATGAAGGAGATCCGGAAAGTTCTGGACTCCAACAGCTGCGATTACGAGCTGCGCGAACGCTTCATGCTGCTGTGCAAGTCAGGGAATCCTTCACGTGATGACTTTGTTCAATGGGAGATGGAAGTGTGCAAGTTGCCCCGCCTCTCCCTCAACGGCGTGCGCTTCAAACGCATCTCGGGCACCTCCATCGCCTTCAAGAACATCGCCTCGAAGATTGCCAACGAGCTGAAGCTGTGAGCGTTGAAGCATTATTTGGGGAAGAAGTTAATACCGAATTGTGGCAGATGTGAGAGCTGTAGCCCAGATGTGCGTTAGGAGAAGAGTGGCGCCATCAGAAGTGGGAACAGCGAAGAGTTGAAAGACTGTAAATGAAGCAGGATGGTTAGCACAGTCTGGTGGGGGAGGTTGTGTGTGTATAGATATTTTTGAGGGCCACCATGATTTTTTTTTTTTTTTTTGTGGGAGGTATTTCCTTGGTTTGGTTTCTCTGTCCCCAGATCACTCCCCACCCCAACTGTATTTTGTTGTCCTCTTTTATTTGTGACAATTTTTTGTTTCCAGTTTTGTGGTTTCTCCTTTCTCCTCCGTCATTTTCTGTTTCAACAGTATAGTGATGGAGGAAGGACGTTTCTGTAATTCTCGAACTGAAAAGTGTTTGCTGGTGGTTTTCTTATACTACAAACTCGAACCAGCAACTGTCTCAACACGCTGTAATCCCCATCTCCAAAGTTACTTGATTTTCTTACTTCCAGTTCCAAATTACTGTTTCTGAACAGAGAGGTAAATTGGTGGTTTTGACACTGAATGTACAGCACGCTTAGTGACGGGCAACTGAGACTGAAGTACGACGCACATTTAGTAGAGCCATAGTGAAGTTTGAATATTCACTCATCTTGCTGTGGTTCACATTCTCAGCCTCCACACTCACGTGTACATCCCAGTAACGTGTCGTATCGGATCGGATCTGATCTGAGATGGAAGTGCAGACTTGAATCCTCAGTGCTCTGGAGGTGGATCAATCAGATATCTCACTGCACTCTAAGCCCAGATAATTAGGATTTTTTTTTTTTTTTCCTCCTGTTCCTGCTGCACGGGTCATATTTCAAAAACTAATTAAGGGCCAATTAAGTAATTATTGGTGGATTGTAGTGTAATTAAAAGTTGCTGGTTGGTTTCAATGTGCTGCACTGGAATGAGTCTGTTTTGTGTTGCCTTTTTTTCTGGAGAAGATTATATTATATGAATAAAACAGTTGGATGATTTTGTCGTCTCTTGTTTTGCAAGACGTTTTACTTTTCAGTTAAATGCTCTTGTGATCAGTTTGTTTTAATGGTAAAATATGTGGCATGTGCATGAAACAGTATACGTCACTGAACAAATGCGAGACCATCAGCTCAGGAAATATGCATTATTATTTTTTTTTTTTTAAATAAACACCTTCACATTGGGTCTTTTATTTATGAAGCTGAAAATGAACGACTCACTAATGAAACTCATGAATGTAAACCTTGACAGATGGACTTCAGGTCATATCCTTGCCCTAAGAGGTTTCAATTTTATATGAGGATTGCTTTGTAAAAAATACTTTTTTTTTCCAGTTTCTCACCTGAATTAATGGGAAAAAAAAGGTGTAATTTGTTTTATTTTCATGCCGAGAAAGAAAGCAGTCTAAATTGACACAAGAGTAGGTATTCAATTAGGGCAAAAGAAATGGCACCCTTTGAAAGGGGACCTTACGGTGTGCACGTGGTAGCTGATATTGCAGCAGAGATGGACAGTAATGAAGTATGTTTACTTGAATACTATACTTGAGTAGACTTTGAGTATCTGTTGCAATTTTATTTAGTTCTTTTGAAACCTATGACTTCACTACAGGGTGGCACGGTGGTGTAGTGGTTAGCACTGTCGCCTCACAGCAAGAAGGTCTGGGTTCAAGCCCCGTGGCCGGCGAGGGCCTTTCTGTGCGAAGTTTGCATGTTGTCCGCGTGGGTTTCCTCCGGGTGCTCCGGTTTCCCCCCACAGTCCAAAGACATGCAGGTTAGGTTAACTGGTGACTCTAAATTGACGGTAGGTGTGAATGGTTGTCTGTGTCGGCCCTGTGATGACCTGGCGACTTGTCCAGGGTGTACCCCGCCTTTCGCCCGTAGTCAGCTGGGATAGGCTCCAGCTTGCCTGCGACCCTGTAGAACAGGATAAAGCGGCTAGAGATAATGAGATGAGATTTCTCAGCAGCATTATTTGAACACGGTCAGTTGATTGCAGACTGGAATGATTGCAGTGGCTACATGTACAGTACAAATGAGGCACTGCATGGGGGTGTTGTAGCTCAGGTGGCTAAGGCGCCATACCATAAATCTGGGGACCTGGGTTCGATTCCGACCTGAGGTCATTTCCCGATCCCTCCCCGTCTCTTTCTCCCAATCATTTCCTGTCCTGTCTCTACACTGTCCTATCCAATAAAGGTGAAAAAGCCCAAAAAAAATCTTTAAAAAAAAAATGAGGCACTGCACTGCTGTGTAATATCGTAGTGACATTACATATGTTCACAAAGCTCTGCTTCTAGGATTTTACGTAGCTTATATAGTGTCTATAACAATGATGAAAACATGGACAGCGTAATGTGTCTTAAAAGTGAAGTAACCACAAATCTAACGCCCTTGGTGGCTGGTTCAGGATAATCTGTAGCACCATTCATCCCCATGTGGTGCAGTTTAGCTAAAAATTCCAGAACAGTTGTGCGTTTTGTGATTGATGATAATTTGGTACATTTATAGCCAAAGGCAATCAAGAAAAATTGGATATTGAGCCATCATGACTTTTCAATATATCTTCCATGGCAGCCATTTTTCTAAATGGCCACTAGTGACAACTTTCTCATCAGCATTGGATATAATGATACTGAGGACATGGTTACATTTATTTACCCTATGTAGTTTTTGGGAGTTGCCATTTTTCAAGATGGTGGCCATGAGTGGTATGAAAACTAATCGCAGTAAAGTTGTGTAGACTGATATTGATGATCTCTGTGTCAAATCATACATTTTTATGGTGCAGAATTCAAATTTGAAACTAAATAATTGTCCAGAAGTTGCCTTCTATCTCACAATTCAAGATGGCGGCAATGGCTAGCCTAAAAAATTGTAATTAAAATTTCATGATGGCTCAATGTCCATTTTTTGGAATGCCTTTGGTTATGAATGTACCAAATTACTTGCCTTCAACACTCATCTCATCTCATTATCTCTAGCCGCTTTATCCTTCTATGGGGTTGCAGGCAAGCTGGAGCCTATCCCAGCCGACTACGGGCGAGAGGCGGGGTACACCCTGGACAAGTCGCCAGGTCATCACAGGGCTGACACATAGACACAGACAACCATTCACACTCACACCTACGGTCAATTTAGTCACCAGTTAACCTAACCTGGATGTCTTTGGACTGTGGGGGAAACCGGAGCACCCGGAGGAAACCCACGCAGACACGGGGAGAACATGCAAACTCCGCACAGAAAGGCCCTCGCCGGCCACGGGGCTCAAACCCAGACCTTCTTGCTGTGAGGCGACAGCGCTAACCACTACACCACCGTGCCACCCGCCTTCAACACTAAATGACGAAATTGCATATTTTCCATGTCACTTTTCTAGTCTAAATTTTCTTTTCTGTGTCTAATATGAACAGTTAGATTTCCCTGTGCTGATATTTGCACATTTTATATTTTCCACCAGAAATTAGTTTTTAAAACGTTATTCTATTATAAGAAGGCATGGATACACTTGGGAATGAAGTGATTAAAACCCTGGGTGACATGCTCGACCTTTGTATCCCCTTGTTAACCCGTGATGTAATGACCATATTTCTGGGGCCACGACTCGGCTTCTCAGCATGCTGCAGTGCTGTGTCCCTCGTTGTTTGAATAGAACCAAGTCCAAAAAAAAAAAGAGCATGCAATTGCCACGAAGGAAAATGTTTCTTCGCTTTTAGTACTTATATCAAGAAAGTTTAAAATGAAGACCAAAGAGGCAAGAGGGTGGGACAAATGGTCATGATCAGTCATCGGTCATGGGTTGGGATTATGGTTATCAGTGATTTGGTCACAAGCGTAAGTCAGGCGTTACACTATGACTCATGAACCTGCTTTCTAAACTCGTATAACAGCAGCTGTGATGTGAACTGGAGAGACATATCGAGTTCAAGACAGTTACTAATATGTGCTGATAAAGTTGCTAGGTTTGTCACTAGGCTTTAATTAAAAAAAGAAAAGTGGTTAAAGGGGTTTAGCGACAAAGCCTCTACATTAACAATACCAAAGGGGTGCTTGGCCCTGGAAATGGTTACTGATGTCAGATTTAACAAGTGAATTAGGAGAAAGGGGGCGGGGCTACCAAATGAGTAGGTGTGCCTGACTTCGACTCTTGTCTCTACTGGGCAGACTCTGGCTCCAGATTTGTTAAGATCATGGTGTAACCCATTGTTTTTAACTTAGATTAGATTAGAACAGAACAGAACTTTATTGATTCCTTTGGGAGGGTTCCCTCAGGGAAATTAAAATTCCAGCAGCATCATTACAGGATAAACAGAGAATAGAAAGTAGAGAAAACTTCTAGATAAATTATTTACATATACAAATAAAAAAAAAAAAACAGTCAAGCAGGAGAGATATTGCACGTTGTCCAGTATTGCTTTTTGTCAGGCTAGGCTACTGCTCCTTCCCGTCCTCTGTCCTCCTGTTACCCCTCCAACGCCCCCCAGAGAGGAGTTGTACTACAGTCTGATGGCGTGAGGGACAAAGGAGTTTTTGAGTCTGTTAGTCCTGCACTTGAAGGAACATTCTGTCACTGAACAGGCTCCTCTGGTTGCTGATGATGGTGTGCAGAGGGTGACTGGTATCGTCCATGATATTCAACAGTTTGTCCATAGTCCTCTGCCACCATCACCAGAGAGTCCAGCTTCACGCTGGCCCGCCTGATCAGTTTGTCCAGCCTGGATGTGTCCTTCTTGGATGTGCTGCCCCCCCCCCCCCCCAGCACACCACGGTGTAAAACAGGACACTGGTGACCACGGATTGATAGAACATCCACAGGAGTTTCCTGCAGATGTTAAAGGATTGCAGCCTCCTCAGGAAGTACAGCCTGCTCTGTCCCTTCCTGTGCAAGTGGTTGGTGTTGCAAGTCCAGTCCAGCTACAGCCCGAGGTACTTGTAGGAATCCGCAGCCCCCACCTCGACTCCCTCGATCAGAACTGGTCATGACCTTGGTCTGGACCTCCCAAAGTCAATGACCAGCTCCTTGGTCTTCGAGGTGTTGAGCTGCAGATGGTTCCTGTTGCACCAAACGGCAAAGTCCCTCACCAGGCTCCTATACTCCTCCTCTCTGTCATCCCTGATACACCCCACGATGGCTGTGTCATCGGCGAACTTCTGAATGTGACACAGCTCCGAGTTGTAGCAGAAGTCCGCGGTGTACAGGGTGAAGAGAAGAGGGGCCAGCACCATGCCCTGGGGTGTTCCAGTGCTGCTAATCACACTGTCAGACATGATGTCCTTCAGTCTGATGTACTTCAGCTTGTCGGTGAGGTAGCTGGAGATCCAGGTGACCAGGCAGGGGTCCACTCACATCCACTACCCAGGTTATTTGAACAGTTAAGGAATAAAAAATCAACTATTGCACATTTGAGCCAAAGACCGCGCATTATTCACACCATCTTGTCAGTCCATTTCTGGAATATAGGGCTGTCCTCTTTTAAGTAGATATGATCCTGGTCTTTTAGGACTCAAAATAAACTGCCTGAGTTTTGCCAAGATGGCCACCACGGAAGCCAGCAGTGTACTATAGATAGGAAAGTAGAACTACAGTACTTTAAAAAGCTGATTTTTTTTTTTTTTAACATCATACCCTACTTTAGCGTCATGATCAGATGTGTATCTGATCTAATGAAGCCCAAATGAAAAGCTACGAAAAAAAATCAGACTTGGAAATTTCAACATGAAAAAGTGTACTACCTGTGTCTGCATCACCCGTGTGGCTATCTTTATAGGTAAGGCTTTAGTTTAGGTTTTATTTAAATTTTATTTTCAAAATACAGACTAAAAGTGTTAAAGGGCACATCTTGGGTATATTTAGGAGCAAGATCAATGTAATTCTCTTATTTTATATGAAACTTTGGTCAAATATCTGTCACATTTTACATTTTGTGCTTTTTTTTTTTTTACCTTGCGCAATACCAGAAAAATTCAGTTGAAATCAAGCCATTTGAGGCGAATTGGTCCGCCTCTGAAAAAACTTGGCATTTGAATTTCCCGGCAAACATTGATTTTCGTGACGTCATGTGCGGGACGCCTCCCTCTGAATCATACGTCAGCGCTGGTTTGTTTATGAGAAAACGACCTGGTGGTTTTCTGCAAATTTCTTCAACGTTATCACGTAATTATTAAAATGGTTAACAGATGTATCGTAGGAGGGTGTAGCGACATTAATCATGATGGGATTAGTACTCATCGTTTCCCAAAAGACCGGACAATGAGAGAGAAATGGGAGCGCTTCGTGCGAGGCACCCGGAAAAACTGGCAACATGCAACAGACCACAGCATCATATGCGGGGCTCACTTGATAAAGCCCGATGACTTTGAGAACTATTTGCAGTGGGAAATGGGCTTCAAGAAGCAACTTGATCTGAAAAAAGATGCAGTTCCATCTGTTAGAACGCCCAAAGTAACACCATCTCCATCTGTGTCAGCGTCACCAAAGGAGCCAGCCGCGTTCGTCTCCCCTGACAGAAGGCGAAGCGCCGCATCCACTGAGGCCCTCGAAGCCGAGGACCAAGCAGAGCCGAGAAAAAGACCAAGAAAATCGGCAATTCACAAGTTGACTGTTGCCAGGGTAAGAAATAAGAGAGATTAGGTGTTCCTGTGTTTGTGTGGTACACAGATAATGTTATTTATTGACATGCACAAAAGTAAACAACACGAAAGCACTGGGCGATAATACACTTACTTCACATGTATCAAGGGATATGCGTGTCAGGGCTTGAGATCTTGGGACCTGTCAAACATTAAATGTATATACAACCCTGCTTAGCCGATTCCATGTGTGTAGCTTATGAAATCTTTCTCCTACAGTAGCCAGTACTCTTCTAAATGAAGAAATATATTAATACATAATAGTAATTAGAAAAAATCTGATTTATGTAACAATAGATAGATGAGCCTTGATGCATGAATCCATGGGCTTAGAAGCTGAAGCTTTTAACTATTGTCTTTTAACATGTTGCGTACAAATACAACATTCCGGTACATTTCAGACCCAGTAACACCCTGAAGCAGAAACCGGTCCACCCTAAGGACAGAATAGCCAGACACAAACAGGACAATGTAGTGTATGCAATTCAGTGCAGTGAGGAATGCACGGACTCGTATATTGGGGAAAAAGGACAACCGCTCCACAGGCGCATGGCTCAACACAGGAGAGCCAGTTCCTCAGACCAGGGGCCGCATTACAGAAAGTTCCTAACTTGAGAATCTCATCTTATCTGTCTAGTTCCCGTGGCAATGGCACTTTAGGATCATATTTAGGAAAAGGCTATTACAGAACAGCCGTTCCTAACTCTGTTGTCCTATCCTATCTCAAGTTAAGAAAAGTGTATTACAGAAGCATCCTAACTTCTAAAAAAACTAAAAAATTCTTAAATACCTGTCCTAACTTTAGGATATCCCCACCGCTGTCCTAACTGTCATTTTTACTGTCTACTATTAGACAGAATGGCAGGTATTTTGCTTTTGAGGCGACAACATTATTGAAAGGCAGTTGGTAGACCAAAACGACGTTTTAAGGTTTGATGACAAAACTTTGATAAATCGCTACCGGTTACCCCAGGCCATGATCATACAGTTAGCTGATAAACTGCGGCCAGATTTAGAGAGGCCGACTTGTCGACATGGGGCTCTCCCGGTTATACTGCAGCTAACAAATGCGCTTCGTTTTTTCGCCAAAGGTGACTTCCAAACAGAAATCGCCGATTTGTCAAAAATTTCTCAGCCTTCCATGTCCAAAAATCTGACCGAAGTGGCAACGGCGATAGGAAGGCTGGCTGCGCATTACATTAGGTTTCCAGGCGGACAAGAACTGAATGCGATTAAGGAAGCCTTCTACCGACATTCAAATATGCCCGGTGTGATAGGTCTAGCGGACGGCTCTCTGTTTCCCATTAAGGCCCCGTCTGTGGATGAAGTCGCCTATGTTTGCCGTAAGGGCTATCACGCCGTCAATATCCAGGCAATAAGCGACCATAACATGATCATAAGGCATTTGATCGCTAGGTAACAGACATTAAAGGCAATCATAGATGTTTCGATCGGTTATTTAGGAATCCTAACTCGAGATAAGATCTCATCTCATCTCATTATCTCTAGCCGCTTTATCCTTCTACAGGGTCGCAGGCAAGCTGGAGCCTATCCCAGCTGACTACGGGCGAAAGGCGGGGTACACCCTGGACAAGTCGCCAGGTCATCACAGGGCCGACACATAGACACAGACAACCATTCACACTCACACCTACGGTCAATTTAGAGTCACCAGTTAACCTAACCTGCATGTCTTTGGACTGTGGGGGAAACCGGAGCACCCGGAGGAAACCCACGCGGACACGGGGAGAACATGCAAACTCCACACAGAAAGGCCCTCGCCGGCCCCGGGGCTCGAACCCAGGACCTTCTTGCTGTGAGGCGACAGCGCTAACCACTACACCACCGTGCCGCCCCTCGAGATAAGATAAGAATCCTAAATGAAGTTAGGATTTGCTTCTGTAATACCAAACTGAAAAGAATCCTATCTCACAGCTGTCCCATCTTAACTTTTGACTTAAGATAGGAACTTTCTGTAATGCCGTCCCAGGACTCTGCTGTCTACCTTCATCTTAACAACAAAGGACACTCATTTCAGGATTGCAACGTATGCATTTTATCCAGAGAGGATCGTTGGTATGAGCGAGGAGTTAAAGAAGCCATTTTTGTCAACCTGGAATGGCCATCACTGAACAGAGGTGGGGGTCTAAGACATCATTTATCAGCCACCTACAATGTAGTCCTTGGCACACTTCCCAGACAACTGAATGCACACCAAAACCCAGCTGTTTTCAGTGACTCACAGGAGGACAGAGAGAACCAACAATCCATTGATCACCCCAACGACTCTCTAGGCCATTCACACCAACAGGATGACTCAACGACACCTTAGGATTGCTTTTCATCCATGAGAGAATAAATACCTGATACTCCCAATTAGTCAGACAGAACTGAAGAAGCCTTTCGGATGAGAGGTGAAACGTCTTCAAGAATCTTCAAGCAAGTCCAATTGCTCTCTTTTACCGCCCACAGTTTACTATGACCTGGATGACTGAGAATCTTCACAGACATGTTTAACTATCGTCATCGCTAGCTGCTAAACTTGGTCTACACAGACTGTGCACTGAATCCATGCAGGGTCTCTCAGCCTGCTGGCGGATCCTCACGTGACATCACGAATCTGGATCAATATGGCTCCAGACTCCCTTGGGATTCTTCCAGATCATCATCATATCTTGTCGTTCCAGTACTGCAGCCAGTTCAGGGCTTCTTGGTTAGCTTCACATAGGTCTTGATTAGTGACATTTGGACCCAGTTTGCACTCACGGAGAATGTGTCCTATAGTTTGGTTAGGATGACCACATCGACACTCAGCTGAGTTCACCCATCCCCATTTCAGTAGGTTGTCCTTAGTTCTACCTACTCTGCTCCTGGCTCTGTTCAGGGCAACCCGTTCCCTTCTGGGCAGGTGAGTATCATGAGGTAGGGACTCACAAGGACTCTGAAGAGCTTCATTTGGTGGTAGAGTGTCGGAAGCTTTCCCATGGTCTAGTCGATATTTGGCAGAGTCCTTAGGGTTCAGATTCTGTACAACCATGGAGCTCTTTCTGGACTTGAGTCTTCTTCTTATATCTTGGTAATAGTGTAGAGATTTTTCCAGATGCATTTTGTTATTTCATTTTTTTCTGCCGTAGACAGATGGCCTTGTGCAAAATTACCCTTCTGGATGAGTGTGTAAAGGGACATACTTTCATAGGAAAAAAAAACCCCACTAAATTGGTCCAAAATAGGGCGGCATGGTGGTGTAGTGCTTAGCGCTGTCGCCTCACAGCAAGAAGGTCCGGGTTCGAGCCCTGTGGCCGGCGAGGGCCTTTCTGTGCGGAGTTTGCATGTTGTCCGCGTGGGTTTCCTCCGGGTGCTCCGGTTTCCCCCACAGTCCAAAGACATGCAGGTTAGGTTAACTGGTGACTCTAAAGTGAGTGTGAATGTCTGTGTCTTGATATAAGTACTAAAAGCGAAGAAACATTTTCCTTCGTGGCAATTGCATGCTCTTTTTTTTTTGGACTTGGTTCTATACAAACAACGAGGGACACAGCACTGCAGCATTGATTGATTGATTGATTGATCGAGGAACTTTATTAATCCCCAAGGGGGAAATTGAACGCCACCTGACCATACATACAACACATAACAGTAAGACAGGACAACCACATCATAAATAGAAGGAGAAATATAAATAGATAAAGATATAAAAAATAAAAACAGTTCATCATAAAACTCCCAAAGAATCACAGCAATTTTCTAAAACTGCCATTAAAAACACAGTTGAATACTTACAAGATTAAAGCATGCTGAGAAGCCGAGTCGTGGCCCCAGAAATATGGTCATTACATCACGGGTTAACAAGGGGATACAAAGGTCGAGCATGTCACCCAGGGTTTTAATCACTTCATTCCCAAGTGTATCCATGCCTTCTTATATTATAATAGAATAACGTTTTAAAAACTAATTTCTGGTGGAAAATATAAAATGTGCAGATATCAGCACAGGGAACTCTAACTGTTCATATTAGACACAGAAAAGAAAATTTAGACTAGAAAAGTGACATGGAAAATATGCAATTTCGTCATTTAGTGTTGAAGGCAGGTGGCACGGTGGTGTAGTGGTTAGCGCTGTCGCCTCACAGCAAGAAGGTCTGGTTTCGAGCCCCGTGGCCGGCGAGGGCCTTTCTGTGCGGAGTTTGCATGTTCTCCCCGTGTCCGCGTGGGTTTCCTCCGGGTGCTCCGGTTTCCCCCATAGTCCAAAGACATGCAGGTTAGGTTAACTGGTGACTCTAAATTGACCGTAGGTGTGAGTGTGAATGGTTGTCTGTGTCTATGTGTCAGCCCTGTGATGACCTGGCGACTTGTCCAGGGTGTACCCCGCCTTTCGCCCGTAGTCAGCTGGGATAGGCTCCAGCTTGCCTGCGGCCCTGTAGAACAGGATAAAGCGGCTAGAGATAATGAGATGGTCCAGAATATGCACTTTAAAGCTATAACTAGAGAGGAGGGAGAAAAAAAAAAGGCTTTAGCACGTGTTTCCGCCCGGTTTCGAACCGGGGACCTTTCGCGTGTGAGGCGAACGTGATAACCACTACACTACGGAAACTGCGCTGGAATAAGTTACCGCGTGTGCCATTTTATTATAACATAAGCGTGTTGTATACGCAATTTGTGAGTCGTCTGAAAAATTGTGCTCTGAGGATACTGTAGAAACATTTTAATACATATACATTAATAAAGTTTACAGATTTATGTGTGAAAATGGGTAAAATCCAGGCCAGTTTTACTGTAATGTCAAGCAAGTTGTTCTTTATACATAGAGACTACAAAAATAGTTTGTCAAGCTTGCTGCATCGATGGAACAACAAATATAAATTGAACAACATAGAAATTATTCCCTCCGTTAAAAACAGCAAGTAAAAACGGATTATTTACAACACATTTCAGGGGAAGGATGCAAGCGACGGGGCCCACCACTAGGGGGCGATAGCAAAATGCAAGTAGTCAATTTGAGGTGACTTTCATCTTCAAAAAAAGCAAGCTCGAGCCGAAGGTTCCGGAAATGTGGGAATCGATTCCGAGTCGACTCCGTGTCAAAGGACTTGAAGATTCTATTTAAGAAGTCTATTCTTAATAATAATAATAATTATTATTAAGAATAGACTTCTTAAATAGAATCTTCAAGTAAAAATTAATAATAAAAAAAAATTAATAATAAAAAATTAATAATAAATATATATTTTACAATATTTTTAATAAAATATATTTATTAAAATATATTTTAATTAAAAAATAAAAATTAATAATAATAATAATAATTATTATTATTATTAATTTTTATGTGCTGTCACCTTTAATCAGCAGACGAGGTTGAGCTAAATCAAAGATAACACGTCGATTCCTGTGTCATAATGTTCGGAAACGGAGATTCGACTCATTTGAAGCCCTCCAGCGAATGAAACACTGACTATAAGGAACCGGTTGGGATTCGTTGTTGTGTTGCTTTTGTGGTAAGTTTATATGCGTTTTGTCTATTAAATAATGATATGTAGTATACAGTTGATTTTCGTTAATCCACAGAACTATAGATAGTTTAATAGTCCGTAGCTAAACGAATTTCCTGAAAGGTTAGCTCGGTAGCTAAGCTAGCTGGGATTCGTTTTTACTAAATTTGTTCTTGGTCGGTGTTATTCGTACAGGTTTTAATCACGTAAACAGCTTGGTTATTGTAGTAAGATGTTGAAATTGTATATTATTGGTATTTTTGTGATAACCAGAGTATAGCTAATATGCTAGCTAAAGCACAATAGCGATATGTTAGCTGGAGGCTAGCTTGGCTATTCGACCCGCACTCAGTTGTTCGAATGTGTGTGGGGTGGTTTTTTATTTTATTTTATTATTTTCCCCCCTCTCTTGGTTTTGTATGGTCGGTTTTCTTCGAGCTTTTTGTCTGAAACAAGGTGGAATGTGTGGGGAAAATAAGCAACGTGAAGTTTTGTCAATCTTTTTTGCTGTGCTGTGATCTTCCTCTTCACCAAGAGGCCATTTTATATCTATTATCAGTTCGTAACAGTGAACATGGCGGAGAACAAGGTACATTAAATAAATAACTTTTTTTTTTCTCTCTCTCAGTGGATTAAGCTGTAGGAAAGCCGTTTGTTTCTTTTAGGGGTGGACGATATGGTAGGAATATAATATCGCGAGTTTTTGACATCAAATGAAATCGTTACGAGTCATCTTTTCGGCCATTTTGTGAGGGGAATATGCAGTTAACCCTTTGTTTACGTCATGCGCTAATTTGCATATCCGTTCTCTCACGCCATGTGCTAATTTGCATATCCGTTTACTAATTTACATATTCATTGAATATTCATTGATTAGGGGTTGTTTTACAATCAGGGTATGCAAGCTAAAAATCACATTTAACACTTATTATCTTCAATATCAAAAGGCTTGACTAAATAAACTTGGTTGTTTATTGTAGCCCTGTGATAGCTCTATTTACCATGCAAAAAAAATTTGGTGATAACGTTATTTTTGGTGAATGTATGGCAATATATGTCATATTTAGCAAAATTACTCGTGTCATTTAGAAAAAGTGCTTTTTTGACCACAGGTAGCTCCAAAAGGGATGCACTTACATCATTCTTTATACCATAAAACAAATATTTGGTTCCATATCATTGGAAACATAGTTAAGTTTTAATGTTGAATGCCAGTACGTTTTCAGACTATTTTGATCAAATTAGTATGTAACTGTGTCAAAAAAATGTCCTCTCCGAGACAGCTAATTTTTCAATATAAAATAGCATATATCTAAAATGATTTATTTTCATCCTAAAATGTGGTCAAGATATTGGGACATAAATATTAGAGACAACTAACACAAAGCTTACAGCCTTATATTTAAAAGCACTATGGAAGTAGTGGATTCTGAATTGTCAAAAAAAAAGTCCTCTCCGAGAATCACTTCATTTGTTTCTCCCATCTTATAGCAGATTACACAAAACTACCGTACACATATGTAAAGAAATTACCTGAAATCTGTTCTTTAACTTGTCCTTCACTTAAAAACTGGTACAAGAACCAGTTTGAATCAATTTGAATTTTGGACCCCTGTGACACAAACTTTGTACCCTGATTGTAAAACAACCTTTAGATTAGATGGAACTTTATTGATCCCTTTGGGAGGGTTCCCTCAGGGAAATTAAAATTCCAGTAGTGTCATTACAGGATAAACAGAGAATAGAAATAGAGAAAAACTTCTAGGTAAATTAGATTAAATTAGGTATTTGCATATAAAAAAGAATAAAATATAGGGAAGAGGAAGGGAAAAAATGAATAGTCATTTTCTTGAAAAAGGAAGCTCTTCTGAAGATATTTGGATTAAAAATGAACAGACTAATAAAATTTTACCAGAGTAAAAAATATGATAGCTTTTTTTTTCTTATTAAAAAAGTTGCCTTTAGTAATGGCACTCGTTAATGTATCGGGTAAAAATAACACTGGATAGATGATAAATTTTCATTCACATTCAGTCTTCTATAATGGTAATATAACGGGTGTTGTGTATTCCAACACTGACTCGCGTCCCTCTGCAAGGCATGTAAAATATGCGAGACTGGATCTGATGTATAATTTATAAGGCAACAAGTCCATATAATTGTGCAAAGCCCAAGGCTAGCTAATTAGTATTACTATTCGGTTGGTGGTTCCATCTGCGGTTGCAATGCATTAATCCGATGGTTCCAGTTCCCGGTGGAGCCGTGGCCAAAGATTAAAGTGCATATCCTGGACCAAATTCTTTTTTTTTTATATGAAAGAATGTCCCTTTACACACCCATCCAGAAGGGTAATTTTGCACAAGACCATCTGTCTACAGCAGAAAAAAATAAAATAACAAAACGCGTCTGGAAAAATCCCAAGGGAGTCTGGAGCCAGATTCGTGACGTCACCTGTGGAAGCGCCAGCAGGCTGCGAGAGCTTGTACGGTTTCAGTGCACAGCCTGTGTAGACCAAGTTTAGCAGCTCGCGATTTTGCATTGAAATATGGACTTATCACCTGAGCGAAATGTGGGAAACGATGAGTACTAATCCCATCAACATTGGTGTTGCTACACCCTCCTATGATACATCTGTTAACTATTTTAATAATTACGTGATAGCGTTGAAGAAATTTGCAGAAAACCACCATGTCGTTTTCTCATAAACAAACCAGCGCTGACGTAGGATTCAGAAGGAGGCGTCCCGCACGCGACGTCATGAAAATCAATGTTTCCTGGGAAATCCAAATGCCAGGTTTTTTCAGAGGCGGACCAATTTGCCTCAAATGGCTTGATTTCAACTGAATTTTTCTGGTATTGCGCAAGGTAAAAAAAAATTGCGCAAAATGTGACAGATATTTGACCAAAGTTTAATATAAAATAGGAGAATTACATTGATCTTGCTCCTGAACTTACCCGTGATATGCACTTTAATGTTACTAGGTTGCCAGGGATTTCGACTTTACTGTTTTGTTCCCATTACCACACGCCACCCTTGTAGTATAACAGCAATAAACAGTTTTCAGTGTGAACAGGGTACAAGTTACCACACTGTTAACACTGCTGTTTGGTAAAAGTTTGATGTTATTTCTAGTAACTTGATGTTATTGTCACCTCTTTTTCCTTGTAGGGACAGCGTCCAGTTGCCAAGGAACCTGCTTAATCTGTCCAAAATCCAACAGCCTCATTGCAACCATCAAAAATGGTGAAGATATTTGTTGGTAATGTAGCTTCGGCGACCACAGAAGCAGAGCTGCGTGCCTTGTTTGAACAACACGGTGTTGTGTCAGACTGCGACATCCTGAAGAACTATGGCTTTGTGCACATGGATGAAGAGGATGCGGCCCAGAAAGCGGTTGCTGCTTTGCACAAACATGTGCTCAATGGCTCACGCATCACCGTCGAGTATGCCACCACCAAGGTGCGCAATGCCACCAAGATCTACGTGGGCAACGTGCCTGAGGGTGTCACAGCTTCCAAAATCAAGGAGCTCTTCCAGCCATATGGCAAGGTGGTGGAGTGTGATATTGTGAAGAATTATGCATTTGTTCATATGCAGAGGGAAAACGAGGCCTTGGAGGCCATCAGGGAGCTTAATCATACGAAATTGGAGGATCAAAAAATCTTTGTGTCCCTCTCTCGCAGTAATCAACCCAAAAATAGCAGAGGAGATGACTATTTCCCCCCTCCTCCTCCCCATCACTATCCACCCCATCCGCACCATCCTCCTTACCTGCCCCCACGTCCTCCACTCGGCGATTTCTATCCGCCTCGAGGTCGTCTTCCGCCACCACCACTCCCACCGCCACCTCCCCGCTCCTACTACGAGCGCGAAGCATATGAGAGGGGTGTTCGCCACGACCCGTATGCCGCAGCCCCGCATTTTTACGACCGGGACCCCTACGAGCGGCGTCCTCCGCCTCCGCAGCGACCCCCTTCGCCTCCCGTTGCCCCTCGCTACTACCGAGAGCGCAGCCCTCTGGGCAATCGTCGGTCTCTGCTGCCTCCGCCGCCCCCACCGCCTCCTAGCTACATGCGCAGCTATCCCCGTGGTGCTTTGGGATCCGCGCTTCCTCCCCCGTCCTCCGCCGCAGCCTCCGGCTATCAGCGTTACTCGCTCGGCTCAGGCTTTGATAAAGATGATTACATGGAGGACAAGTACAGCAATGGCTTCGGCCGTGGCTACTAAGCTTGCTTTGTCCAGAAAGTCTGTACGTCTCCCTTTTTGTATAAGGCAAGCTAATAAACAGGGATATATCTGCAGGAATTAGGAAATATTCCATGATGCTTGTAGCTAATTCTCCGAATGGGTATAGCGCAGCTAATATTCTGTTAAATTGTTCAGTTTAGCGTGTTAGAAAATTGTCATGCTGATTTAAATTAGAATTTAGGGACGATTTTATAGTGTATCAAGGATGTAGGTGTTGTCACTTTGAGTATCATTTCAAGGTGGAAGATTTGATTACTTCAAATTTTTTTTTCAATTCAGTGCTCTGTTTTGCATGTCTGTCAGTTTAGATTGTGAGGGACTGCCTAGTACTAATGATTGTATTGTTATCATTTGATATTTTTTGTTACAGGGGCTTGATGTGCTCCTTATTCAAATTAACCCTAGCCCACACCAGCATGCTTAGATTTTTGTACAACGTGTAGGCATATGTTATTTTATTTGATTTTTTTTTTTTTTCCTAAAGCATGGTATGTGACTTGCATGATTAAGAAAGGTAAGGCTCTGAATCGAGGTTGAACAACATTTCGTATGGATGGCTTTGATACAGACCTAGGTATGTTGCGTTCCATAGTTGGGACCCGCATAAGAAAGAGGAGGAAGAGGGAGGATGGTATTAAATGTGTGGTAGTGGGCAGAGCCGGGGGACACCAACTGATCATCGAATCGCATCTTAACGGCCGCCCGAGCACCACATCGACTCGGCACACGACGCTTGGAAATGACGTCGCCTCCTAGGAAAAGCAGCGTCAACTAAAGGAAACTCGTGGAAAACAAATGACCATCCGCTACATAAACTACTACCACATAGTCGGTATTGCTCCGATAAAATTGTGGCCAGCCCATTAATCGTTCACACAGACTCTGTAGCCTTTCTTGAGATTCAAGACGTTTTAACATCTCGATACACTGGACATGCTTGTGATTAAAATTCTTACCAAAACCCAAATATTGTAGCCTATCCTACGTGTGATGTTTCCCTACGTTCATTTTGTTAAAACCTTTTGTTAAAATGTACCTCTGAAAATCTATATCTCGACTGTGGATGCAAACCGATGTCTTTATAAATGGTTGAGCTCTTTAACAAGTGTCCGAACGTAAGTCGATTTCTGTGCTTGGTGTGATTATTTTAAAAAGAAATTTAGTCATGTGCTAGCAGTCGCTGTCTCTCCAGACGTTTAAATAAAATATCTGACTACCGTTTTTTTCCCCCCCTGAGTGTCGCACATATTTCCTGTCTCTTTCGCACCCGTTAACACTCGTAAAGCCAAGAAACGAGTTAATAATAATATGTCTGTCTAGTAGGGGCAAGTAGTAGTCTAAATGTAACTACAGTTCCTAATTTTCCACCACAAGTTCTGCTATTACTCTACTGCCCTGCCTTGATCCTTGGCCCAAAGTTTTATACATATATTTGCATTATTAAAAGCAATTGTAGTTAACTGTGTTGCCATACATGAAATACAGGTAAGTTAAATACACAGGTAAGTAAAACTGAAAAGAGTGTTTGGTTTTGTTTAAATACTTTCCTTATTTTTGGAGAACCCGTGTCCAATTTTGTTCCCCCCACCCTTCCCATACAAGTCATCAAATTGTCACAGACAAGTGGTTGTGGAATAATTTCTTGTTTTTCTTTTGTGTGGCATTTAAAAAAAAGTGTAATTGTCTCTGATGGGATGAGACCAAAGAGTGCAAACATTTTTACCTGTTTTGAGACAAGATTGAGAGAAATCCAAGTTGTTTTAAACCAAAACTGATCAGAGTGATTCGGGAAAATAGTGAATTTACACAATTTTCCATTTTCGACAAACGTACAGTATCCGTCATTTGCTTTTTGGTTTTGTGCTGCGACTCAAGCTGGTTTAACCAAGCACTAATGGAAGTGTGGTCCAAAATCTTTTCCATAGATATACTATCTGGCCAAAAGTATCCGGACACCTGACCATTCAACATCCCATTCCAAAGCGATGGGCATTAATGTTGAGTTCTCCCTTTCCTGCTGAAACAGCCTGTACAACTCTAGGAAGGCTTTCCATTAGATTTTGGACCATGGTTGTGGGGATTTGTGCTTATTCAGCCACAAGAGCATTAGTGAGGTCAGGCACTGATGTTGGGCGAGGAGGCCTGGGGCTCAGTCAGCATTTCAATTCATCCCAAAGGTGTTCAGTGGAGATGAGGTACAGACCAGTTGAGTTCTTTCCCTACCACCTTGGCACACCATGCCTTTTGGGACCTCACTTTGTATGTAGGGGCACTGTGATGCTGGAACATGTTTGGGACCCTTAGGCCCTGTCCACACGGCAACGGATTCAGGTGAATCTGATAAAATTGTTTATCGTTTCGACCTGGCGTCCACACGGCACCGGCGTTTTGGGTGCCCCAAAACGAAATCTTTTGAGAACGGGTTCCAGAGTGAAAAAATCTGGCAACGGCGCCGTTGCGAAGTCGTCTGGATGAGTAGAACGGATTTGTTTACGATGACATCACAACCACATGACTGTCAGTGCTTCACGCCGGGTAGAAGTGTAACGAACTCGATGCGAGTTGTCAACAAATCCTATAACTTGGTTCATGAAACGCGCTTACAAAATATTTTCACTGTGAATATTTATTGTGTAATGGTGCAAAGTGAGAGAGAGAGAATAGCCCTTAGGGCAGAGTCTTTAGTCCAAACACTGCGGAAGCAGTACCAAACCGCGCACCGCCCGTGTGCTTTCCAAAAACAATCCCGCCAGCAAAAATAGGAAAAAAAAAGGAGTGCTCTCACCTCTTCAGATGTTGGTTTAAGTCCGACAATACATTCCTCAAAATGGGCGTAGAAGAACAAAGTAATCCATCAACGTGTAGCATTCAATTTATTCCAGACCATTAAAGAATTCCGGAGGATATCAGAATGTTGGCGTACCGGCTTCCATCTACCCCCGTTCATTCCTCTTTCCGCGTCTTTCGTTTTACACTACTGATTAATAATCAAAACTTTATGTGGCTGATGCTACAGAAGAAGGGGTTTATGCGCATGCGTCTACTACTTCTATTGTTCTGGTGTCTCCGATGGGACCGTCTTACAGCGCACGTAGAGGTGTGGCATGTGTATTGCATCGTTTTCAGCAAGTGTTGCGTTGCCATATGAACCTGATATTTTACTGATCCGTTGCCCATGTGGACGCAATATTTAAAAAAAAAAAAATCTCGTTGTCGTGTGGATGTAGCCTTAGTTTCAGTCAAGGAAATCTTGTTACAGCATACAAAGACTTTCAGAGGAATGCAAACTTCTGACTAGGGATGGCGAAAACTAAAAAAAAATCTTGACCGACCACCGAGCCTCATTAGCCGGTTAAAGTCGGTTAACCTATGAGTTTAAACAGGGATGCAAACGGCGCGCCTTTTTCACGGCTCGTGCAGATCCGATTTTTTTTGGGGGGGGTATTGGAGTGTCTGAATAATTTCATCAAAGTAAATTCTGTATTAAAATTACTACATAAGCAAATGCCGTTACAGTCCATGAAAAAGTCGGCATCTGCGCCTTTAGTTTGTGTGGAGAGAGATGATCTGCAATAACATGCATTGTTGGCTACAGACCGAAACATACTTTCAGAATGCACTGGCCAAGGCAGAACTAAACTCCATGTGCCTTCTAATAATAATTTAAAAAAACAAACAAACAGAATAGTAATTTGTAAGCTAAAAAGCCTGTGTCTACACTTTTTTTTTTTGCCAAGTGGCAGCTGTCTTCAACTGGGGCGGGACATGACTGAATGGGTGTTTCTGATTTGTCAGCTGTCTTTAACTGGGGCGGGAGGGTGGGACATGACTGAATGGGTGTTTCTGATTTGTCAGCTGTCTTTAACTGGGGCGGGAGGGCGGGACATGACTGAATGGGTGTTTCTGATTTGTCAGCTGTCTTTAACTGGGGCGGGAGGGCGGGACATGACTGAATGGGTGTTTCTGATTTGTCAGCTGTCTTTAACTGGGGCGGGAGGGCGGGACATGACTGAATGGGTGTTTCTGATTTGTCAGCTGTCTTTAACTGGGGCGGGAGGGCGGGACATGACTGAATGGGTGTTTCTGATTTGTCAGCTGTCGTCCTTACACCTCATGGCATGGCCCAAGCGTTTACAACACAGAATTCCAGGTTCTCCGGTCCAAAATCAGCAGCTTCAAAACGATTGATTTTTTAAAAAATTTTTTTCACCGACAACCAAAAAAAAATTAACCGGTTGACGTTGATTCGGTCAACCACCGGTCAAACGGTCATCGGTTAACATCCCTACTTCTGACATTTCTGTGAAATTCACCATTTTGAGGTTAAAATAGGTCACGTGATATCCACGCCTATTCTCTATTATGATGTATATAAATTTTATATCTATTAGCTGTTTGCATCCCTGCATTTCTACATAGGTAGTTGTGTGCTTCCCAACATTTTTGGCAAAAACCACATATGGATGTGATGGTCAGATGCCCACTTATTTATTTTTATTTATTGGCCCATGTAGTGTATATACCAACGCACTGTAATTATACACCTCACACCTAATCCAGTATAAGTAGTGATTTTGGTGGAGGTTTACGCCAAAGTTGCAACCTGAAACAAGCAATCTGCTTGGGCTCCAACCCCAGTCAGTCATGTTCTCAGTCATTGTGAAAGCTCACCCTCTTGCAACAGGATTCAGGTAAGTAGAGATGCCCCGTTGCTTTGATTAGATGTTGGTAGGCCACATAATGGTGTTTTGGTTTACAGAACCAGGCTTGCCAGAATAGCTATTTAGTTTTCAACTTTGCCAAATATTACAATTCTCCAGTTGTATATAATATATAAGTAAAGGAAAACCTTTTACGTCTTACATGTGCTGATGTGATTTTGGACACAGTACAGCAGTCTTATTAAAAATGTACAGAGTTTGAACATGAAACTTGCCTCACCAATTAACTGCTTTACAGTGCTTGGCCACATTAAAATTGCAATTATGCACCATAAATGCAACAGCGATCAAGTGTTTTAAATCGAGCTGAATGCTGTCTCCAGACTCCTTACAACCGTGTTATTTCATTACTGAATATCAACAGTGATTGGCTTATGTTGAATTCTTTACAGAAAACTCTAAAATAATATGGATTTTACTAAAATCTATTTCATATTACAAACAGCAGTAATAAACTGAAAAATGAAAGTGTTTTCTTTTTAAAATTTAGAAACTACAAAACCATGGATGGCAGCACGGTGGTGTAGTGGTTAGCGCTGTCGCCTCACAGCAAGAAGGTTTGGGTTCGAGTCCCGTGGCCAGTGAGGGCCTTTCTGTGTGGAGTTTGCATGCTCTCTCCGTGTCCGCGTGGGTTTCCTCCGGGTGCTCCGGTTTCCCCCACAGTCCAAAGACATGCAGGTTAGGTTAACTGGTGACTCTAAATTGACCGTAGGTGTGAATGTGAGTGTGAATGGTTGTCTGTGTCTATGTGTCAGCCCTGTGATGACCTGGCGACTTGTCCAGGGTGTACCCCGCCTTTCGCCCGTAGTCAGCTGGGATAGGCTCCAGCTTGCCTGTGACCCTGTAGAACAGGATAAAGATAAAGCGGCTAGAGATAATGAGATGAGATGAAAACCATGGATACACTACTGTACAGGCAGCTCCATACGGACTGTGTAAATCAATTCACTGATTAGATGTAGCTTTAGATTTAAATCCAAATCCTGTATTTAAGTCTCATATATACTGACAATTTTCAGAAAATATATTCGACATTGGGGCGGCACGGTGGTGTAGTGGTTAGTGCTGTCGCTTCACAGCAAGAAGGTCCGGGTTCAAGCCCCGTGGCCGGCGAGGGCCTTTCTGTGCGGAGTTTGCATGTTCTCCCCGTGTCTGCGTGGGTTTCCTCCGGGTGCTCCAGTTTCCCCCGCAGTCCAAAGACATGCAGGTTAGGTTAACTGGTGACTCTAAATTGACCGTAGGTGTGAATGTGAGTGTGAATGGTCTGTGTCTGTGTCAGCCCTGTGATGACCTGGCGACTTGTCCAGGGTGTACCCCGCCTTTCACCCGTAGTCGGCTGGGATAGGCTCCAGCTTGCCTGCGACCCTGTAGAACAGGATAAAGCGGCTAGAGATGATGAGATGAGATGAATGAGATATTTGACGTCATCTAGAATTAGATCATTAGAATTAGTGGCACCATTGGTGTAGGTGGGTAAGAATCCTCCATGATCATCTTGGTCTTGCTTGTGGACTCCTCTTTAGCTCAACCCACAGCCTTTCAATGGAGTGTAGTTCGGGGAACTGCTTATGTGGTCACTGAACCATGTTTGTATGGATTTGGACAAGTTTCCTGCTGAAAGATGTGACCAAGACCTAATTGTAGCTTCTTGGCAAATGCAGCCAATTTTTCATTTAAAATATAGTTTGATACTATGTACCCTGACATGGGACCCAGGACCCTACTTAACAGTAGGGATTAGATTGTCTTTCTATGACCATCCTTCTTTTTACTCCAAACCCATGTTGAGAATTGAAAGAAACCGCTATTTTCGTCTCTGACCACAGAACCCAGTTCCAGTTATGTTTCAGTAATGTGTCCTGAACCCCAGGCAGTTGGATTTGTGGTTAGATGAAAGAAAAGGCTTTAATCTGCCATGCCTTCCAAATAGTTTGTCATCATGGAGGTTGTGCCTAATTGTAGAGTTGGAGATTTGGTGACCCCAAAATGCTGCCATCTTCTGCAAATGTCCAGTTGTGATGCCTCTCAAACTATAACCATAACCAGCCTCCTCACTGTGTGAGGGATTACATACAGTTCTGTCCTGTTCCAAGCAGTTTCATTGTAGCTCTGGTTGTTTTAAACTTCTTCCACAACCCTCACAGTGGATATGGGTATTTTTTAATAGCTGTTGTCCGCTTTATGAAGGCCAACATAATTTTCTCAGTTTATTTTTACATTCTCTAATCCTCTCCATGTTGATGAATGACGACGAGATTTTGGCCTCTGTGCTCTCTGTCTCTCATATTTACGTCCCAGAAAAGCAGGAAGTCATGAATGACTGACTATTGAAGAGTTCCTAGATATTCAGGTAAACATAAAGTAAAATGTAAGCATGATTATCCCTCTTTAATTTTTTGCTCTTTATGAATTCCTAGGAATGCCAATAATTGTGAGACTTTAGTTGAGTTCAGCACACTGTATCAGCCAATTGCTGTTGACATTCAATGAAGAAACATGCACTTCTTCATAGAAATGGGGTGAACTTCATCCTTCCTTGGAATTCTTTAGTAATAGTTTCTCTTGGTGGTTTTATTGAATAGGCTTTAAGGTGAACGCTTCGTGTTACTTTCAATGGTGAAATAAATTGTACAACCCCGATTCCAAAAAAGTTGGGACAAAGTACAAATTGTAAATAAAAACGGAATGCAATGATGTGGAAGTTTCAAAATTCCATATTTTATTTAGAATAGAACATAGATGACATATCAAATGTTTAAACTGAGAAAATGTATTATTTAAAGAGAAAAATTAGGTGATTTTAAATTTCATGACAACAACACATCTCAAAGTTGGGACAAGGCAAGGCAAGTTTATTTATATAGCACATTTCATACACAATGGCAGTTCAATGTGCTTTACAGAAGTAAAAACAAAACAGTAAACAATAGAGAAATAAAATTACATAAAATAATTTTATCTTTATTCTAAAATAATTAATTAAAAGAATTAAAAGAAAATAAGAATTAAACAATAGTAGAAATAAAATATTAAATGCCAAAAAGAAAAAGGAGAAAGAGAAAGAGGAGGAAAAAAAAAAAAACCTAGCAGAATAAAATAGAATAAAGTTAAAATAAATTTAAAACATGCAGAGAAAAAGATTATAAAAAAATGTAAAATATTAATTATTTAACAGAAAGCATCTGAAAACAGCTTGGTCTTTAACCTAGATTTGAAGCTGCCAACAGCAGGAGCATTTTTGATGTCCTCTGGCAGTTGGTTCCATAGCTGTACTGCATAGTAGCTAAAAGCTGCTTCACCACACTTTGTTTTAACAACTGGTTTTAATAGTAAATGTTTCTGTTGCGATCAAGGCCATGTTTACCACTGTGAGACATCCCCTTTTCTCTTTACAACAGTCTGTAAACGTCTGGGGACTGAGGAGACAAGTTGCTCAAGTTTAGGGATAGGAATGTTAACCCATTCTTGTCTAATGTAGGATTCTAGTTGCTCAACTGTCTTAGGTCTTTTTTGTTGTATCTTCCGTTTTATGATGCGCCAAATGTTTTCTATGGGTGAAAGATCTGGACTGCAGGCTGGCCAGTTCAGTACCCGGACCCTTCTTCTACACAGCCATGATGCTGTAATTGATGCAGTATGTGGTTTGGCATTGTCATGTTGGAAAATGCAAGGTCTTCCCTGAAAGAGACGTCGTCTGGATGGGAGCATATGTTGCTCTAGAACCTGGATATACCTTTCAGCATTGATGGTGTCTTTCCAGATGTGCAAGCTGCCCATGCCACACGCACTAATGCAACCCCATACCATCAGAGATGCAGGCTTCTGAACTGAGCGCCGATAACAACTTGGGTCGTCCTTCTCCTCTTTAGTCCGAATGACACGGCGTCCCTGATTTCCATAAAAAACTTCAAATTTTGATTCGTCTGACCACAGAACAGTTTTCCACTTTGCCACAGTCCATTTTAAATGAGCCTTGGCCCAGAGAAGACGTCTGTGCTTCTGGATCATGTTTAGATACGGCTTCTTCTTTGTACTATAGAGTTTTAGCTGGCAACGGCGGATGGCACGGTGAATTGTGTTCACAGATAATGTTCTCTGGAAATATTCCTGAGCCCATTTTGTGATTTCCAATACAGAAGCATGCCTGTATGTGATGCAGTGCCGTCTAAGGGCCCGAAGATCACTGACACCCGGTATGGTTTTCTGGCCTTGACCCTTACGCACAGAGATTATTCCAGATTCTCTGAATCTTTTGATGATATTATACACTGTAGATGATGATATGTTCAAACTCTTTGCAATCGTACACTGTTGAACTCCTTTCTGATATCGCTCCACTATTTGTCAGTGCAGAATTAGGGGGATTGGTGATCCTCTTCCCATCTTTACTTCTGAGAGCCGCTGCCACTCCAAGATGCTCTTTTTATACCCAGTCATGTTAATGACCTATTGCCAATTGACCTAATGAGTTGCAATTTGATCCTCCAGCTGTTCCTTTTTTGTACCTTTAACTTTTCCAGCCTCTTATTGCCCCTGTCCCAACTTTTTTGAGATGTGTTGCTGTCATGAAATTTCAAAATGTCTCACTTTCGACATTTGATATGTTGTCTATGTTCTATTGTGAATACAATGTCAGTTTTTGAGATTTGTAAATTATTGCATTCCGTTTTTATTTACAATTTGTACTTTGTCCCAACTTTTTTGGAATCGGGGTTGTAAATAATGGTGCGATTAGTGAAATATAGTTGATGCCTGTATTTAAACATTTGACTTTGTCACTTGTAGAACGTTGTTTGAAGTCTGTTTATGGATTTCTTTTGGGGTGAAAATATCATTTTACTTGATATTTGTATTTGCCTTAATACTTGAGTACAAAACTGAAGAGTAAAATTTCAGGCATCAAACATGTTTTGGCTGATTGAATTTGGAGTAAATGGAAAATTGTGTAAATTACGTTTATTATTTTAACAATACCTGATTCAGCATATTAGTGACATCATAAAAACATTGTTCTACTCACGAATCTAAAGTACAGTATAAAACATTAAGTGATTTTATTACAAACCACTACTCCTTGTACTGGCCAAACCAGACTACCAGGTTTCTAAAAACACACTGGCTCTGGGTCCCAAATTTGTCTATGGTTTACCAGTGCCTTGAAGAGTTCTCTTAATTGCTAGTTAGCTGATACGTTTTTTTTTTTAATATTCACATTTTCTAAACAGGCTGATCATAAACACTTGTGTACTAGAACTCGAAAAAGTCAAATCTGATTATCAGCCATCTGTAGATGTATGAATATTTTGGCAGTAAACTGCTGTTTTGTGCTTATATTTAGAGATTGCAGCATTTATTTATTTTTTTAAAAGCCTTTATTTGTCATGTAAACTAGAGCACAGTGAAATTCTTTCTCTGCATCTAACCCATCTGGGGATATGAGCACGCACACACACATGCAGAGCAGTGGGAAGCTGTGCTGCAGTATCCAGAAAGCAGTTGGGGTTAGCTGCTTTGCTTGAGGGCACGCTACCATCAGTAGCGGGAGGAGAACGTGCTGTTCATTGTTCACTTTGTAGAATCAGGGAAAGTGCTACACTTGAAATTAAGGATTTTCAAAGGGATTTATCTCAGTAAGAGCTTGCGTGCATATGACTCACTTTCAGAACATATTCTGGCCTTAAGTGCTGCAATGGAAATTTACTGACAAAGGGTTCTAGGTTCTTGGACTGATTACTAGGTGAGAAACAATATGCAAAATTTAACCAAGAGTAATATTATATAAAAGTTGGAGAATTGAACTGAACAATTTTTCCCCCCCTGCTCAGTTAATCATGTTTTTAACAAACATGTCTCCTGTAAATGTACAGGGTGTGTCTGTTCATGTATGGAACATGTGAATAAAGACAGCTCTGATGTTATGTGCTGGATGTCTTCTGTATTTTTACAAAAAGATGTGCGTTATTAAAGTCCTTCTCGGTTGCGCTTGAGTTCAATAGCAGTGAGCTTTTACACCAATCTAGCTGAAAGTTCTGGCTCCTAATGGAGGCCTGTATGCAGTTCTATCATTTGTATCTTGATAACCAGTTCTTGTGAAGTGTTTCTGTCAAGGCCAGATCATTTTTACACCTTATGTACATCAGTACTCCGAGGTCCTGGAAGTTTGGTGTCACTTTATAGTGAATCCCCTTAATAATGGAAGTTGAGGCAGCTGTAGCAGTACAGAGATTTAAAGGTGGCAAAATAAATCTTGCGCTACGTTCACACTGCAAGGCTTAATGCTCAATTCCGATTTTTTTGTGAAATCCGATTTTTTTGTGAGGTCGTTCACATTAACAAATATATGCGACTTGTATGTGATCCTCAGTATGAACGAAAAGCGACCTAAAAGTGTTCCACATGTGCATTGCAGGATACGACGATGTCACACGCAGTGAGCATGGCCAGTGTTTACGGAAGTAAAACCGCCCGGTTGCGGTATGACCCATCCAATCTAGCTTGAATAGCTGTATCCCCCCAAATGGAAATCAGCTCCCTAACCTCTGCGTCCTTCCATTGAGAAGATTCAGAACCTTCACAGCCCGACGCGTCCCTCGCATTGATGTCATGCGCAGAGGCGCAGATACGTTTTTTGAACTGGGGGCGACAAAGCTGCCAGCAAACCAACCCCAACCCCGATATGCCTGTCAAACTTGTTGTGGGTTACCATAGCAACCAAGCTCGAGCTCGCAACCTGTGCAGTCTGCGCAGCTCAACCAACCGAATATCAGTCTTTGTTTTATGTGAGTTGTTGCAACTATGTATACACTGCTGTGCACCTCAATAAACCGAATGGTAATTAGTCTTTTGATTTTTCCGTGAGGTTTGCCTTATGCAAAGAAAGACAGCATAGACGTTTTTTCCTCCCTATAAGTGGGGGGGGGACCGAACGAGGTGAATTTAAATCTGGGTGGGACGAGTCCCACCCTTTATCTGCGCCCGTGATTATGCGCCATGTTGTTGTAACTTTTTTTTGAGAGACCCGCCGCCTACTTCAGCGCAGAATAGTGACGTTTGTGGCTTGTTGATGACGTGTAAGTCGGATGAATGCGACCTGGCGGTTCAGACTGAAGTCGCATATGAAAAGAGCGGATAGGAATCGGAATTAGGACCACATATCCAAACGGCCTGGGTCGGATTTGAAAAAATCGGATCGGTGTCGTTCATATTGTCAATAAAAGATCGGATACAGGTCACATATGGGCGAAAAGATCGGATTTGAGTCACTTCAGCCTGCAGTGTGAACGTAGCCTTAGTTTCCATGCTCTTTCACTATGGGGGGAGAAAGTACAAGTATATTTATGTTCCTCAAGGTACAATATAATGTGTAAGCACTCTCAAAGGCCTACTACTGAAGTTACATCAAAAAGTCATTGTAAACTTCACGAGGTACAATAAAGGTACCAGAGATGTGGTGTTGGACTTACCAGCCTAGTTTATTTTATCTCACTACCCAGGAAGAATTTTAAGTAGGTTCTGACTTCTTTGGCTCATTTTAATTAAATAGATTTTATCCAAATCTCAGGACTTCAGTCTAATTTGCGTTTTATTTTAATGGATTGTTCTGAATTTATATTTAGCACGGCACATCTAGTTTGGGTTCAATGGGTGGAAAGGTCATGAATGAAATCCTAAATGACTTCAATAAATGAAACTATTGGTCCATATTTGAGTGTGTCTAATATTTGACGAGTTGGACTGGACTGTGTTCATAAATTGAACGACTTTTTATTAAGCATAAGGGAGTCAATGGATTCCCCCCACCCCCTTTTTTTTTTTTTTTTGAACATTTGAAGCATTGCTGTGTCACAGCTCCAGGGTTTTTTTGATCCTGAGCTTGGGTTACTGTTCACTGTGTTCTGTCTAAATGGGCTTCCTCTGGTGTTGTTCTTCCCTCCCAAAAACATCCCACAATGGTGAATTAGTTTTCCTAAATTTGCTCCTGGTGTGAAATGTGTATCTGAAGCACTGGAATTGAGTGGGGTCCCGTCTAGGGTGTATTCCCACCTCAGGTTCAGTGGATAAGCCAGAACCATCTGACCAGGATAAAGCTGATGATGAATAGAAGGGATTGCTGCTGCTGAAAAAAAAAAAAAAGTTTGAAAAAATTACTGACCTAACTTATTGTTCTTTGATTCCCTTTTACCACCAAGGCAGTTCAAGGACTGATTCAGCGCTGGAGCCTAATCTCGAACCAGTTATTCACATTTCGTCAGCCAGAGAATTGGCTCTCGACCAGGCAAACTTACTCAAGAGTAGAACCAACACTTTGCTGGTCAAGAACCACTTGGTGCTTGGGGCAGGATTATTTTTGACCAACAAAAACTTTGTGGCTTCCATTTAGAAGTGTAACATTTTGTCTGCATAATCCAGTAGTCCACTGTTGTTGTTGGGCTTGGTGCTAACATGGCTGGAAAAATGACATGGCCCTATCGTGGGTCTCTCGCTAGTGACACTAGCACCAAGTTCACGTTGGTGGAAATGGGGTTCCCAGTCCTGGCCCATGAGAATCTCCAGTCCTGCACATTTTAGTGTTATCCCTGTACTCCAAAACACGAGTCTCGTAATTATTTAATGAACAGCCTTTTCTGAGTTGAAGTGGGTTTGTTCCAGCAGGGAAAACACTAAGACTACGTTCAGACTGCACCCTGAAACGACCCATATCCGATTTTTTTTGCCCATATGCGACCTGTATCCGATTTGTTATTGACAATCTGAACGACACCGATCCGATTTTTTTTCACATGCGACCCAGGCCGCTTGGATATGTGGTCCTAATTCCGATGCATATCCGATATTTTCACATGCGACTGCAGTCTGACCGGACAGGTCGCATTCATGCGACCTACACGTCATCAACAAGAGACAAACGTCACTATTCTGCGTTGGCTAATCCCGCCTCTTTTTGGTGGAAAACATTTGTACAGTTTTCAGAATTTAAATAGACTTTTATAGAATTGATCAAGCTAATGGTGGATTTGGTAGGGACCTGGATGTTTATCTGTTAGCCTGATTAAATAACAGTTTCTATAACTGATTTATAACTTAAACCATCCTGTATTACAAGATTGTTCTGAAAATTTCCAGTAATTTGACACTTTCGGTCTCTTTCGATTATGTCTTATATTGAATATTGTCAGTTTTTTCTTTTTTATCAGACATCTACAACCCTTCGGTCTCATTAGTCTGCTGTTAATCAGATTATTGTGAGAGTTCCGCCGCCGCCACAAAAACCACATCGCCAGGTCTCGCCTCATCTCCATAGCAAACTGCACTGGTGTTTCTGCACCTTGAGCCAGCGCTGAGAGAAGTTGCAGAATTCAGCTGGCTATAAACAATCTAAATAAATATTTATAAAAATGTAGAAAAAGTTTATTAATATGACGAAATAAATATGTGCAAATTATTAAGCCTGAATTAAGAGTTTGGTAATACAGCGGCCGTATCCCAAATGACTGCCTACTGAAGCTCGAGTGCACTATATAGAGAGTTTAAAAATCCATTACTTCCTAGTAACATGTAGTGCACTTATATAGAAATTAGAGAGACACTTAGGAGTCAACCCTCGTTACCAGGCTACACGTTTTCATTTCAGTTCAGAAACAAAAACACACACGAGACCTCACACTTTAACACTAACCAGATAATTAAACAAACAAAAAAGAAATCATTAAACATGAGTGCGCTTTTTTTTCCGTATTACGTAGATGTGCTTATTATGTGTCAATTTGCACATGCGGGACACTTTTGGGTCGTTTTCCGTTCATATTGGAGATCGCATACAAGTCTCATATAATTGGTAATGTGAACGGCCTAACAAAAAAATCAGATTTCACAACAAATCGGATATGGGTCGTTTCAGGTTGCAGTCTGAACGTAGTGTAAAATGTGCAGGATTGGGGCACAAGTGAATAAATTCCCTTGTCAGTTGTTGAAATCTTGTATAAAGTCTAGCTGATTTTTTTTTTTTTTTTTTTTAAATTTAAAAAAGGCTCCATACGACATCTGTGTTTTGGTTTTAAAGGGAACATCTTTGGTATATTTAGGAGCAAGATCAATGTAATTCTCATTTTATATTAAACATTAGTCAAATATCTGTCACATTTTGTGCAATCTCTTTTACCTTGCACAATACCAGAAAAATTCAGTTGAAATCAAGCCATTTGAGGCGAATTCGTCTGCCTCTGAAAAAACTTGGCATTTGGATTTCCCGGCAAATATTGATTTTCGTGACGTCACGTGCGGCCTTCTGAATCCCATGTCAGCGTTGGTTTGTTTATGAGAAAACGACCTGGTGGTTTTCTGCAAATTTCTTCAACGTTATCATGTAATTATTAAAATGGTTAACAGATGTATCGTAGGAGGGTGTAGCAACACCAATGTTGATGGGATTAGTACTCATCGTTTTCCAAAAGACCAGACAACGAGAGAGAAATGGGAGCGCTTCGTGCGAGGCACCCGGAAAAACTGGCAACATGCAACAGACCACAGCATCATATGCGGGGCTCACTTGATAAAGCCCGATGACTTTGAGAACTATTTGCAGTGGGAAATGGGCTTCAAGAAGCAACTTGATCTGAAAAAAGATGCAGTTCCATCTGTTAGAACGCCCAAAGCAACACCGTCTCCATTTGTGTCAGCGTCACCAAAGGAGCCAGCCGTGTTCGTCTCCCCTGACAGAAGGCGAAGCGCCGCATCCACTGAGGCCCTCGAAGCCAAGGACCAAGCAGAGCCGAGAAAAAGACAAAGAAAATCGGCAATTCACAAGTTGACTGTTGCCAGGGTAAGAAATAAGAGAGGCTATACCAGGCCCGGCGCCAGGAACAGTTTACTAAGGGGGCAATTAGAAATCGCAAGGGGGCAAATATTTTTCATATAGTGTGTAGTAGTGATGGCGGTCTGACAACGTGTTTCAAACAATTAACTGCGCCAACCACAAAACCACGGCCCCGAAGGTTGCTTTAGTCCGGGAAAATCATGTGACATATTACCAGGGCAGTTGCGCTTTATCAACGCCCGTGCCCACCTGTTAACCCTCCCCTCCAATTTTCTCACAGACAAACCGGAAAGATGCCAAACATAAAACAACACACACAAACCTACAGGCAAGTCCTTTAAATTTAAAATACATATAAATAGCTCCGTGGCATGAAAACAAAACGTCAATGCAAGTCTAAGGTACTTGGCTCGGCGGCCAAAATCATAATTTAAAAAAATCAACAGACCCCGCGGCTGCACCAGTAATAGCCTTCCTGACTCGCACCGAGTCAACACGAACCACTTAATCCGCGATCCCAGTTTAGGCGTATAGGGGACAAAATACTCTGAAGTGATGAATTTTCACCCCCGCTGCATGGGGGGTGACGTCAACGACACATATTCTTACGCTGTTTACGCACAAAGCGGACCATATATGAACACACACACCAACATAAACGGAGATGAACTTAGCCTACAAAGAAAGAAAATGGATTCACAATATTGATTTAATTCGGTGGGGGAAAGACACTTCCTGTAAACTTGACTGCATATTACAGGATATTGCAGAGACCGTGCACTTGTCATAACAACCAATCAGATTTGTTCTACCGTGCTGTGATTTATGTGAAATGTATTTTTGTGCAATGCGCAACCACTTAATATTTCGTATTTGAAAATGCAAATTATTAATATGTCTATAATACATATTTTCATAAGAAAACAAGTGATCTGATGTCTCCGTTGAGGGGGCGGGGCTGTAGCCACGAGGGGGCGACGCCCCCTGTGTTTGTCTCTCAGCCTACTGGCGCTTCCGCAGGTGACGTCACGAATTTGGCTCCAGACTCCCTTGGGATTTTTCCAGACGTGTTTTGTTATTTTATTTTTTTCTGCTGTAGACAGATGGCCTTGTACAAAATTACCCTTCTGGATGAGTGTGTAAAGGGACATTCTTTCATATAAAAAAAACACTAAATTGGTCCAGGATATGCACTTTAATGAAAAGCGCTGATTACTTCAGTCCCTCGATAATCATAAACGATACCGCGTGCCCTCTTGTGGACAAAGGGCACATTGCAATTAAGCAACCGGAAGCCGTTCAGCGGAAGTTCCTGCATGGTTTAAAAGTCGAGCGGCATTTTTAATTAGTTCTGAGTTTTAACAGGTTTACATACTGTAAGTATTTGTACTGGTTTGGCTGTTTTGAGCTCAGATAAAGATCCCACACGATTACATCGAGTACAGGGAAACATTTTTCAAGCTGTTCATTTGTCTAGAAAGCAGCATGAGGAAACAGACCACGTGTGTGAGAGAGAGACTGACTGCACTACTTCCAGTTTCTTCTTGAAGTAATATTATGACACTCCTAAAGCAGCTGCTCTTAACATTTTGTAGCCAGTGATACTATTTTTAATAGGGATTAGAACACTGTCAGAAATAGGGGTACGGTAGGAATCCATTTCTCTCCCCCAAGGCAAGGCAAGTTTATTTATATAGCGCATTTCATACCCAGTGGCAGTTCAATGTGCTTTACAGAGGTAAAAGCAAAACAGTAAACAATAGAAAATAAAATTACATAAAATAAAGGGGGAAGAAGAGAGAAAGCTCCGTAAAAAGAGCAGAATAAAAGTTAAGTAAAGTTTAAAACATGTAAAGATGATGATATTTATCAGTTAGCAGAAAGCATCTGAGAACAGCTTGGTCTTTAGTCTAGATTTGAAGCTGCCAACAGCAGGAGCATGTTTGATGCCCTCTGGGAGTTGGTTCCATAGCTGTACTGCATAGTAGCTAAAAGCTGCTTCACCACACTTTGTTTTAACAACAGGTTTTACCAGTAAATTTTGCTGCTGCGATCTGGTAGATCTGATTGGGTTAGGCCGCTGCAACATATCAGCGAGGTAATTGGGCCCTGTACCATTTAGAGATTTGTACACCAGCAGCAATGCTTTAAAGTCAATTCTGTAGCTTACTGGAAGCCAGTGAAGGGACCTTAGAATTGGAGTAATGTGCTCTGTTCTTTTTGTTCGTGTGAGAACCCTAGCCGCTGCATTTTGAATCACCTGAAGTCGTTTGATGGTCTTTTTTGGCAGGCCTGTGAAAAGGCCATTGCAGTAATCAACCCTACTAGAGATGAAGGCATGTATACGTTTTTCCAGATCATTTTTTGACATGGGCGGCACGGTGGTGTAGTGGTTAGCGCTGTCGCCTCACAGCAAGAAGGTCCGGGTTCGAGCCCCGTGGCCGGCGAGGGCCTTTCTGTGCGGAGTTTGCATGTTCTCCCCGTGTCCGTGTGGGTTTCCTCCGGGTGCTCCGGTTTCCCCCACAGTCCAAAGACATGCAGGTTAGGTTAACTGGTGAATCTAAATTGACCGTAGGTGTGAGTGTGAATGGTTGTCTGTGTCTAATGCTGCTTTTCCACTACAAACGCGGCTGAGTTGGGCTGAGCCGTGCCGTGCTGAGTCGAGCTGAGCAGGGCTGTTGGAGTTGCATTTCGACTACAACCACGCTGAACCGTGCTGGCTGGAAGTGGGTGGACACATTGGGTGGAGTTAGCGAAAGTGGGTGGACGTCACGTGATGTCGTTAAGCAGCGCAAACAGTGACATCAGTGAGCTTTTAAGCGGTAGTCTCACGACCCGGATAGTAAACAATAAACATGGAGGACATGGAGTCGTTAGTGTTGCTGGTCTTGGTGCTGTGGCTTGTTGTCACCGACAACGCGGACAGATACTGGCAAGAGCGTATAGATGAGGCGAGGCACATAAGGCTTCAGAAATTCTCGTAATTCGTAATTTTTCTTCTTCCGGGTTTACGGTGTTTACAGATCCCAGCGTGCTTGTGGGGCGAGTGTGGGCATGTGAGGACACTCCTCCTCACCAATCAGTGCACAGGGGAGTGTCTGCTCACGCCCCCAGCCTCACTCAGCTCGGTTTGGCTCGCTTCAGCCCCACTCCAAAACCGTGCGAGTTTTAGGGGCTAAGCAGGGCTGAAGCGACCTGAGTCGTGCTGGTAGTTGAAACGCGAGCCGTGTCGGGCTGAAGTGAGCTGAAGCGAGCTGAAGTGAGCTGAAAAAGGGTAGTGGAAAAGGGCCATATGTGTCAGCCCTGTGATGACCTGGCGACTTGTCCAGGGTGTAGCCCGCCTCTCGCCCGTAGTCAGCTGGGATAGGCTCCAGCTTGCCTGCGACCCTGTAGGACAGGATGAAGCGGCTAGAGATAATGAGATGAGATGAGATTTTTTGACATAAGTCCTCTTAGTTTGGAAATGTTTTTTAGGTGATAAAATGCCGATTTAGTGATTGCTTTCATGTGACTGTCAAAGTTTAGCTCGCTGTCAATGAAAACATCAAGACTTTTAACCATATCTTTTGTTTTAATCCCCTTTGTGTCAAGAATAGTGGTAATCCTGAGTCTTTCATCTTTTTTCCAAATAGAATTACTTCTGTTTTATCTGTGTTCAGCTGGAGAAAATTTTGTGACATCCAGTTGCTGATTTGGTCGATACACTGGTAGAGACACCCAAGGTACAATCTACACGTATGTACCCTCTAGGCCTCATTATTGGACCTCAAAGTAATTGTGTACGTATTTAGGGCCAAAAAGGTACATACATGTTCCCAAACACGTGGCGCGGTGGTGTAGTGGTTAGCACTGTCGCCTCACAGCAAGAAGGTTCTGGGTTCGAGCCCAGTGGCCGACGCGGCCTTTCTGTGTGGAGTTTGCATGTTTTCACTGTGTCTGCGTGGGTTTCTTCCGGGTGCTCCAGTTTCCCCTACAGTCCAAAGACATGCAGGTTAGGTTAATTGGTGGCTCTAAATTGACCGTGCATATGAATGGTTGTTTGTCTCTATGTGTCAGCTCTGCGATGATCTGGCGACTTGTCCAGGGTGTACCCCGCCAATCGCCCATAGTCAGCTGGGATAGGCTCCAGCTTGCCCGCAACCCTGCACAGGATAAGTGGTTACGGATAATGGATGGATCTTCCCAAACAGTATATAAATGGCACAAATACAGTAAGTACCTTAAAGGGCACTACCCCAATAACAAGCTGTTGTACCCCTAAAGGTACAATAATGTACTTTATTTTCTGAGAGTGGAGGGATTAGTAGAAGTAATAGGCATACTGGTTTACAGTAATTCACTGAGAATTCATTCCTTCATTCAGTCCACAGAATGCAAAACAACTAGACTAACATTTATCTGAACAAATTTTAGTATAAAAACATCCCATTTTAATTGTTAAACTGTTTAAAAAAAAAAAAAAGGTGGTGGGGGGTTTATTATTTACACATTTAATTAAGCTTTTATGACTCACTTTGTGTCATGAAAGACCTGGGTTTATGCGTCTCACTGCATCTTCCCAAAGTCAGGTTATCTAGTTGAAAGTGTACATCTGTTTTCCAAATGAAATTGCCACAAGGCTACTAAAACCTGCATCCCATAAACAAGTGGGAGCAAATGGTTGGGTTTGTTGGTTTAATCAGGTTCACGTATTGCATTTCATGCAATATTATTGTGCTCATGAAGCACAATTTTATGCATGAAGTATAGCGCAGCTTTTTTTTTTTTTTTTTTTTGCACTGGCTTAGCAAATATCTGTAATCCTTAAAAACGCTCATTACCATTTTATATGATCACAAAGTTTGAATGTTAAACGATGCCACAGTGTGTACTACAGCAGTCGGCTACAGATTGATACATGGATCATACATGTGTAGATTTTGGGCATGCAAAACAAAATATAGCATGAATATTGTCTTTTGTAGGGTTTCTACTTATAAGACAAGACAAAAATCTCATCTCATCTCATTATCTCTCTAGCCGCTTTATCCTGTTCTACAGGGTCGCAGGCAAGCTGGAGCCTATCCCAGCTGACTACGGGTGAAAGGCGGGGTACACCCTGGACAAGTCGCCAGGTCATCACAGGGCTGACACATAGACACAGACAACCATTCACACTCACATTCACACCTACGGTCAATTTAGAGTCACCAGTTAACCTAACCTGCATGTCTTTGGACTGTGGGGGAAACCGGAGCACCCGGAGGAAACCCACGCGGACACGGGGAGAACATGCAAACTCCACACAGAAAGGCCCTCGCCGGCTCCGGGGCTCGAACCCAGACCTTCTTGCTGTGAGGCGACAGCGCTAACCACTACACTACCGTGCCGCCCAAGACAAAAATATTTATTTTATTTTAAATAGCAGCATCTGGTGGAAAGGCGTCTTTGATTAACATGAACGTTGCGATGGGTGCTGCTGCAGTTTGCTTTAAAGTAGGCTAGCAACGAGTACTAAATCAAATGAAATGGTACAAAGAATAATTTTACTGTTTTAATTATTAACGTTCACAAAGTTTATATGCACACTTTGAATAAGAGTTGGTTAAAAAAATTTCTGTGCCCCTTTCTGCATCTCAGGAAATCCTACAGGAGGTCGTAACCCCAAGGTTGAGAACCTAAAGGCAAACTGAGTTCCTTCATCTTGTCTCACTTGATGAACCTTTTTCTCAGATGCAGTCTAGTGTGAGTACAGTTGCTCTCAACTCTGGCACACAGATTCCTCTCTTGGGTCTGGGCACATACAAGCTGCACACTTATGGAGAGCTGTACAAGTCCGTCAGTGTTGCCCTTGACGCAGGCTATCGTGCCTTTGATACGGCTGCAGTATACGACAACGAAGGTAATCTAGGGAAAGTCATCAGGGAGCTCCTGCCCAAGCATGGCCTTGTGCGTTCTGATGTGTTCCTCATCAGCAAACTTGGCCCGGAAGACCATGGTCCCAGAGCCAAAGATGGCTGCTTGAGGAGTCTGCACCAGCTGGGTTGTGAATACATCGACCTGTATCTGGTGCACTGGCCTGGAATTGCAGGTTTAGAACCAACAGATCCCCTTCATGCCAAGTATCGCTTGCAGAGCTGGGCTGTCCTGGAGGAACTCTACAATAGTGGGAAGTTCAAGGCCATAGGGGTCTCGAACTACACTGTGAGACATCTTTTAGAGCTGCTAGAAAGCTGCCGTGTGCCTCCAGCAGTGCTGCAAATGGAGTGTCATCCGAAACTAGTTCAAAAACAACTCAGGGGCATATGCAAAGAGGCAGGCATTCACTTCCAAGCGTACTCATCTCTCGGAAAGGGTGCGCTCCTGGAGGAGCCGGAGGTGAAGGATGTGGCTGAGAGCTGTGGACGAACTCCAGCTCAGCTGTTACTCCGGTGGGCCATTCAGCAAGGCATCTCTGTTCTGCCTCGCTCATCACAGCCACAAAGCGTTCGAGAGAACAGCAGGATCTTTGACTTTCAGCTGAGCGAAAAAGAAATGCAGAGACTTTGTGCCCTAAACTGTGAAACTAGATATTGTAAAAGAGATTCAACCTCTATTCAATAATAAATTTGTTTATAAAAATTATTTCTGTAATTGAGCAATGATTCAGGGGATTAAAGAGCCCTGATAATCGAGTACTAGATCAGTTTAGCACAGTATAAGATTAAACACTGTAGAGTTTGAGTAATCTCAGCAGCAGTTATTGAGATCAAGTTATTCCACGAAATCGAGTCGTACATGAGCTGATAGCCGACGTGGCGCGTAGCGCTGACGTGGCTATAAGCCACGTACGATGAGAGTGAGTGGAATAACTGTGTTATTCTATCCACATTCACTAGAATTTGAGAAAGAGCATTTTTATTTTTTGCAAATTTGATGGATAAAAACTGTACAAAATGTCCGACGCAATAATTTCCGCTTAGAATGTAAACAAACCGGCGAAATGACAGTAGCAATTTGTGAAAAATGCAATAATTCTTGAAAAATGTAAAAAGATACGTTCTTCCCATCAAATACTATTATTCCAAATTTTGTTGCTTTTTTTTTTGTATTCTATTTTTTGGGGTTTTGTTTTTGAGTACTCTCGAGTTCCGAATAATAGCGCAGTTGGGAATAAGAGTGTAGGGCGGCAAAATGGGCAAAAATTAATAAGAGTGTAGGGTGGAAATAAGCATGCAGGTCGGAAAATTCTCGAGTTTCGAATAATAGTGCAGTTGGGAATAAGAGTATAGGATGGCACATTAGGACAAATATAATAAGCGATAAGCACACTTGTAGTCTAGAAAATTATGCTGAACAGATCTTGGAGACCAAATATCAATTCAGTAAACAGACAAATCATATCATGGCTGTCAAAATTTCTTGTTCGTGTTCTTTTTATCTAAAACAAACAGTTCCCATCACCATGACATCTGATGGCCTCGTACCTACTGGTGTCAAAATGGGTACAATCCGATGGAATAAGTGCACATGAAAACTCATCCTTCTCCATGACTGAAACATTGAGTAAATAGCAGTTTGTCATAATGAGTAGTTATGTTGAAATTGACAACTCACAACAATATTATCAGTCAGCAAAAATGGTAAAATTGCTTTTTTATCCAAGCAAATAAACTATTAGACATTTATGCACCTCTTGAGGCCCTTGGCCCTAGTTCCAATGTCTGTCGACCTTGACCTTACCAACCTAGATCCGATTGTGAACCAAAAGCGACAGATGTAATATGCATGTCATTTGGGGTAACATTAATTCCTAGGACGTATCTGTATTTGTAAATTTATACTGTCAACTACCATACTTAAGACTCATTGAGTGTTTTAACCTTAACCAAGTCAAAAGTTGTTGACTGTTGCTTCCCGGCCATTTCCGTGATTATGGTCTATGGAACCGGCCAGGACCCGAAAAGGGCCAGCAATATTGAACCGCTGGCATAAGTATTTAATTACTTGGAAAAATTGCATTGTAATTCACTTCTATGCTATTATATCTCAAGAATATGCTACCTTATGGAACTGGATGGGTGAAATTCATGTCAATTTTCGGTGGATTGAAATCGATCATAGATACCGTTGTTTACCACCGGCAGTGTTGTTGGTGTATCGGCGGTGCTTCGTTGTGTCTGCGCATGTGCGTAGTGAGTCGTCTGTGTTCAGGTGTTATTTTCGCTCATTCGTCACACGTGCTTGTATTGACAAATAGAATAAGCGTGTAGGCCCGAATAAGACCGTGCAGGCGGGAATTTTTCGCAAAAATAAATAGCCGTGCATGCACGGTTATTCGGAACTCGAGAGTAGAGTTTTTATTTCATCCTCGGTCGGTTCAGCAACACGCTCTGCCATTTTGTTTTTCTCTACTCACGGTATATGAGCTGAATGCCTAGTAGTCGAGTAGCCAATCAGAGCACGCGATTGCTCATATCCAGTGAACGTGGATAAAATAATGTTCTATTATCCTTTGTTGATTGTAAAATGTCAGTGTGAGAGTTTCAAAACACATAAAATGTCTGACACCTGGTTAAATAAAACCCTAAATGTATGGAATTCGACATTTTTTATTTTTGCTCACAAATAATAAATTAAACAATGATACAAATAGAACAAATCATTATACAAACAGTTTCATCACACTATATGTAATGCGGTATAAATTCTTACCAAGAGCTCATGAAAAAGACGAATAGAAACACAGTTCAAGTAAGGCATGAATAAAATGCCTAAGTCAAGACCAGCTTACGCAGCATTTGAGTTGTCCATCTGTAATGATTTGCTTAAGCACACGTTTGGCAGGAACTCACTGTTCTTTTGCATACAAAGCAATTTAACCCAAGCTGCTGAAGTCCAGTGCTGTGTGTATAAAAGGCCAAAGACGAGCACTAGGGTGCATCAGTTGCCCTCACTTTCATAAAATCTGATGCATTTTTGTTTGGGTGTTCCTTTTCACCAATAAAGACATCCTGTAAAAATTTTTGACCATATCCAAAAGTCTAATGGTGGCACCATGAGGTTCATTTTTTGCCAAAAAACGCTTATTTTATGTTTTCGCGTAAGGTTTGAATCACAATGTTGGACTCCTTGTGAGCCAGAGATCATGTTAAGAACCTTTGCAAGGGATTGAGAAGCATTAATGTGATTCATAATACATTTGTATTGTTTGTTTAAAAGTAGTTGAACAATGAACAGCTAAAACTCAAACTGTGCTTGATAATATATTTAGAATATGTACTAAAAATGTGTATCTAAGATATTTGGTATACTCTATAAGGTGCCATAATGTTTCATGAAAAGTGATTGAAATTTTGTCATAAAATAGCAGCTTTTTCCATAACTTTGAGCTCCTGGTGCCACCATTAAACTTTTGAATTTTGTCAAAAAATATTTCACCCAGTGCGTTTTCTTACCAAAAGGAACATAAAAACAAAAATGCATCATGATCGGAGGAACTTTTCATTTTTAGGGGCAAACTGATGCACCCTAACGAGCACTAGTTCTTCCATTATGAAATATGTACGTGAAATTCATAAACACATCATGCACTCAGGTCTCCAGTTGACATCTTATTCAAATGGAAAAAGAGTAACAACAGCAAATGCTGTGATAAAAGAAAACCCTGAGACGAACCTGACTGAATTAGACCAATACCCGCATCATCATCATCATCATCATCATTCACCACCACTACACAAGATTTTCACAGGCTGCTTCGATGACGGACTTCTGGAGTCCTTGGAATATATTTACATTTTTACCACCAATTCAATAAGATAAAACCTTCAATAAGACAAATGTTTAAAACTCGACATATAGCTATATATTCATTTATAAAAGACATCATAGAACAATATATCACAAATATTTCTTACCAAATATTGATTTAAAGGGTATAAATTAATAAAAAAATCCATAAATATTTATGGGTTGAATTTATCAGTATATGTGAGATTGTCCATAAATATCACAGATTGTCAGTTAAGATTGTCAAATCTTCGAAAAACAATTCTTTGCATTAGGTATTGCAGTGGTCAAATGTTTTAGCACCTTTCTCCTTTAATTTCATTGACAATTTTTTTTTCTTAAATATTCTAAATAGGAGTTTGGTCGGGCACTTTGATGAAAAGGCTATACTGGTGACAACCATGACCAGTCTTTGTCTTGATGATTGATTGTTGCTTCATTTCTCTTTCTCTATTTTAACTGTGTGGGTTTTATTCTCTTCCTTCCTCTTCTCTAGATCCCCAAAGGAAGGAGAACCACCCACGGTTGGGTTGTTTCTGCGACACTGTCCCAGGACTGCTCATTCTCCTTATGTCCTGGCAAAATAAAGACATAAAGAATAAATAACCACACAGCTTTGCTCAGACAAAACTTTTTCTGGTTTTATGAGTACAATAAATAGTTTTATTTGTTACCAGTGTCCATGATGTACTAAATCATGCACCATTACTATTCCTCCTAATGATTAGTTAGTACTGAAACTCACCCCTCTGTCCAGCCAGGTGTCGAATTCATCACTCATCCTCCTCAACTGTCGTCCATATTTCTTAGCTTTCCACAGTGCAGCGGGAGCGGACTGGGATCGGCCTCGGAAGGGGGCTCCGTCTGAAGCTCCTCCGCTCTCCTCAGCTGAAATTCCATCCTGGAGCTCAGCGTCTTCCCAGCGGCTCACAGTGTGCACCTGGGACTCGGAGTAGAGCCGTACTCGACCTCCGACCCCTGTACCCACACCAGAGTAAGCGAGGGATTAGAATAACATCGATAACTGTAATCTTAGTTTTGAAAACAACTGTTTTTAGCCTTTAATTCCACCATTCACAATTGAAACTTGACTCTAAAATGTTTATATATATATATATATATATATATATATATATATATATATATATTTTTTTTTAAAAACCTGATTTATTTCTCCGAGTCTTATCCCACAGCAATTTTTGAAAACTGTAAGCTACTAAGTTATCTGTATCACTTATGTTATAGCAGCTATACATAATCATTCTCTTGCCAGCCTCATTTTTAATTAATACGAAAAACAAACAAGAGACGCCAGTCCTCAGTTTTCTGAAACCCAGAAAGCGCAAAGACTTTCGGTTCTCATAGTGGAAAACCCACCATTACTGACCGTTACAAAGCGTTAACACTGGAGACTCCTTCCATAAAAGTTAAATAATCACAACCTTACAGAGAACATCACCAAATCAACGATTATGTCATACGTCTTAGTTAATGAACCAGTTGTTTGTTTGTTTTTTGTCAGTTTATCAGCATGTCCATCATGCAAGCCCTGTGAATGAACTGTCACTAAAGAAACAATAAGATGCTATATAAGAAGGCGCTCATTAATAGAAACCTGTAATTTGAATTATAGCTAGCAATTACTCTATACTGTCTGAGAAACTTAATCAACACATTGTTTCTGACGAATCAGATCGGAGAATTCAACAAAGCTGTCGTATAAACCGATTTTATATGGACGTTTTACATTTTGTATATTGGCGGTGGTTGTATGACCAGAGCGTACACCTGATGTCTGTGAAATCTTGTTACATATGTATGTATTTGGTGCAAATGGTCTTTGAAAGCTCTACTAATGATATTTCATGGAGATTTTAGCATCACGGTGATATCCTTACAGCAGACATACAGTAGGATGCATCAGTTGCCCCCTAAAAATGAAAAGTTCCTCCGATCATGATGCATTTTTGTTTTTATGTTCCTTTTGGTAAGAAAACACACTGGGTGAAATATTTTTTGACAAAATTCAAAAGTTTAATGGTGGCACCAGGAGCTCAAAGTTATGGAAAAAGCTGCTATTTTATGACTTTTATGACAAAATTTCAATCACTTTTCATGAAACATTATGGCACCTTATAGAGTATACCAAATATCTTAGATACACATTTTTAGTACATATTCTAAATATATTATCAAGCACAGTTTGAGTTTTAGCTGTTCATTGTTCAATTACTTTTAAACAAACAATACAAATGTATTATGAATCACATTAATGCTTCTCAATCCCTTGCAAAGGTTCTTAACATGATCTCTGGGTCACAAGAAATCAATAAATGGAGTCCAACATTGTGATTCAAACCTTACGCGAAAACATAAAATAAGCGTTTTTTGGCAAAAAATGAACCTCATGGTGCCACCATTAGACTTTTGGATATGGTCAAAAATTTTTACAGGATGTCTTTATTGGTGAAAAGGAACACCCAAACAAAAATGCATCAGATTTTATGAAAGTGAGGGCAACTGATGCACCCTAACATACAGTCATGATAGATAGATAGATAACACTAACATCTATGGTTCAGGCGGCACGGTGGTGTAGTGGTTAGCGCTGTCGCCTCACAGCAAGAAGGTCCGGGTTCGAGCCCCGTGGCCAGCGAGGGCCTTTCTGTGCGGAGTTTGCATGTTGTCCGTGTGGGTTTCCTCCGGGTGCTCCGGTTTCCCCCACAGTCCAAAGACATGCAGGTTAGGTTAACTGGTGACTCTAAAATTGACCGTAGGTGTGAATGGTTGTCTGTGTCTATGGTTCAGCTGGGATAGGCTCCAGCTCGCCTGCGACCCTGTAGAACAGGATAAAGCGGCTAGAGATAATGAGATGAGATGAGATCTATGGTTCATTTCGGACTTCGTGAGTGTAAGGCATACTTGGAGGGTCGGTATTCTTGATCGTCTCTGACCATCTTGATTCGTTGTCATCCAAAGGACTGGCGTCTCCTTTTCCACTGTGTGGCGTGTCGTCCATTGTGAAAGCTGGGGTGGCAACGAACGGTTACAGGTTCACATGTTAGTCATGCCAAGTGTTGATCTGAACATTATTGAGTAAAATGAAAAGGAGTCAGTGAAGAAATAACGTCCAGCTTTACAGGAGCTGATCTCATCCTGCAGGTTTGTAGTTTATATCCGTAACTGGCTCAGACCTCATGACCTTAATGACTCAAAATGTCCTATAAAGAAAAAAAATATATATCATACAACAAAGTTACCTGTAATTGTTGATGAATTCCAGAACAAGTGACTCAGGATTGTTCCTCCTCTTTCACTTCCTATTCTGGTGTTTCCTTCCTTTTCGAAATTAAAATGAGCTTTCCTCAGTCTCAGCAGGTATTGATTGATCATGGCACACGACACACCCAAGTAACAAAAGCTAACATGCTAATCAAAGCTAATGAGCAAGTTTCAAATCTCTCTTTTCTAACATCATCACTGGATCAAAACGCAGCGTCTTACGCGACATCGAGTCAAACTGATTGTCTTCGCCGACTGTCCTGTTGTCTTTTGGAAGCAGCGTGTATGATGATCTCATATCACCTCAGGTTTATTGTTGTTGTCTGTGTACAGTAGAGTACAGTTTCAACTCCCAGCCAATCAGCTGCGACGAGGCTTTCAGGCTCAGCCAATCAGAGGCCGCTGCTAGGCTGGGTTTTATTTTTTTTTTTGGGTGCGTGTGTGTGTGACGTCACTGTTGCGATAGGGCTTTACGAGCTCGCGACTTGTTTACTTCCTGAGCTGAGAAAACACACAAAGGCGAAGTTTAAAAAAAAAAAAGAAGAAAAATTATTCGCTGCGTCACTCGACATGAAAGAGATTATGGGATGTATGCACATGTATGAGTGTTTTCAAATGCCTATTAAACCTAACATCACCTCAGTTTCATTTTCCTCCTCACAGCGTTTGGGTTTAGATCTTTTTTGGACTAAAAGAAGCCTGTAATGGAATCCAGAGACGCAACATGATCTTTTTTTGTTCTCTAGATGGCGACAAATAACATTTTAACTGGCCTACCAACAGCTCATTAATCAAAATGATCCATCCATTATCTGTAGCCGCTTAACCCAGCTGACTATGGACCTGGTCTACAGGTCATCGCAGGGCTGACGGACACAAACAACCATTCGCACTCACACCTACGGTCAATTTAGACCCACCAGTTAGCCTTGACACGGGGAGAACATGCAAACTCCACACAGAAAGGCCTTCGTTGGCCGCTGGGCTCGAACCCCGGACCTTCTTGCTGTGACCACTACACCACTGTGTCGCCTGATCAAGATCATCCATTATGTGTAGCCGCTTATCCTGTTCTACAGGGTCGCAGGCAAGCTGGAGCCTATCCCAGCTGACTATGGGCGAGACGTGGGGTACACGCCGGACAAGTCGCCAGGTCATCGCAGGGCTGACACATAGACACAGACAACCATTTGCACTCGCACTCACATTCACACCTACGGTCAATTTAGAGTCACCAGTTAACCTAACCTGCATGCCTTTGGACCGTGGAGGAAACCCACGCAGACACGGGGAGAACGTGCAAACTCCACACAGAAAGGCCTTCGTCGGCCGCTGGGCTCGAACCCGGACCTTCTTGCTGTGACCACTACACCACTGTGTCGCCTAATCAAGATTATCCATTATCTGTAGCCGCTTATTCTGTTCTACAGGGTCGCAGGCAAGCTGGAGCCTATCCCAGCTGACTATGGGTGAGACGTGGGGTACACGCCGGACAAGTCGCCAGGTCATCGCAGGGCTGACACAGAGACACAGACAACCATTTGCACTCGCACTCACATTCACACCTACGGTCAATTTAGAGTCACCAGTTAACCTAACCTGCATGCCTTTGGACCGTGGAGGAAACCCACGCAGACACGGGGAGAACGTGCAAACTCCACACAGAAAGGCCTTCGTCGGCCGCTGGGCTCGAACCCGGACCTTCTTGCTGTGACCACTACACCACTGTGTCGCCTAATCAAGATTATCCATTATCTGTAGCCGCTTATTCTGTTCTACAGGGTCGCAGGCAAGCTGGAGCCTATCCCAGCTGACTATGGGTGAGACGTGGGGTACACGCCGGACAAGTCGCCAGGTCATCGCAGGGCTGACACAGAGACACAGACAACCATTTGCACTCGCACTCACATTCACACCTACGGTCAATTTAGAGTCACCAGTTAACCTAACCTGCATGCCTTTGGACCGTGGAGGAAACCCACGCAGACACGGGGAGAACGTGCAAACTCCACACAGAAAGGCCTTCGTCGGCCGCTGGGCTCGAACCCGGACCTTCTTGCTGTGACCACTACACCACTGTGTCGCCTAATCAAGATTATCCATTATCTGTAGCCGCTTATTCTGTTCTACAGGGTCGCAGGCAAGCTGGAGCCTATCCCAGCTGACTATGGGCGAGACGTGGGGTACACGCCGGACAAGTCGCCAGGTCATCGCAGGGCTGACACAGAGACAAACAACCATTCACACTCACATTCACACCTATGGTCAATTTAGAGCCACCAGTTAGCCTAACTTGCATGCCTTTGGAATGTGGGGGGAATCGGAGCACCCGGAGGAAACCCACGCAGACATGGGGAAAGCATGCAAATTCCACACAGAAAGGCCCTCGTCGGCCGCTGGGCTCGAACCCAGGACCTTCTTGCTGTGAGGTGACAGTACTAACCACTACACCGCTGTGCCGCCTAATCAAGATTATATTCACATTTAATACAGGTTCTAAAACCCGGAGTGACAAAAAAGGATACAAAAAGAGCAAACAAAATTTCCACACTGTTTACTTACCTAAACATCTTGGATGCATTTGAAAGATGGTCTGTATAGCCAAAAGTATTGCAAGCACCTAATGAACCTTCCCCAAACTGTTGCCACAAAAGTGAACCCAGACAATTGCGTAGAATGTCTTTGTATGCTGTAGAATTAAGATTTCCTTCACTACAACTAAAGGGTCCAAACCTGTTCCAGCATGACTAGCTGCTGTGTCCAAAATGAGCTCCAAGAAGACATGATTTGCCAAAGTTGGAGTGGAAGAACTTGGGTGGCCTGCACAGAGCCCTGACCTCAACCCTATTGAACACCTTTGGGATGACCTGGAATGCCAACTGGGCACCAGGCTTCCTCGCCCAACATCCATGCCCGACCTCATTAATACTGTTGTTGCTGAAAGGGCAGAAATTCCTACAGCCATGCTCTACAATCTAATGGAAAGCCTTCCCAGAAGATTGGAGCCTGTTATCATAGCAAAGAGGGGACCAACTTTTGCCATAAAATGTTCAGTAATAAAAACCCCAAACTGTTGCCACAAAATTGAACCCAGACAATTGTGTAGAATGTCTTTGTATGCTATAATATTAAGATTTCCTTCACTGGAACTAAGTAGTCCAAACCTGTTCCAGCATGACAAGCCCCTGTGCTCAAAATAAAGACATGGTTTGCCGGAAGAACTCGGGTGGCCTGCACAGAGCCCTGACCTCAACACTACTGAACACCTTTGGGATGAACTGGAACCCTGACTACGCACCAGGTCTCCTCACTGAACATCCATGCCCGACTCTAGTTGCTGAAAGGGCAGAAATTCCTACAGCCATGCTCCAAAATCTAATGGAAAGCCTTCCCAGAAGATTGGAGCCTGTTATCACAGCAAAGAGGGAACTAACTTTGGAATGAGATGTTCAACAAGTACGTATTGTCAGGTGACCACATACTTTTGGTCATCTTCTTGTTCTTCTTGTTCTTCTTTTGGCTGTTCCCGTTAGGGGTCGCCACAGCAGATAATGTCCCTCCATCTCCTCCTGTCCTCCATATCTTTTTCTGTAGCACCAACCATCCTCATGTCCTCCTTCACCACATCCATAAATCTCTTCTTTGGTCTTCCTCTTTTCTTTCTACCTGGCAATTCCATCTCCAGCATACTTTCCCCAATATGCTGTGGATCTCTCCTCTGTACATGTCCAAACCATCTCAATCTCACCTCCTCATTTTGTCTCCAAGTTGTCCTACATGTCCTGTCCCTTTAATATTCTCAATTGTAATCTTGTCCAACTTTGTCACTCCCAATGAAAAGCTCAACATCTTCAGCTCTGCTACCTCCAGTTCAGCCTTCTGTCTCTTTTTCAGTGCCACTGTCTCCAAACCATACATCATCACTGGTCTTGTACACTTTTCCTTTCACATACTTTTAGTCATATCATGTATTTATTCCTTGGTGCAATAGGAATGGTCACATATGACAATAGTGAATTGGTGTCTACGTGGTCCAGTTAATAAAACTCAAGGGATTTGGTCGAAACAGAGTGGCACAGTGTGTAGTGTAGCCACCTTTACGGCACTGTGATCCTTGGTTCGATCCTGAACTCAAACTTGGGTTACTGTCTGTGTGAAGTTTCTGTGCATGTTCTGTCCATTTGAAGTGGATTTGCTCCAGGTTCTCTGGTTTTCTTCCACATTCCAAAAACTTGCTAGTAGGTGGACTGGCTACTCTAACCTGCCCCTCGGTGTGAATGTGTGTGTGCGTGGTGTTCCATCCATGGTGTCCCTCACACACATTGTTCTCAGGAAAGACTCCAGATTCACTGTGATCATAATCAAGTGGTTAATGAAAATGAATGAATGATTTGCTTAATGTCCTAACAATCTGACACTTATTATTTAATACATTATTCTTTTTATACTAGGCGGCACGGTGGTGTAGTGGTTAGCGCTGTCACCTCACAGCATGAAGGTCCAGGTTCGAGCCCCGTGGCCGGCGAGGGCCTTTCTGTGCGGAGTTTGCATGTTCTCCCCGTGTCCGCGTGGGTTTCCTCCGGGTGCTCCGGTTTCCCCCACAGTCCAAAGACATGCAGGTTAGGTTAACTGGTGACTCTAAATTGACCGTAGGTGTGAATGTGAGTGTGAATGGTTGTCTGTGTCTATGTGTCAGCCCTGTGATGACCTGGCGACTTGTCCAGGGTGTACCCCGCCTTTCGCCCGTAGTCAGCTGGGATAGGCTCCAGCTTGCCTGCGACCCTGTAGAACAGGATAAAGCGGCTAGAGATGATGAGATGAGATTCTTTTTATATCACACCTCTGATAAAATGCCAGCTACAAGGCAAATCATAGGCTTATATTAATGTACTTTTTCTAATATATTATCGTTTCTGGAGTAATAAGTCATTTACAGGGACTTGTGAAAATGCTCTTTAAAAAGAGAGGCTGATGAGAAATGTTTATAGTTGCTGTTACATAAGTGATAACAGGAACTAACTCCATGGAAGTTTGACAACATTAAATCTCATCTCATCTCATTATCTCTAGCCGCTTTATCCTGTCCTACAGGGTCGCAGGCAAGCTGGAGCCTATCCCAGCTGACTATGGGCGAAAGGCGGGGTACACCCTGGACAAGTCACCAGGTCATCACAGGGCTGACACATAGACACAGACAACCATTCACATTCACACCTACGGTCAATTTAGAGTCACCAGTTAACCTAACCTGCATGTCTTTGGACTGTGGGGGAAACCGGAGCACCCGGAGGAAACCCACGCGGACACGGGGAGAACATGCAAACTCCACACAGAAAGGCCCTCGCCGGCCACGGGGCTCGAACCCGGACCTTCTTGCTGTGAGGCGACAGCGCTAACCACTACACCACCGTGCCGCCCCACAACATTAAATCTCATCTCATCTCATTATCTCTAGCCGCTTTATCCTTCTACAGGGTCGCAGGCAAGCTGGAGCCTATCCCAGCTGACTACGGGCGAAAGGCGGGGTACACCCTGGACAAGTCGCCAGGTCATCACAGGGCTGACACATAGACACAGACAACCATTCACACTCACATTCACACCTACGGTCAATTTAGAGTCACCAGTTAACCTAACCTGCATGTCTTTGGACTGTGGGGGAAACCGGAGCACCCGGAGGAAACCCACGCGGACACGGGGAGAACATGCAAACTCCACACAGAAAGGCCCTCGCCGGCCCCGGGGCTCGAACCCAGGACCTTCTTGCTGTGAGGCGACAGCGCTAACCACTACACCACCGTGCCGCCACAACATTAAATGAAACTCATATATAAGTATGATGTGTCATTCTTTAACAAACACATAATGGTTAGAGATGGCAAATAGTGGAGGTATAAGAGAAATAAAACACTTCAGAATGTGCTATTATTGGACAATAATCAACCTCAGGGTGATAACAGGAACTCTGCTTTGTGTTGAGTCACGTTACACATTGATTTTTTTTTCTATAACAGCATCTCTGTCATGTGTATTCCTAACTTAATACTCAGCACTCATTTTAATTGCTCAGAAAGTGTTAATTAATGCTACAATTATTATTTTATGCAATTATTCTTTAATCAGCATTATTAACTAGATATTATATATTCATTTTGCATGAATATACAGGATAGACTTCTCAGCGAGCTCTCTCGCTCATGTGGTCACAACTCTGCTGCAATATTAGATCCTAGAATTTCCTCTGAAAAAAAATGTAGGTTTATTTTTCCAGGCATGAATAGCAACTGGGACAAACAGACCTCCCAGTACTGCATATTCAGTGTGTGGAAAAAGTCTTCTCTCACCTCATACAGAATATAATTTTAAAGTTGGACTTCTTTTAGGGGCGGCACGGTGGTGTAGTGATTAGCGCTGTCGCCTCACAGCAAGAAGGTCCGGGTTCGAGCCCCGTGGCCGGTGAGGGCCTTTCTGTGCGGAGTTTGCATGTTCTCCCCGTGTCCACGTGGGTTTCCTCCGGGTGCTCCGGTTTCCCCCACAGTCCAAAGACATGCAGGTTAGGTTAACCGGTGACTCTAAATTGACCGTAGGTGTGAATGTGAGTGTGAATGGTTGTCTGTGTCTATGTGTCAGCCCTGTGATGACCTGGCGACTTGTCCAGGGTGTACCCCGCCTTTCGCCCGTAGTCAGCTAGGATAGGCTCCAGCTTGCCTGCGACCCTGTAGAAGGATAAAGTGGCTAGAGATAATGAGATGAGATGAGATGATTAATTACTTTTAATATTCTAGAAAGCTTGTAAATGTTCTAAAGGCATGGCGTTATGTCTGTCATGTATGAGTGTGTAATATGTACACATCAGTTTTGCATTTTCAGAAAGATCTGTGTGGTGTTATTAAATACATTTCTACATTCGAGCTATAACAGATGATAAATATCCACAATGAGTGTGATTGATTATATGTCATGCTGCTTTCCCACACATGCAGGTCTGCTGATGAGACTGCAGTCAATGCTTCAGCAGAATGATAGTAACAAAATCAGTACTAGCAAATAAGTACTACATTTTTGACATAATGAGCATGTAGTAAATGCGGCTAGGATGTGAAATAAACTAAAGTACGAGTCATTTTGTAACTTTGATTAAAAAAAATGGAAAATGGGCTATAATTCCTTTTAAAACAAAATGCTACATAACAGTGATTTTTTTTTTACAGTGTATAAAATTGTCTTAGAACTTTGATAATTATTTTAAGCTTGGTGGAGTATCTATTTTCAAACATATTTATACCATTCATAATAAGCAATAGACAAGATGAAGAGATAGTATACTCATCTCATTATCTCTAGCCGCTTTATCCTGTTCTACAGGGTCGCAGGCAAGCTGGAGCCTATCCCAGCTGACTATGGGCGAAAGGTGGGGTACACCCTGGACAAGTCGCCAGGTCATCACAGGGCCGACATGTAGACACAGACAACCATTCACACTCACGGTCAATTTAGAGTCACCAGTTAACCTAACCTGCATGTCTTTGGACTGTGGGGGAAACCGGAGCACCCGGAGGAAACCCACGTGGACAACATGCAAACTCCACACAGAAAGGTTCTCGCCGGCCACGGGGCTCAAACCCAGACCTTCTTGCTGTGAGGTGACAGCGCTAACCACTACACCACTGTCCCGCCCGCATTTTGGATTTAAATAAGCAAATATTTAAGAGCCTTTGAGGTAAGAATTACTGCAATAATTAATGTTTCAGCTGGCAATGATTCTTTCGACTCTAACTGATGCAGTGAGTAGCTTCTCTTTTCTTAAACAACCATATTGTAAGACGTATCTCATGATTGTGGAAAAGATGTTACTGTATTTCAGAAGGCCAAATTATTGGCCTGCATCAAGCAAAGAAAACAACAAAGGAGATTCCTGAAATTACTGGAATTGGGTTAAGAACTGACCAACACATTGTTAAAACCTGGAAGGATAGTGGTGAACTGTCAACTTCGTTGATGAAATGTGGTCTAGAAAAAAAAGCTTGACTGTTATTGGAGATCACTTAAATGCTTGGTGAAGTCAAATCATAAAAAAATTCAACAGTAGAACTCATGGCTATGTTTAATAGTGAAAGTAAGAGGATTTCCACACATACAATGCAACGAAAACATGCAGGATTGGGACTAAACCGCTGTGTTTGTTTTATCTGTAACCACTTATTCCAGGGGCGGCACGGTGGTGTAGTGGTTAGCGCTGTCGCCTCACAGCAAGAAGGTCCTGGGTTCGAGCCCCGGGGCCGGCGAGGGCCTTTCTGTGTGGAGTTTGCATGTTCTCCCCGTGTCCGCGTGGGTTTCCTCCGGGTGCTCCGGTTTCCCCCACAGTCCAAAGACATGCAGGTTAGGTTAACTGGTGACTCTAAATTGACCGTAGGTGTGAATGTGAGTGTGAATGGTTGTCTATGTCTATGTGTCAGCCCTGTGATGACCTGGCGACTTGTCCAGGGTGTACCCCGCCTTTCGCCCGTAGTCAGCTGGGATAGGCTCCAGCTTGCCTGCGACCCTGTAGAAGGATAAAGCGGCTAGAGATAATGAGATGAGATGAGACTTATTCCATGTGGGGCAAGCTGGAGTCTATCCCAGCTGGCCATGGGCAAGAGGCAGGGTACACCCTGGACAAGTCACCAGCTTATCGCAGGGCTGACACACATATACAGACACAAATAACCATTCACACTCACTTTAGAGCCACCAATTAACCTAACCTGCATATCTTTGGACTGTAGGAGGAAACCCATTCAGACAACATGCAAACTCCATACAGAAAGGCCCTTGTCAGCTGCTGGGTTCGAACCCAGAACCCTTGTGCTGTGAAGCAACAGTGCTAACCAATACACCACTGTGCCGCCAAACCACTGTGTGGCCATAAGAAAACCACTTGTTAGTAAGCCTAATTACAACCCAGATTCCAAAAAAGTTTGGACAAAGTACAAATTGTAAATAAAAACAGAATGCAATGATGTGGAAGTTTCAAAATTCCATACTTTATTCAGAATAGAACATAGATGACATATCAAATGTTTAAACTGAGAAAATGTATAATTTAAAGAGAAAAATTAGGTAATTTTAAATTTCATGACAACAACACATCTCAAAAAAGTTGGGACAAGGTCATGTTTACCACTGTGAGACATCCCCTTTTCTCTTTACAACAGTCTGTAAACGTCTGGGGACTGAGGAGACAAGTTGCTCAAGTTTAGAGATAGGAATGTTAACCCATTCTTGTCTAAGGCCCTGGTCACACCGCCCGAACTTTGCTGGAGCGTTCCTGGAGCAGTGAAAAATATTCATCACCGCTCGTAACCGTTCACCACCGTTTAACAAAAGTTGGCCCCCGTTAAAGCAACGCCGTATATGCTCGGCCACCGCTGATGTTTCTCGAGGGGCCCTCCTACCGCTCCGAAAGTTTTGAGCTGCACAAAATATTGCGAGCGGTGAGGAGGGGGCAATTTTCCGCCCCGGCAAAGTTCACCCCCGCTCCACCAACGCCCAGTCAAAGTTTGGCACCGCTAGACGCAAGTTCGTGGAAGCTTGGGTCCGCTAGGCCAACGCAGAAATCTTGAACGCTGGACCACCGCTGCTTCGCCAGCGTTGCCCGGGCGGCGATTAAACGTTGCACAAACTTCGGTGGAGCGGTTGTAAGCGTTTTACGAGCGGACACGGGGTTGCTGGAACGGTGTCGGGCGTTGAAGCAGCTATCCATGGCGGTAATGAACTTTGGTTTGGCGTTGGTATAGAGGTGTCGGAGCGGGACCAGAATTTGGCTATAAATACGGGGAGAAATGGACCAGGAGCTCATTTGGAATCGAGCTGCCATTGAGTTCAGACCTCATGTATATCGAATTTGCTCAAAGTTACAGTAAAACTGTATCACCATGGATGCTGAGAGACTTGCTATGATTGGTGCTAAACCAATTTTATACCCCCGCCGAGCTAAAGCCCGCATGCGCAGAACGCCGCTATACCAACGCTCGCGTCACCGCTAAACCAACGCTCGCTACCGCTAAACCAACGCTAAAGCAACGCCGGCTTCAGCGGTGCACCGCTAAGCCAACGCCCGTGTTTTCGATTTTTTTTTCCCATTTTGTGCGCGGTGACGAGCGTTGTCGAAATTCGGCCCCCCCTCCCTACCGTTCAAGGAACGCTCCAGCAAAGTTCGGGCGGTGTGACCGGGGCCTAATGTAGGATTCTAGTTGCTCAACTGTCTTAGGTCTTTTTTTGTCGTATCTTCCATTTTATGATGCGCCAAATGTTTTCTATGGGTGAAAGATCTGGACTGCAGGCTAGCCAGTTCAGTACCTGGACCCTTCTTCTACACAGCCGTGATGCTGTAATTGATGCAGTATGTGGTTTGGCATTGTCATGTTGGAAAATGCAAGGTCTTCCCTGAAAGAGATGTCATCTGGATGGGAGCATATGTTGCTCTAACATCATCCACAGGCTCACCGCAGGGTTGTGTCCTCTCCCCTTTGTTGTACATATTGTACACCAATGATTGTTGTAGCCAGCATGACAATAGGCATATTTTTAAATTTGCAGATGATTCTGTAATTGTTAGTCTCTTGAATTCCCTTGAGGATGAACATGGGCCAGTTATTGACAACTTTGTGTCCTGGTGCAATGATGTTTTTTTGTACCTGAACATTAGTAAAACTAAAGATATGTCTATAGACTTTAGACGTCATACCCCTGTTTTTAAGCACAGTGTCATAAATGGCCAAGTCGTTGAAGTTGTGTCATCTTACAAGTATTTAGGCACCTTGATTGATGACCGACTTCAGTTTGATCTGAATACCACTGCCCTGTGCAAGAAAGGGCAGAAGAGACTTTCTGCACTTCGAAAGCTAGCTAAGTTTCAGGTTGACAAAACACTGATGACGCTGTTTTATAAAGCTTTTATCGAGTCAATTCTTACATTCTCCATTATCTGTTGGTATGGAAATGTTACCATCAGAGAGAAAAATGCACTTTTAAAAATTGTGAATGTAGCTAGTAAGATAGTGGGTGTGAAGTTTGATAGTCTATCTGAGTATTTTAATAAGCAGGTGTTTAACAAAGCCATTCGAATATATGAAGATCCAGGCCATCCATTGTACAATGAATACATTTTTTTGCCATCTGGCTTACGCCTTAAAACTCCAATGGCCTTCAAGCAGAGGTATAAAAATTATTTTACTCCTTTGTCTATTCAAATACTGAATACACAAACTAGGAAAAGATAGCTTTTTTCATTGTAGCCTTTGTCCTCACCTGTATTCTGTATGTTTTTTATATATCCTCATTTATTTGTTGAATATTTTATTTTTTATTGATTTTATTTATAGTGTTATGTGTTATGTGGTGGTGGTGTGTGTGTGTGTGTGATGTGTGTGACCCTGTTTGCAACCAAATTGCCCATTTGGGACAAAGAAATAAATTGAATTGAACTGAACTAGAACCTGGATATACCTTTCAGCACTGATTGTGTCTTTCCAGATGTGTAAGCTGCCCATGCCACACGCACTAATGCAACCCCATACCATCAGAGATGCAGGCTTCTGAACTGAGCGCTGATAACAACTTGGGTCGTCCTTTTCCTCTTTAGTCCGAATGACACTGCGTCCCTGATTTCCATAAAGAACTTTAAATTTTGATTTGTCTGACCACAGAACAGTTTTCCACTTTGCCACAGTCCATTGTAAATGAGCCTTGACCCAGGGAAGACGTCTGCGCTTCTGGATCATGTTTAGATACGGCTTCTTCTTTGAACTATAGAGTTTTAGCTGGCAACGGCGGATGGCACGGTGAATTGTGTTCACAGATAATGTTCTCTGGAAATATTCCTGAGCCCATTTTGTGATTTCCAATACAGAAGCATGCCTGTATGTGATGCAGTGCCGTCTAAGGGCCCGAAGATCACGGGCACCCAGTATGGTTTTCCGGCCTTGACCCTTACGTATGGAGATTCTTCCAGATTCTCTGAATCTTTTGATGATATTATGCACTGTAGATGATGATATGTTCAAACTCTTTGCAATTTTACACTGTCGAACTCCTTTCTGATATTGCTCCACTATTTGTCGGTGCAGAATTAGGGGGATTGGTGATCCTCTTCCCATCTTTACTTCTGAGAGCCGCTGCCACTCCAAGATGCTCTTTTTATACCCAGTCATGTTAATGACCTATTGCCAATTGACCTAATGAGTTGCAATTTGGTCCTCCAGCTGTTCCTTTTTTGTACCTTTAACTTTTCCAGCCTCTTATTGCCCCTGTCCCAACTTTTTTGAGATGTGTTGCTGTCGTGAAATTTCAAATGAGCCAATATTTGGCATGAAATTTCAAAATGTCTCACTTTCGACATTTGATATGTTGTCTATGTTCTATTGTGAATACAATATCAGTTTTTGAGATTTGTAAATTATTGCATTCCGTTTTTATTTACAATTTGTACTTTGTCCCAACTTTTTTGGAATCAGGGTTGTAGAAGAAAATACTTCAATTTGCTAGAGAGCATAAAGAATGGACTTTGGAGCAATGGAAAAAGGTCATGTGGTCTGACAAGTCCAGATTGACTCTATTACTGAGTGATCGGTGTGTCAAGGTAAGAAAGGAAGCACATGAGGCAATGCACCAATCATGTATAGTGCAGTGCTATGATCTGGGGTTGCTTCAGTTGATCAGGTCGAGGCTCAACAACTTTACGTGCCAAGATTCATCAGGCTCAAATTGTGAAAGAGTAGTTCAGGGAACACATGCACTCATTTTCACACATGAATTGGCCACCACAGAGTCCCGACCTTAACCCCACTGATAGTCTTTGGGATGTGCTGGAAAAGACTGTGTGGTTTCACTCTCCTGCCATCAGGACACAATCTTGATGAAAAAATAATGTAAATCTGGATGGAAATAGATGTTGTGACATTGCATAAGGTTACTGAAACAGTGCCACAGTGAATGCATGCTGTAATCAAAGCTAAAGGCGGTCCAGTGAAATATTAGAGTGTGTGATTTTTTTATTTGGCCAGGCAGTATATAATAAACAACATATTGTGAAAATTCCAATAGTTATTGGGAATTCGACAAAATTCAGGTCTTAGTGAACACAATGGTGCCTCAAGAGAATTTCTTTAGTTATTAGCTTCTCATAAATACCAATAGAAAGAAAAATTAAAAGACAGAGCATCATAGTTCCAGTTGGAAAACCCACATGAACATGGGGAGAACATGTGAAGCTCTATATAGACAGTAACCTAAACTCACCTCTGTGCTACCCTGCATATAATATACAGAAATACATTCATTTATTTTCTATGTCACTTATCCATTGTGGGTCGTGGGTGAGCTGGAGCCAATAACAGCAAACATTGGGCGAGAGGTGGGGTCCACCCTGGATAGGTCACAAGTCTATCGCCAGGATAACACAGAGAGACAGACAGCCATTCACACTCATGGACAATTTAGAGTAGCTAGCTGACCTAATCTGCATGTCCTGGGACTGTGGGAGGAAACCAGAGCACCCAGAGGAAATCCAGGCAGGAATGGGGAGAACATGTAAACTCCACACAGAAAGGCCCTAGTCGGCTGCGAGGTTTAAACCCAGAACCTTCTTGCTGTGAGGAAACAGTCCTAATCACTGTGCCTCCTACAGAAATACATATTTTATCAAAAAAATGCATGTCACATACAAAAGTTCTCTCAAAATAGCATATACGCATGTGTTTTGCTTATTTTGTCAGTAAAATATCAGACCACTAACTATCATGTATGATTATTTTAATCCAAATGGGTAAATATTAACATGCTCCTGTTCATAACATGACCTGTTACTGTTGAAAACAACAGACAGTTCATTTTCTAAACCGTAGTCCTACCTGAGGAGTAACATGCAAAAAGAGGGATTTGCATTGGTTATTCAGTCCTTTGGATAGGAAGACTATCATGGATGATATTGCCAATTCCAAGGCACGTCACATACAGTACAGCCAAATGAATACAGTATCTATAACTCTTCTGTATTCTGGGTCTCATAAGATCCTAGTTACATAACTGTCTTGGCTGAGTATATTTGGTATAAGTGGAAAAATCTGTTATTTTAACTTTTTGCCAAACTATTCTTTTAACAGTGCCACCTGGATAAATGACAGAATATGCACAAATATAAGCTTCCTCCATAAAACATGTAAATAAAATCACTGCATCTTTTCGAGCACCCACTGTGCAGTGTCACTAGACAGGTGAATACAGTTTAATGAAATCTACAAATCTTCCACTGTGGCAGTTGTATTTTCCTTGGTTCACTTCACATCTTGAGCAAGTAAAACATGAACTTGTGTCCTTTTCAGGAAGTATAAAACATTTTGACCACTGCTGTTAATGTAGTTAGCTCATAATATTTTCACTCTTTATCTATTTCTGTACCCATTTTTGTTGTTTTGTACTTCTGTAGTTTCGTGACACTCTGCTTTTTTGCTCTCCTTTCTCTGGCTCTGCCTGATTACCACTTCTTCATCAGCACCTTCATCTGATCCTTGTTAAGGATTTATCTGAACTTCTGCTTGGGGTGTATTCCAGACTCTATTATTTGACGACAATGAAGATGATGATGACGATAATCATCATCATCATCATCATCGAGTATTTCCTCTCAACAGCCAACTCTACCCAGTTAAGAACTGTGGAGCATGAAGTTCAACACATGCTTCCTCCAAGACACATGAAGCCAGTCAACTGGGTCTTCTCAAAGTGAGGCTCATGCTTCATCACAGAGCAGTGTAACACACTCAGAGGAAAGTGCTATCTGCCCTCTTCTGCATACATATGCTGACAAATGCTCACAATTAGGCATAAAAAAGAAATAAATAGAGATAGTATGCCAGCCCTCCCACAAGACAGCATAGTCAATTCTGCTCCCTTGGCTCCCACCCTGGTGGCACGGTGGTGTAGAGCTTAGCACTGTCGCCTCACAGCAAGAAAGTCCTGGGTTCAAGCCCAGCGGCCGATGGGGTCCTTTCTGTGTGGAGTTTGCATGTTCTCCCCCTGTCTGCGTGGGTTTCCTCCAGGTGCTCCGGTTTCCCCTACAGTCCAAAGACATGCAGGTTAGGCTAATTGGTGGCTCTAAATTGACCGTAAGTGTGAATGGTTGTTTGTCTCTATGTGTCGGCCCTGCGATAACCTGGTGACTTGTCCAAGGTGTACCCCACCTCTCGCCCATAGTCAGATGGGATAGGCTCCAGCTTGCCTACAACCCTGCACAGGATAAGTGGTTACAGATAATGGACGGATGGCTCCTACTCCATGCATGGCTGTGTCATTGTTGGACTTTGAACTCACAATTTCCTGATAATATGGCGAATGCTTCTGTGTTGCACCACTTAGGAACCCTTCAAGGTATTCTTCTTAAAATGGCTCACACTTTAGTCAGACCAATAATTTGACAATTAAGTAAGAGTATAATAAGATTATTATATTCCTCAGCCTGACTATACAGTTCCTTCTTTGTACGTGTTTCTACTGAGGGTTTTGGTGAAATAAGTATTGCATCTTTTTTTTATACATATACATATTTCATTTAACTATATTGAATTGAATAAATAGGATTTGTTGTCACTCAAGATCGAAAATAACATCCCTGAAAAATAAGGACCAACAAAATTCCACTGGCAATAAAACAGGCTTCTGAAAAGTCTCAATAACTCAATAAGAGATAGAGCCAAAATATTGGCTGTGCCAAAATCAATTGCTCGACTGCTTGTTAAGATGCACCAGTAAGCTTAGCAGCAGGAAAGAACCACACAAACTACAGAAGAAGACCACAGTTTCAATTCAAATGCTAAAATGTTCATTTAAAACAAGCCTTGATGTAAATACAGATTAAGAGAAAGCAACCACAAAGAGAAGAAAAATAAACCAGCATGGACCCAGAGTGTTTAACACAAGAAACACTGATGAGCCACAGACAGTGAGGTTACAGGCTGGTTGTGGAATGGGGAAAAAAAAAAATCCTGTCAGATCTCCTGAGAACATTCAAACAAACAAGTGCAATGTAATTGGATTTTGTTTGACTGTATGCCATAGAAATAAATAGTAACAATACTAAGCCAGTCCTGAACACTAACCTTCACCTTGTTGACCTTTCATATGGATTAAACTGCCCACATTGTAAAGCTTTTCAAGTCTGAGATGATGCCTCATCCTGGTGGCATGGGCATGTATGAGTACGAGTGGAACTCATCTCATTATCTCTAGCTGCTTTATCCTGTTCTACAGGGTCGCAGGCAAGCTGGAGCCTATCCCAGCTGGCTACGGGCAAAAGGCGGGGTACACCCTGGACAAGTCATCACAGGACTGACACATAGACAACCATTCACACCTACAGTCAATTTAGAGTCACCAGTTAACCTAACCTGCATGTCTTTAGGGGAAACCGGAGCAAACCCACGTGGAAAACATGCAAACTCCGCACAGAAAGGCCCTCGCCGGCCACAGGGCTCGAACCCGGACCTTCTTGATGTGAGGCGACAGCGCTAACCACTACACCACCATGCTGCCACGAGTGGAACTGCTTTATTATATTAATTGATAATCTGATAGTCTGACCTCAACAAGAGTTCTATGGTTATAAACATATTTATGATTTTATTTTATTGTTTTTATCTAATTTTCTCATAGTGTTTGTCATTTAGGAATTGTAAATTGTTGCATTACAACCTGACAACCTGTGTTTTCTCCCCCCCCCAAAAAAAAAAATCTGTCCCTCTGAGTTACATGTCAATCCTGAGATCGAGATGCTGACCTCTTCTGCTCGTCGGACCTACCTGATCCATCTTGGTGCCCTGTATCTGGTTGGAGTCTCATCACATTGCTCTTGTGGAGGACGGCCCCCATGTGGACAATTGAAAGTCACACGTGGAGGATGCTCTGGACACTTACAGTAATGCTTTTATGGCTGAGGACTACAGTTGACTTGCTAACTTTAGGACTGCAGTTGTCATGAACAGTTCTGCACTCAAGTTTCCATCAATGAAGAGTTTATAACATCAACGAAACTGACTTCATGTTATACGGTAACTGTTAATGTTATAGTCATGTTGTCTGCTGTTGCCCGGATGGGGATGGGTTCCCTTTTGAATCTGGTTCCTCTCGAGGTTTCTTCCTCATGTCATCTGAGGGAGTTTTTCCTTGCCACCATCGCCACAGGCTTGCTCATTGGGGATAGATTAGGGATAAAATTAGCTCATGTTTTAAGTCGTTCAAATTCTGTAAAGCTGCTTTGCGATAATGTTTATTGTTAAAAGCGCTATACAAATAAACTTGACTTGACTTGACAGCATAACCAGGGAAGATACTCGGTGTCTATTTATGGTTTTGGATCATAGGTATTAGATAGTACTTGCAAGATTACTTGGGTTTATGACTATATTGTTCATTTATCTGATAAAAAAAAGAGCTTTGATTGCTATCTGGATTTCCAGTATAGATGTTACAACAGGCTACATTTGTTGGAAGTACAATAACCTGTAGTGTGGTAGCCATGGCCTAATGGTTAGAGACGCAGCTTTGGGACCAAAAGGTCGCTGGTTTGATTCCCTAGAGCAGCTGAAGTGCTCTTGAGCAAGGCACCTAACCCCAGGCTGGGCTGGGTATGTTGCTCTGGATAAGAGTGTCTGCTAAATGCCAGTAATGTAATGGTAACCATCTCAGTTTAAAGGTCATGACAAACTTTGTCATTATAGTTATTTCGCCTGCACTCATTGTCACCCAGATAGTAACTGTTTTTACTGTAAAGTAAATGCTTTAATGATATTCCAATACTTTAATGATATTCCAATCCTTTAAAAGCCTGCTTAACCTGTGTGAGCTCTGGGATTAGACATTATTTTAATTTCTGTGGTACCAAGCCACTTTTATTTTGTCACCACCAAACCATAAGTCTTGTTTGGCTTACTCTATCTGAGGACAGAATTTGTTGAGAATATTTGTTAGAAAGAGAAGAAAATGGGATAGAGTGTCAGGCATGGTATGGCATCCCTGGAGCATTGAGGATTAAGGGCCTTGCTTATAGGCCTAATGGTGGTGCCATTACTTAAACTCTCAGACTTCCGATCAACAGCCCGGAACCTCAACCACTGATGCATGACTGCCTGGGGTTGAGAATAAAGGATGAGTGTAGAATAAAGCAATATACTGTAAAATGGCTACTGCAGATGAAAACTAATACTTACTGTAACTATCCATCCATCCATCCATTATCTGTAACTGCTTATCCTGTGCAGGCTCGCGGGCAAGCTGGAGCCTATCCCAGCTGACTATGGGTGAGAGGCGGGGTACACCCTGGACAAGTTGCCAGGCCATCGCAAGGCTGACAAACAACCATTCACACTTAGGCCCTGTCCACACGGCAACGGATTCAGGTGACTCCGATACAATTGCTTATCGTTTAGGCCTGGCGTCCACACGGCACCGGCGTTTTGGGTGCCCAAAATGCAATCTTTTTGAGAACGGGTTCCAGAGTGGAAAGATCTGGCAACGTTGCCGTTGCGAAGTCATCTGGATGAGTAGAACGGATTTGTTTATGATGACGTCACAACTACATGACTGTGAGTGCTTCACGCCGGGTAGAAGTGTAACGAACTGGATGCAAGTTGTCAACAAATCCTATAACTTGGTTCATGAAACGCGCTTACAAAATATTTTCACTGTGAATATTTATTGTGTAATGGTGCAAAGTGAGAGAGAGAGAGAGTGAATAGCCCTTAGGGCAGAGTCAATCCCGCCAGCAAAAATAGGGAAAAAAAGGAGCGATCTCACCTCTTCAGATGTTGATTTAAGTCCTACAATACATTCCTCAAAAAGGGCGTAGAAGAGCAAATTAATCCATCAACGTGTAGCATTCAATTTATTCCGAACCATTAAAGACGCCGCCTTCCGCGTAGAATCATACGTCATCCTCGCCGCCATATTGGATAGGTCAAAGCGGAGAATAAAGATGCCAGTTTACCGTCCAAACGAGATCACATGGGATTACCTTTCACAGGTGAGACTGGAAAAATACTTTTCATTGTATTTGGTCATTATAATGTAATTTTACGAACAGATTTTCCTGACTTTGTGGCTAATATGAAGTCTCGCGCATAATAGTTTATGCGCATGTGTCCTTACTTCTTCTATTGTTCTGGTGTCTCCGAAGGGACCATCTTACAGCGCCCCTACAGGTGTGGCATGTGTATTGCATCATTTTCAGCAAGCGTTGCGTTGCCATATGGACCTGATATTTTACTGATCGTTGCCCATTTGGACGCGATATATTTTTAAATAACATCTCGTGGCCATTGTCATGTGGATGTAGCCTCAGAGCCACCAATTAGCCTAACCTGCATGTCTTTGGACTGTGGGGGAAACTGGAGCACTTGGAGGAAACCCACACAGACACGGGGAGAACGTGTAAACTCTGCACAGAAAGGCCTCCATTGGCCACTGGGCTTGAACCCAGAACCTTCTTGCTGTGAGGCGACAGTGTTAATGACTACACCACCCCTTACTATAACTAATAATATTTGGCACATTTATACTTTGAGTATTACTGAAATTGAGTAGATGTACACTTACTTAATTACATTTCCAAGAAAGACAACATACTTTTTCCTCCTTACATTTGTATTTACACCTTCAAAGTAGCTTCAAAGTTACAAATCCCAAACTTATACATATAAGTTAAAAATCTCCGTCTGTCAAATGGAGTCAGTTTAGTCTCATCTCATTATCTCTAGCCGCTTTATCCTGTTCTACAGGATCGCAGGCAAGCTGGAGCCTATCCCAGCTGACTACGGGTGAAAGGTGATGTAACACCCTGGACAAGTCGCCAGGTCATCACAGGGTTGACACATAGACACAACCATTCACACCTACGGTCAATTTAGAGTCACCAGTTAACCTAACCTGCATGTCTTTGGACTGTGGGGGAAACCAGAACACCTGAAGAACATGCAAACTCCGCACAGAAAGGCCCTCGCCGGCCATAGGGCTCGAACCCGGACCTTCTTGCTGTGAGGCGACAGTGCTAACCACTACACCACCATGCCGCCCCGGAGTCAGTTTAGTATCCAATAAAATTGATCAGTTTAGAAAAACTATCAAGAACAATGCCATTGTGTTGGCTTTCTCATGCTACATAACATACTTAGCACTATGACTATCCATGTTCATTTGAATATGCTTAAACTCCCAGACCAGACGGTTGTCACTTCTGCACCTGCTTGCACTCAAGACTCCACTTCCCAGAATTCAGAGCGGCCTTCAAATATGGCCGCCTCGGATTGCAACACCCATCTTGCACTTCACCGTTTAAAGTGTCCTGATTACTGATTGCATACACCTGGGTTCAATCACCACAGCACACTCAGAGCATCAGGCCTTTGTGAAGTAAGTGTAGTTTTGAGTGTCTGACTACCAAGTCTTTTGATTGTTGCTCTGGTTTCCTGTTTGTGCCTTGCCTGACCACTGCCTGTTTTTTATTCTGCTTTCTGCCTTATGTTTTGAATTTGTTTGCCAGTTTGCCTGAATAAACTCTTTCAGCTTTTACATCTGTCTGTTACCTGTAGTGTTGAGCTTCAGGATGAGTGCCCTGGTCCTACCTCTGTAAAATGTTTCAGTATCCTTGATTTAAGAGAAAACTTGTATAACATGAGCTCTCCTTTGCCTTCCTAGAAATAATGGACTCCTAATTGGAAAAAGCATGTTGTTGATGTCTCACTAATTTGTTAATGTTAGCAAGTGAAATTTAACTGCATTAGCCTGCATACACATTCGCTTCATGATCTCTTACTTCTGATTAATTGGTTACAAAACTACTTGGCATCAGTTATACATATGACTAGCAAATGTTGAGAGGATAATTTAAAAATGATTTTTTTTTTTTTTATGAGGGAACAATTCATTTAATCAGTTAAACACATTTTCCAGTTTTAATACTGGAGAGCATTTTTTGCTGAATACGTCCACATTTTAATTGGGATTTTGACACATTATCTGTACTTTCACTTACATATAATTTCAACCCTGAATAATTCTGTGATTTAATGGTTTTGCCACAAACAGACCCAAGGCCGTTAATTTGGGTTTACACAAGGGATAAACTGAGGTCGTGATGATGCAGGAGTGGTATTGCTGCCTCACAGTTCCACGATCCTCAGTTTGATCCTGAGTTTGGGTTAAATTGCTCTCGAGCATGACTGTGGTTGCATTGTACCCTGCAATAGCCTGGCATTTCATCCAGGTTGAGTTCCTGTGATGGGCTCCAGATCCACTGTGACCCTGACCAGACCAGGATAAAGCAGATACTGAAGATGAACGAGGGATAAACTGGTTGTATAATCAGGCATGGAATTACAGAACAAAACACTAGAAGATTTTAGGAAGCCAAGCATTGAATGTGCGTAGGCACCCTATTGGGATTGTTTTGTTTTCCTCTTCTTATACTTCCACTAGGGAGTCAGTGGTAGTCCACAGAACTTCTGTACGTGTTTTATGAAATTTGGCACCGTGATGGATGAAGCCAAGATGACAGTCTTGGCTACCTTCACAGCAATTTTGGTGTTCCCCAGTCAAGCCCTCTAGAACCAAAAATAGAGCAAAGTTGGAGATGCGTTTACAAAAATAACCCCACAATGGACTGTTGTAGAAACATGATTCCATATTCCTCTCATTCTTTGGGTCAAACTGAGTTTAACACGCACTATGATACTAATTTCTGCCATTGTGATTTTTTTTTTCTCCACTTCTTGTCCTATACATTTTCCAATCATCAACAAATTTGGCATGCAGCATCATGAGACTAGCATGAAAAAAGCTGTTTCTCTGACTTTTTTTTTAATATACAGGATGGTTTGTCCATTACGCACAAAGGATTTTGACAGTGAAGGCACCAAACAGGAATCGAGGGCAGATCTTGGCAATCTTGTGACGTATTTTGACCAAACTTCATAGATCACTGAAGGACATTACCCTAAGGCTTTCTGAGAAGTTTTCTCTAAATTTATCTCTAGGTGCTATGTTGTATCCCTCATCAAAAATTCCTATGTGGGGATTGACCAAGGATGGCTCATGTAACACAAAATGGTACCATCATTTTTTAGATCAAGCAATGTATCTCATGATGTCAAAAAAAAAGAATATGGTGTGAGTCTGTGGTATATTCTGGATATACCATGAACTGACATCACAACTTCAAGCTATATGGCTGACTCGAGTCACAGGTGTGGCTCTGTGACCATTTCTGTGAAGGTTGCTCTGACATAAACAACAAACATAGCTGCCTCCAGTGAGTTTATGCCAAGATACAATCTTAACACTTAAAAAAAAAAGTTTAGAATTTTTTGATGAGAGATATAAATTTAAAAATACCATGCACTGAGAAGAGCGGCACCGGGAATTATGGATTCTCTTCGGTGACTGGCATAGTACTATTTTCAGAGGGGCAGTGACTATGCCAATCACCGAAGAGAATCCATTTTTCTCTGTGCCTGATATATAATTATTTACCAGCTTAAGGCCTTTCTCGGCCTAGAAAATACTGACCTCAGCCCAGAGGCCTCGGTCACGGTCTTTCACGATACGGACTGACCTTAAGCTGGTAAATAATATATTCATTTTTTTCTTTGCCAAATTAACAGAAAATGAGAGCGCCCGAAACGGAAACCATATTTAGAACAAACCTACTACAAGCTCGTTTTTGTCTTTCTCCTGAAATGTTTTCTTTTATTTTGTCTTCATCAGGGTAGTAAAACTCGCTTTCGCTGCAAATGCTGTCGTTATCACTATCCATGCTGTAAAACTAATGTTATTATACTGAGAGATGCAAAAATAAATGTTGACAAAAATTGCGACTATGCTTGTTGTTGCTGTGATGACCTGGTGACTTGTCCAGGGTGTACCCCGCGTCTCGCCCATAGTCAGTTGGGATAGGCTCCAGCTTGCCTGCGACCCTGTAGAACAGGATAAGCGGCTACAGATAATGGATGGATGTTTGTTGTTGTGAGCGAGTGAGTCACCAAAGGTCTGTAACCGGGGTCTGTATTGTAGGATTCCGGCCTGCTCGCGAGCCAATCAGAGTGCATGGTTTGATGGAATCTCATCTCATCATCTCTAGCCGCTTTATCCTGTTCTACAGGGTCGCAGACAAGCTGGAGCCTATCCCAGCTGACTACGGGTGAAAGGCGGGGTACACCCTGGACAAGTTGCCAGGTCATCACAGGGCTGACACATAGACACAGACAACCATTCACACTCACATTCACACCTACGGTCAATTTAGAGTCACCAGTTAACCTAACCTGCATGTCTTTGGACTGTGGGGGAAACCGGAGCACCCGGAGGAAACCCACGCGGACACGGGGAGAACATGCAAACTCCGCACAGAAAGGCCCTCGCCGGCCACGGGGCTCGAACCCGGCCCTTCTTGCTGTGAGGCGACAGTGCTAACCACTACACCACCGTGCTGCCTTGATGGAAACTGGACTGTGGGGAAAAAAATAAATCTGATTATTATATGTATGCACTGTATGTCCTGTGGAAACCAGATTATGCATTTTGGATTATGATGATGCTAGCCTGATGGTCACTGGGAAATCTTTATGGCTTGGCTTATGTCTGTTCCATTATGACCGATCGGACTAAGTTGCTTCATCAGGGATTGATCCTGATGTGCTGTGGTGATTAGTAAGGGGATGCTGGAATGTGTCCCCTCCCTCCCTCCGTCTGTCTCTGCAGTCTCAGTGCTGACTAACCGCGTTCCTGTGCTTCTTCGCTCCCTTGCACAGTAAAGCAAGGAGAGAAAACCAGTATGCTATTTTCCATCGTTGGCTTTCCAGTCAGTTATATTTCCAGAGTCCATCATGTTCATGGAAAGTGCGCGCGGCCGGATGATGCTCACAGGAGCGCACCTTTAGCATTCAGTGCGCGTCCTCCGCCTGCTGGCGCGTCACACCTCTCTCTCTCTCTCTCTCTCTCTCTCTCTCTCAATGTCTCTGAGAAACTGCGTTTGGCATTCAGTGCTGGCTCGAGAGCGCATTGTTGTTGCAAAAAGAAGTAATGAATAATGTTCTAGGCTGTTGAGGTGTTTGGGGTGGGGGGAAAGCCGAGCTCGTTTGGCGTCTCCAAACATTCAACAACTTCACTGACAGCCTCAGTGACCCAAATCTGGTTTTTCTGGTGTAGAATTGAATCCAAAGAGAGGCTCAGCGTGGGCAGGCTCTCCAGTGCTATTCAAGGCACTCAATCTCTGCAGGTGCACTTTTTTTTTAAGTCATCCCTCCAGCTCCATTCTGGAGATGTGCATTACTTTATTGCGCCTTTTCCTTCAGCTCCGTTAAAGCTGGGGAAAGCCACACACTCCTGAGACGGACGCTGCGCAGCGTTTCTGCGCACTGACTGGCTGACTCAACCCGGAGCATCCTCACACTCAGAGACAGACTGAACCCGAAGCATCCTTACTGTGCACTTCTTCACAACCGACTGGGTTCCAGCCCCCATCCCTGAAACCGTAAGTAACCTGCTGTAAATGACCACCAAGGTCCTTGTTAGGTTGTTGTCTGGTTACGAGATCCTACTGAACGGAAATGCAGTGGTGCAATGGATCCGAATTCACGCGTTCACGTGTCCGCCACAAAGCTGGCATGCCTGAACTTTAAAAACGAGCATGCTTTGAAAGGGCGCGCGCATGTGTGTGTTGTGCATTTACATTTAATTTCGGCTCCCAACCCCCCTCCCCCCCTTTTTTTTCTTATTTCTGAGTGCAATGAAATTTTATAAGACATCTAATTCACGTGCATTCCTTTGTTTACAGGAAGACAGCATCCCCTTCCCAATCCAGAGTGCCCGAGATGAATCTTTGATATTAAGAAAAATCCTGTCTCTCCAGGTAACATCATGATGATCTGTCTGAGTTTTTATCAGAACTGAACACTTAATCTGGTCGTTTTGTGCAAAAATAACGTGTTTTTAATGCATGTGTTATAACTAGCGCCAAGGTTTTTTTTTTTTTTTTTTAAATGTAGTCCATTTTCTACTCTTAAAGCTTGTGGCATTTCCAAAGTGGCTACGTGCACTTAGGAGGCACGGTTCTCATGGAAACGCTCCTGTACTCCCACTATAGAAGCAACCCACCTGTTTCAGATCAACGCGTTCAGATGATAGATACAACAGCATTCTGTTAGATATCTACTGACATCTTTGACATGCAGTATGTTTTGCGTTTCACCAGATATCAGGCACCCATTGGGATTGTCTTCGTTGTCGTCGTCTTCCACAAGGGAGTCAATGGCAGCCTCTTTGTACGCTTTTTATGAAATTTGGCAAAGTGACAGTCATTGGTACCTTCACAGCAATTTTGCTGTCCCATGGCCTAAAGCTTAGAGAAGCAGATCTGGGACTGAATGGTTGCCAGTTCGATTCCCTGGACAAGCAGGAATGGCTGAAATGCCCTTGAGCGAGGTACCTAACCCCCAACTGCTTCCTGGGCTGCTCACTATTGTGGGTATGTCAGGGTATTGTTGTACATCATTCTGGATAAGAGCATCTGCTAAATGCCTGTAATGTACCCTACTCAAACCGTGTGGTGCCACCACTAGGGCAAATTTGGACATGCGTTCACAATAATAACTCAACAGAATGTTGTAGAAATGTTTCCATATTTCCCCCAATTCTTTGGGTAAAGCTGGGTTCAACCATGATGTTAATTTTTGCCATTTTGAGTTTTCTGTTACCCCCCCCCCCCCCCCCCCCCCCACACACACACACACACTTTTTTTTTTTTTAATATCCTACACATTTTGTCCAATCATCACCAAATTTGGCATGCAGCACCATCGGACTACCCTAAAAAAAAATTCTCTCTGATTTTTAATACACAGGACGGTTTGTCCATAACGCACAAAGGATTTTGATGAAGGCGCCAAACAGAAATTGAAGGCATATCGTAGAAACCTTGTGATCTATTTTGATCAGACTTCGTAGATTACTGAAGGACATCATCTTAAGTCTTCCTGTTAAATATCTACTGACGGATCTTCTGCATGTGTTTAATGTTTCACCAAATATTGTATCAAATGTTTCGGGATTAGCATACATAAGAGATTTGTGAGCCTCCTCGGCTAACAGGAATCATCAGAACATTCAGCCGTGTATTCCAGAAGTTCTATGATGGTTAAACAGTGTAGGGAATAAAACACAATGTAGTGTGCTGTTCTAGGAAGATAATCAATGGTGCGATAGTATGATGTGGCCCTACACTGAGTGGAGATCATGTTACCACCCTAAAGTGGATTGTTTTCCAGTAACTGTTATTTCTTTTATACCACAGTAATTATAATCTTTCATTTATTCATAAATGGCATGTTAAGATTTTTTAACCATTTGATTACATTGTTATGGAAGCAAATTATTTCGTCACTTACCTTATAGCAACTATATACAGTCATTCCTGCACCAGCCTCTCGTTATTTTTATTTTTTTCCCTCACCCTTGAAGTTAATAAGACAAAACAATGCGTCTTGTCATGTTTCATGAAACTGGAAACTCTAAACTCCTAAGAACTTTGACCCAAGCCTCCTTACATAAATGCTAAATGTCTATTACAGAAAGCATAATATCAACAATTATAAATAACGCATTAAAAGAAACCTGTTTGTTAGCCTTGGACTATGTGGAGCCTCTTCCGTACTAGTGGTTTTTTTTTTTTTTAATTAGTTGTTACTGTAGAAACAACATGTAGTGAGTACTTTAATATAGACGAAGTCCAGGTTATTATTCACTGAGCCTGAGGTGGATAATTGTTTTAGTATAAATACACAGGTGATTTATTTAAAAAAATCTTATTGAAAACTTTATTTCAAACTTCAAAAGTGGCGTGCAAATGTAATAACGGCACAACACAGACTTGTCACTTATCTACACCGACTCTCATAAAATACTTTGTTTTGAAATTGATAAAACAAATCACAATTCCACCTTACCTTTTGAATAGTTTTAGACCAAACTTTGGAGCATCTTTAGTGCTTTTAGGAACAGCATTTTCTTTCATCATTTGTAATTCTTCCTCGCTTACGGTGATGAAGCGATTGGCCGCCGTTTTGCCGAGTCGCTCGAGGTGATGGTCGGGAAATTCAGACCATTTCTCGATAAATCAGCATGCGTGATTTTTCTATAATCACCTGTGTATTTATACTAAAGAAAAAGAAACTTAATCACCACCTTCTGAACAATCAGATTCACGACTTTTTATAAGATTCCTGAAAAATTCTTAACATGTTGCCTGATGACGGCACGGTGGTGTAGTGGTTAGCGCTGTCGCCTCACAGCAAGAAGGTCCTGGGTTCGAGCCCCGGGGCCGGCGAGGGCCTTTCTGTGCGGAGTTTGCATGTTCTCCCCGTGTCCGCGTGGGTTTCCTCCGGGTGCTCCGGTTTCCCCCACAGTCCAAAGACATGCAGGTTAGGTTAACTGGTGACTCTAAATTGACCGTAGGTGTGAATGTGAGTGTGAATGGTTGTCTGTGTCTATGTGTCAGCCCTGTGATGACCTGGCGACTTGTCCAGGGTGTACCCCGCCTTTCGCCCGTAGTCAGCTGGGATAGGCTCCAGCTTGCCTGCGACCCTGTAGAAGGATAAAGCGGCTAGAGATAATGAGATGAGATGTTGCCTGATGATGTTCTTAGAACGTTCTTTCCAGAAAAGCTCCAATTAGACACAAACTAACATTAAAGGTTTGTATTAATGTTCCTGCGAAAACAAACTGCGGCAGCGATGCTGTAAGAACAATTATCAAGATTCCCAGAGAACTGACTGGAGGCAAGATTTCCTCGAATCGTAACCTTCAGAAAACATTTTAACATAAAATTGTTCCATGAGTCACCTCTATTTAGTCATGCGGTCATGAATATAAAGATGGATCAAATATTTTGTCTTGCATTCTCATCTGTGAAATGACTTGTGATATTCCTGATAAAAGTAACTGAAAGAAGCAGATTGTTTTGGTCAAGCTGTGATCTGCTAATAAGACTCCTTTCTGTTGATAACATTACCAGTTTAGCAAGATCAGTGAGGAAATGGGAATTGCTCCATCCATGTATCGACCATCACCAAAGTGACTCTAAAGAAGACAAATAATTCGGACATATCTTTTGACTAAACGGAGGAAAGGAGACACAGTGGTCCCGGTATTCTCATTTCAGTGTTGTTGTCCAAGCAGACCAGTCTGTAGTCAGTTCAGCACCAGCCAGCTTTCTTGTAAAGGTGGCCTCCTGATGTTAGAGCTCATAATTTTGCAGGCTTCATGTCGTCTTTAATGTTGAGAACCATTACTCACAGCTTGAGTTAATCTTACTGTTTTTTTTTTTTTTTTAAACCAGACTGAAAATAATCATAGTTTTGCTGTGGGCAGAATTCAGGAAGCGGTTCATTTCCAACACCGCTGCTTTCATTGTGTGCCTTCTCGGTCCTTCCAACAGTCTTTATAATGCATGGATTAACTTTTGGTGTTTTTTTTTTTCTCCATAGCACATGATTTGACAAAGCCTCCTGTTAATTGCTGCTTGCAATAACATAAATTCATCCAGTATAGCATGCTTTGAAGGTGATGGGGAGAATCTTATAATTTAAGTATACATAGATTTAATGGCAGTAAATATTTTTAAGAATAGACATGATGAGGTCATGAAATGAGGTCATAAGCAGCATTCCAGGTGATTTTTTTTTTTTTTTTTTTTTAATTGACTGGATTGAGATGATTCCCAGAAAGAATGTAGCTACGGTCATGTTAGCATGATGCATAAGCAAGTATTTCACTACTTGAAGAGAGGGTCACAGTCTGGAAATATTGTGCAGGTACAAGTAGGTAACATGGATTATAGAACTGCTATGGTGCTCAAAGGATAAGAAAGTTCTAAGCATCATCCTAGAACCTTTTTTTTTTTTTTTTTTTTAACCCTGGGAGAAAAGGGAACCATTGAGCTATAGATGATGGGGCTAGGGGATTTGGTGTGTGTGTGTGTGTGTGTGTGTGTGTGTGTGTGTGTGTGTGTGTGTGTGTAGGTTTGCTACTATTTGAGAATTATTTCAGATTCTTATCATGCACTGTTTAAGACCGTTCAATCTGAGTCATTCGTCTTTGACTGTACAGCAGAAAAGAGATCTTGGGGGAAGAGCCAGTGACGAGGGTTGTGAAGATGGAAATCTGGATATTACTGATATTGTGGTGTCTTGGGTACATCCAAGGACAGCACTTCCAGGTACTGGTCCTATCATCAGAGATCATGAGTATAAATCCATGATGATCTACATGCAGCCATCTATGATCGCACTGTGAGCTGGCCTAGTGGTTAGCATGTCCGCCTCTTGACTGGGAGATCACAAGTTCTACTTGTGGTCAGGTCATACCAAAGACCATCATAAAAATGGTATCTACTGCCATCTGGTGAGCCATGCTGCAATATGCTTGTGAGTAGGGAGTCAAATTCTCATGGTTACCAGAGGACTGGCCCCCCACTGTAACCTCAGCGAATAGCCAAAGGCTATTAAAAAAAAAAAAACAGAGATCAAGTCAAGTTTATTTGTATAGCGCTTTTAACAATAAACATTGTCACAAAGCAGCTTTACAGAATTTGAACGACTTAAAACATGAGCTAATTTTATCTCTAATCTATCCCCAATGAGCAAGCCCATGGTGACAGTGGCAAGGAAAAACTCCCTCAGATGACATGAAGAAACCTCGAGAGGAACCAGACTCAAAAGGGAACCCATCCTCATTTGGGCAACAACAGACATGACTATAACATTAATAGTTTTAGCATGAAGTCAGTTTCGTTGATGTTATAAACTCTTCATTGATGGAAACTTGAGTGCAAAACTGTTCATGACAACTGCAGTCCTAAAGTTAGTAAGTCAACTGTAGTCCTCAGCCATAAAAGCATTACTGTAAGTGTTCAGAGTGTCCTCCAGGTGTGACTTTCAACTGTCCACGTGGGGCCGTCCTCCACAGGAGTGATGCAATGAGACTCCAACCAGACACAGGGCACCAGGATGGATCAGGCAGGTCTGAGGAGCAGAAGAGGTCAGCATCTCGATCCCAGGACTGACATGTAACTCAGAGGGACAGATTTTTTTTTTTGGGTGGGGGGACACAGGTTGTTAGGTATGCCCAATGTCACCTGAATAAGTAGGAGCAGTACACGTATTGCACCAAGTACAATCAGGGACTCCGGCAACTAACTATGACAGCATAACTAAAAGGGGAGAGCCAGAAGGTAACACAGGCATGAGGGAGCCCTGGGACATAAAGCAGCCGGCCACTACACCATCAGCAAACTCGAGTGAGCAGCGAGTAGGGGACTGACGGCATCCATACATCCCAGTTTACCAAAACATTATGTCTGAGGACCCTCCAGATCTACACCATTAACAAAAAGCTTGACTAAACAGATGTTTTCAGCCTAGACTTAAATGCTGAGACTGTGTCTGATTCCCGAACATTACTTGGAAGGCTGTTCCATAACTGTGGGACTTTGTAAGAAAAGGCTCCGACCCCTGATGTAGCCTTCATTATACGAGGTACCAGCAGATAGCCTGCACCTTTTGATCCAAGTAGGCATGGCGGGTCATAGAGGACAAGACGTTCACTCAGGTACTGTGGTGCGAGACCATTTGGTGCTTTGAAGGTCAATAGTATTTTATAATCAATATGAAATTTGATTGGGAGCCAGTGCAGTGTGGATAAGACAGGGGTGATGTGGTCATATTTTCTAGTTCTAGTAAGGACTCTTGCTGCTGCATTTTGAACTAACTGGAGCTTGTTTATGCACTTATTGGAACATCCAGACAGTAAGGCATTACAATAATCCAACCTGGAGGTAACGAAAGCATGAACTAGTTTTTCCGTGTCATGTAGTGACATTAAATTTCTTATCTTAGCAATATTTCTGAGATGAAAGAAAGCTATCCAGGTAATGTTATCAGTGTGAGTTTCAAATGAAAGACTGGGGTCAATAATCACTCTGAGGACTTTTACTGCTGCACATGAAGAAACAGAAAGGCCATCCAGAGTTACTGTGTAATCAGAAAACTTACTTCTAGCTGCATGTGGTCCTAGTACAAGTACTTCAGTCTTGTCAGAGTTGAGCAGAAGGAAGTTAATAAGCATCCAGTGTCTAATGTCCTTCGCACATTCCTCAATTCTATCAAGCTGGTATGTCTCATCAGGTTTTGCAGAAACGTACAACTGTGTGCCATCAGCATAACAGTGGAAACTAATACAACGTTTACGAATAATATCACCCAGCAGTGGACCCAAGACAGAACCTTGTGGAATACCCAAACTTTACCTCAGTATGTCTAGAAAAATCACCATTTACATCAACATACTGATAGCGATCAGTTAAATAAGAGCTGAGCCAGGAGAGGGCCATTCCCTTAACTCCCACAACATTTTCTAGTCTATCCAGAAGAATGGAATGATCAATGGTATCAAATGCTGCACTAAGGTGCAGCGAGACACAGCCCTGATCAGACGCCAACAGTAGGTTGTTTACTACTTTAACCAGAGCTGTCCCTGTGCTATGATGAGGTCTAAATCCTGACTGATGCATTTTATGGATGTTATTCCTATGTTCATAACTGCTGTGCCACAGCTTTTTCAAGGATCTTGGAGATAAAGGGGAGGTTTGATATTGGCCTATAATTGGACAGCTGACATGGATCAAGGTCAGGTTTTTTAATCAGGGGTTTGATAACTGCTAGTTTAAAGGATTTGGGTACATAGCCAATCGTAAGAGGAGATCAGTGCCACACCCATGTGCCTCAAAGAGTTTGGTAGTACTGGGACAGGAGACTGCCTGGGAAGACCAGATCCTGGTGTGGGAGGGACATCTATGACCAGGAGTCAAGAGAGCAACATTGGCCATGCTTTCTTGTTGGGATAAATGGTATACTATCTCTCTTCCCGGTTAATAACAGTTCCACCAGCTAATCATGGGCAATATGCAAAAGAAGGTAGATGGTGATTTCCTCCATGTATGTTACGTTGCACTGTGACCCTACATGAGCAACAGTTCAAAAAGATGAGTGTCCATTCCATGAGTCTTGGAGAGGCGCTTGTTTGCCCCATTCTGCCCAGTTAGTAGCAGTCGTGTGGGAGAGAGTTAGCTTGTGGGTGAGAGTTCACAAGATCAAATTGTGGAGAAAATGGGGGAGGAAGGGTGTGTATGTGTGTCAGCTAAACACTAACATTTAACGAACCAAGCCTATGGTTTTAAGCTGATGTCAGAAGTACAGGTCACTGTGTGTGTTTATTTTGCTGTTGGGGTATGTATGTATGATTTTTATTTATTTATTTATTTTTAATAAACCATCTCTTTGGTCTAATAGTGTGGTCATCTGATGATGTACAGCTTACTACTTCTATATCAGCTCTGTCAGCATTCTTGGTCTATAGCTTGACATTCAAACCAACATATTTCACTTCTGAGCTTTGTCTAAAGACCTGTCTGGCCATTTGACGTTCCAACCCCATAAAGTCCAGTCAACTGAATCACTGACTGTAATTAAAATGTCCTTTGCTTCATCGGTCTGGGCCAAAATGGTGCCATCATTCAAGTGGTGTTCTGTATAATTGCCTTTTTTAAAATAAAAAAAAAAAGGTGAAAATTCTTTGAAATTTGCCACTTTATTAACAAAAGCCTTTACAGTCCTACAACTTATCCCAACATTGTAAAACCTGCAAAATGTTTGACATTGTAATACAAATCCCAAAAAGGACCCGTTGTGTGAAAAGCTCCGTCATTTTCACCTAGTGCATTTGTGTGCACTTCTCAAACCGGTGCAGTGTAGCCTCGTTCAATATTACAATACAGTGCATCAACACTGAATTGGATTAGCTCTCTTGTTTTCATGGTTTAATATCTGCATGCAGCTCGCTGGTAGCATTTGTGTGTGAAGTTGCTGGAGCGTGGATCGGGAGACACAGTGAACATTCCTTTGTGTTCAGTGAAATATTTCTGCTTGATTGGTGCTTGAATCTCTTGCATTCTCTTTCCCTTCTCATTTCTCACTTTTCATGACACGTATGGTTTTAAACAGAGAACTGATTCTTTGTACCTTTTTACATAATCTTTTCTCAGTTCTAAGCGTAAGTTTACTAATGACTGCCACAGTTGGCTACGTAGAAAGCTGGATTAATAAAATTAGTTGCGTGTTGTTTTAGGAGCCTCCACGATCCAACAGTCGCTGGGCTGCTGTCTAAACACAGTGCAGTTATTGCATACAGTCCATCAAAGTCAGGTGCTCCTCGGCTGACGCACAGAGGGACAGAAAACAGCTCGACCCTTTTATCCTTTACAAGTCACTTTGTTCTTTGGTTTTAAACCATTGTAACCACAGCCTGCTTATGCCTAGGAGCATTCCTCCAGGCTAGAAGGACAGTAGCATAAACAATATTTGCAGTGCCGAGGAACAGCTTGGCATCTGGTAATAAGCGCAAATCTGCTTCTCGCATAAGGTGCTAAATTGAAAATTCTGAATGTGTAAAAGGGAGCAATGTTTGCAGGGATGAAATTTGTGTATCCAAAAGATGAGCAGAATCTTAGCAAAAAGCAGAGAGTGGTCATGTTTATGCACCGCATGCATAAATTAGCTTCTGATTGCTATCCATGGTGCTGAAGCCACATACGCTGGGTGGGTGTTCCATAGAAAATGGCGTAGAATATTAAAAATTTATCAATCTCTAGTGAAAAATAAATCTCAATTCTGAATTTAAAAAAAAACTGAGTGCTAGCCGCGAACTGTATAGACATGGCTTAATATTCTAACGAGTTTGTTTGACATCCAGAGCTATATACAGTACACTGGTGCAAGCAGGGAACATTAAAATGATTCAGCCATCTAAACCTACCAAAGTGTAGAATACTCAGTGTGATATATTTGCTAGTTTTTCTTTGTCCTTGCTAGTTTTCTTTCACTTGCCAGGATGCTGACACAGAGGCTGTTTTTATGAGGTGACAGTTTAGATACATGGGAGGCAGAAGAAACGGGAGTCTAGGGATTGGTGTGGATAACATTTATGCAAGCAGTACATAGGTGCCAAGGTGATTCATTGAGTAGCATGGCCTGCCTCACAGTACCATGTTTCCCTGTTCGTTTGATCCTGAGCTTGTGTGGAGTATCAGGTTCTACACCTGTCCAAGTGGATTTCCTCTGGGTTCTCCTAGTCTACGTGGGTGTCGTCTTCTAGGTTTCCTCCCACTGTCTATAAACATACTGATAGATGAATTGGCTAATCTAAATTGCCCACAGGTGTGAGATGTGTGTGCATGGCATCTATTATAGACACAGAAGACCAACCTAATCGCAGTGCAATCAAGGATTTATGTTTCCCGAGGCTTTAACAATGCAGTACAATTGTAAGAACTCAGTCTACCAATTACGAAGTAAATGTGCAATGAGAAGTTCTGGTTCAATGCTCTGTTGGGGTGAAATGATGTGTATGCATGAGCACTGTTTCACACTTGCAAATTGGTAGCAATTTACCCAAACCACACATGACTTTTATTCATCTTTTGTACACAATATATCCTAGTCAGAGATTTGATGGATCTGGAGGAGCACTGTGTGAATTTAATTTTTTAATTTTAGGTTATGAATTAGTGATTATACTTTGCAGTTTTATACACTATTTTGGACACAAGGAATACCTGTACATCTGTATTTATCTGATCAGGCGATCATACTGTATGACAGCAGCACAATTCATAAAATCAACCTAATACAGGTCAAAAGCTTCAGTTAATGTTCACATCAGAGTAGGGGGAAATTGGGATCTTGGTGAATCCTAGTGATCATGGCATGGTTGTTGGTGGCAGTGTTTAAGTATTTCAGAAACTGCTGATCTCCTGGGATTTTCAAGCACACCACTCTGTAGAGTTTACACAAAATGGTACAAAAACCTCCAGTGAGCATTGGTTCTGTGGATATAAACACCTTATTGATGAGAGGTCACAACCGAATGATGAGACTGGCTCAAATTGACAGGAAGTCTATGGTAACTCAAACAAGCACTTTTTTTTTTTTTTTAAACAAATGCAGTGAGCAGAAAAGCATCTTGGAATATACAACCAGCTAAACAAGGAAGAACAGGAATCTGAGGACCCCGTGGGCACATACGCACCGAAACCAGACAGTTGAGGACTGAAACGAGTGATTTTCTTCACACATGCCTTTGACTTAATCAAATTCAGTGTTGTAGTCGAGTCACTAAACCTCGAGTCTGAGTCTAGTCTCGAGTCCCCAGTGTTCAAGTCCAAGTCATTAAAGAAAATTCCAAGTCGAGTCCGAGAACAAGACTCCAACCGCACCATTTGACGGTGGCTGTTTCTGCCTTTATGTGAAACAGTCTCTGCTACTGCGTTGGACTAACTACTGCTTGACTGCCCCATTTTAGTTAATAGGCTACAGATAAAAAGCGTGTTCATCGCTCAGCAAGCCCTGCCCACTATCAAGGCAAATAACACGAGGGAGGGTTAACACTAGCTAGTTCATCGCTCAGCAAGCAAGTCCCATTATCAACAGAGCAATGATCATGGCATGCCACTTCCTTCTCTGGGTGGAGTCTTGCCAAATGATGATTGAAGTTCGAGGTTGTCCCTGTCATATCCTCAATAGTTCTTCTACATATGGAACACATGGGAGCGCATTTTTTTTTTTTTTTCTTTCTCCCCCACTGCATGAGAAGTCTGTAGAATCAAAGCAGACAATCCTCGGGGCGTTCTGTCCAGGCATTTTAGCACCATTAACATTAGTTTGCTCCTGAACATGATGTATGAACAGGTGAATGTGCATTCTCTTGCATGAAATTGGTATAAAAATTAAATGTAGATATAAATATCGTATGCCAAATTATTATGGCATGTTACAAAAAAATAAAGAAAAAAATCCAAGTCCACATCTCCAATTTAGAAGTCTGAATGCAGTTAATGCATGAGTCTGAGTCCAAGTCACGAGTCCTTAAAATTAGAGCACAAGTCGAACTCTAGTCCTGGACTCGAGTGCTACAAGCCTGGTCAAATTTATACATTGTTAATGAGCTTTATGGTATTTGACATAAGCATAATAATTGTTCTGGTTCCACTATGGACTGAGGCATTTGTAGGAGCACAGCCAGTCTGTGTAATGATCTGCTCACTCTTATTGGGGGCTGGTCAGCCAACACACTCTCTCTGTAGATCAGATCAGTGTTTCTTGAGCACTGAGCTGACTGAGGAGTGGGAATGTGAAAGTGTCAGGACCTTGATCTCCCTGCCTCATCTTGAATACAAGACAGAGCAGAAGTCAGTGTTCTTTAAATATGCTCTGCATAGTCATGGAAGAGGCAGGGAACTTCACCACTGCTTTCTTATCTTCATATATCATTCATTCATTCTCTCTCACGCTTTCTCTTGCTCTCTTTTCCTTAAGGTTAACAGATGCAATATGTGCAGCATTTGTCCAGCTTTGCTCTTACTCTCCCTGAATGTAAATTAGGAAGTGCTACGTGTACTTTGGCTGTCCCTCTCTCCCTCAGTAGCACACTGATGTGGGATACAGCCCTGCTGCACAGCTCAGTGAGTGTTTTCACACATGGCTGGGCAATCTCGGTGCGTTTCCTTAACGTAATGTGACAGCATCAAAAAATACTGATGTCCCACTCTGCAAACTTGAAACCACACAAATTTTTTCATACACTTCATCTTTTATCAGTGGCAGACCATCATTGAGGATTGAGAGGTCCACCTTATTTTGCAAGGCTCAGTACCTTTCACCAATTTCTGAAACAGGTGATATGAAGCCTGGTTCAATTTCAGCATGTTTGTTTTAATTCGCAGATTAAGGCATATTCATGTATACACCTATCCACACTGTAAAATATGTCCGTAGAATTAAGTGAATTAATGTAAAATCATGACATAAAAAAAATGTAAATACAAAAACAATGAAGCAGTGTATAATTTACATCAATATACTGTAAAACTCCTAACCAAATACCACTGTTAATTTAACAGTAAGAATATGTTGACTTGATCATATTTTTTTTGTAGAATTTGGGCAATTCCATATAAATGTCAACCTCACCATGCAAAAATAAAGCCACATGTAATACATCAAAACCACTCCCAGAGATATCACCTAGGCCTGTATTTTACAGATGTGAATAAGTTGAACCAATTTGTAACCAACCTAATGTCACTGTCAGTCTTTCTTTCTTATAATGTAAAACCCAAGCTAAAATCAACTTTGATCATGTACAATTCTATATTATTGCCACAAGCCACAGAAATGTATGCTAAAATCCACAAAACAGCAAAACAATAGCCATCCTAAATATTATTTAAGAACTTTGATAGTTTTAGCTGATATTTAGAGAGTTTTTCGAAGGGTTATGGTGGTTAAATTGCTGATTTTCTAAACATATGCCATGTCTATTTCAGACGCGTCACATCCATAACGGAATTTCGTCACATCCATAACGCTGACTTTTCCTTCCGAAACTCTGCATGAAATACAAAATATTTTAAACAAAGGTTTTTTAATATTCACCTTGGACCCCTCTATCAAACAGATATCTCCATTTCGACATTAGGTTTACGATTTCACAGAGTTTGATAAAAATGTACAGTCACCCAAGAAAAGTGATACTTTTTCTGTCACATCCATAACGCATCTTTTATTGGCGTTTTCTGGCATGCCCTAGATGTACTATGGGAATTGTTCTTGTTCTATCACTTCTCCAGTCTGGTACAGCCTTAAAATATGCAACACCTGTTAAAATACTGGGAGACAATAAAACATGCACTGGGTCATTTGTTGCCATTTTGAGTTCAAGTGTCACGTCCATAACGCTGGAATTGCCCATTTTACAAATTGTTGTAGTTTAAACACAGACAAACTGTAATACTAAAACAGAATGTGATAGTTAAAATTACATCATTGCCCTGTTAAAAAAATAAAAAAAATGGCCACTGTCGTGGCTCAGTTGACTAAGGCGCCATACCATGAATCCGGGGACCTGGGTTCGATTCCGACCCAAGGTCATTTCCCAATCTCTCTCCAGCTCATTTCCTGTCTCTACAGTGTCCTATCCAATAAAGGTGAAAAAAGCCCCCCAAAAAACATCTGTCTAGTAGATCATTGCTTGTAACCATTTTGAATCATTGTTTATTGTACAATGAATATCCATAAAATTAACAGTTATGTACTGATTATTGTACATTGAATACCTGTAAAATTTACATTTAGTTATCATTAATTGTACATGGAATCCCAGTGAAATGTACAAGTTATTCTGTAATGTTGTTTACATTTCACTGTATTTTTAACAGGATTATTCTGGCAACCACAGCTGCCAGTGTTTTTTTCCGTAAAAACGTTTTTTTTTTTGTTTTTTTTTTTTTACAGTGCAGGGTGTGTTCCTGGGGTAGACTTTGGTCCTGTAGATCAGAAAGCAGAATAGCTGTGGGGGACTGAATATCATATCACTTTCTTGTTTAGCTAAGCATGGCTGTGCACCTGTAATTACGCAATTTAAAATAAAATGCAAATTCAAGAGATGCAGGTAGTGTTTTGAATCCCATAAAGTGGAGCAGACAATTTTATGGGGCTTCGAAGTGGCACAATGCAAAACTATTGGCACTACTGCTGTGAGACAAGTTCAATTCCTGACCATGCCATGGATATCCATGGGTGGGAGTCCAAGAGAGCAAAATTGCTTTCTCTGGGTGGGAGGAATGAGATTAATCTCTGGTGGTGGGGTGCATTTTGGTTTTTTTGTGGTAGCTCTTTTGTATAATATGGGTGGGAATTGGTAACTTGATCATTTGGAAGAAAATGGGGTTTTACCCCCTGTTGAAGATTGTTTACCGTGAAGGCTAACACACTGGTCCTTTATGAATTCCTGCTCATGCTATTTCCCTGAGCTGGACAATCTCGTAGGAAAGCATTAACTGACGTCTTGCGCACATGTAAGCTCCTGTGATTGGCTAGTGCTGCTCTGATTGGCAGGGTTGGCTCTAAATTATGATGCAGTCCTTCACACCAAGGTCTGTTATTTTCTCTTGCACTCCAAGCCACACAAATGATTGCAGCATCATTGGAATAGAAGCTTGTGGTGAACTTTTTAAACTTCTGCTGAAGGCAAATCTTTGCACACCCCATTGTTTCCTTTTTTTTTAAAAGGAAAATAAGAAAATGTACCTTTTTTGGGGGGAATCCTCTAAATTGTTAATGAAATTCAGAAGAAAAAATCTGAGGGAATCCAAAAGCTGTTCAGTGGATACAAAAATATATTAAAGCCTAATATAGCCACCTGTATATGCAAAACTATTTTTCCACTATTTATTCATATCATGACCTTGTCCACTGTGGTGGCATGTTTTTGTTGCTTTTATATTTAGTCAAATTTTATTTATATTCAGCATTTTAAACATTTTACATACACGAAGGAATCGTTCTAATGTCCAGTATAAAATGCAGTAAAAAGGCAGTTTCTGTTCATTCAAAATGATAACGTGCAATAAAGCCAGTCTGCAAATTAGCTGACTAATTTTGATAACCGTGAAATTGTGATTCAAGACATTTGGGCTTGAAGCACTAGCGTGGAGTTTGGCCCCTGGAAACAGCGTTTTCTTTCTCTCTCTCTGAGAGAGAATAAATGTACTGCAGTTTGTCTAAAACCTTGAAATGGTGAACCAATTGCCTGGTGGTGCTTTTGAACAGACAGCCTCTTGAGTACAGGTGCACATACACCAAGCTGAATAGTGAATACCAGCATAAATGCTTCAGGAAAATGTCACCATGCTGCCTGGATTTGGAAGAAAAAAAAAGGGAAACTGGTGTTACTTTTGGCCGACAAATGCCACATGCAGCCAGTTAAAGGTGAGCAGCAGGTGACCTTTCCCATAAATGCTCAGCCCTGCCTTTAGATGACTAGCTGGCTTTCAGGCATTTCAATTATAATAAGAGCAAAAGTACTTGCCACCAGAAAGCAGGGGCTCAGTGGGGATTGATATTGAGCTGGTTCAATTTAGCTTTTTTTTTCCGTCAACTGCGAAATGCAGGGTTGAAGAAGACATTGACTAGACTCCTGATATGATGATGATCTATGAAAATGAGTGCATGGTGGCAAATTTGCCTATTAAGGAAACTCCGTTACCATTCACTGTTCTTGTTGGAATTATTTTTGAACAGCGACAGCTGTGTCATTAAAGCCCACCTGAGCCGAACATTTTATGAAACCGTTCACAAAGCCCCTTTTCTCACAGCAACACCCTGGCATTTATGTGCCACCATCATTACACTGTCTCGCGATTGGTCTTGCAAAGTGCATAATATTTTACTGATGCTGTGAATGGGTGAGCTAAAGCATTCTGCCAGCCAGTGCTGATCGTGGCCAGAGGAAATGAAAGTGCCAGCTGGTCCAACAGTCAGCTCAGTACTGCTGGTGAAAGCCTCAGCTATTCGCATGTTCAACATGGGCTGTTTATGATGCATTTAAAGCTGCTGCAAGTTTTAGGTGCATGCACCCTTCCTGTCTGTGAATGCTGCATGGAATGTGGTGACCGTTTTAACTTCTGATTGAGTCGGCCATTTGAATAAAACGCACAGGCTGGAACAAAGACGTACAGCGTTTCAACTAATCTTGTGGTGTTTGAGATTACTTATGCAAAATGCTAATACTTGGTATGTTCTTAAGAATATTAATCCTCAGACTAAGAATTTGAGGAACCAATACACATGCATGAGCATTTAAGTGTCTGCTGAAAATGAGTGTGTGTTCTAAAGGAAGTGTACGATGTGTATTTTAATGCGCATACTTAAGGACCTGTGTGTTTTTTGTTTACACACACAGTCAGGCCCTTAAGTATTTGGACAGTGACACAATTTTTACATCACCATATTGGCTTTGAAATGAAGTAATCAATATGTGCCTGAAGTGCAGGATTTCAGTTTTAATTCAAGGCATTTAACAAAAATATCACATTAACTGTTTCCGTGTCTTTTTTTTTTTTTTTTAAACATAGTCCCTCCATTTTCACAAGCTTAATAATAATTGGACAATTGACTGAGCAGTTTCATAGCCACGCTGCAAAAAACTCATCTCATCTCGTTATCTCTAGCCGCTTTATCCTGTTCTACAGGGTCGCAGGCAAGCTGGAGCCTATCCCAGCTGACTATGGGCGAAAGGCGGGGTACACCCTGGACAAGTCGCCAGGTCATCACAGGGCTGACACATAGACACAGACAACCATTCACACTCACATTCACACCTACGGTCAATTTAGAGTCACCAGTTAACCTAACCTGCATGTCTTTGGACTGTGGGGGAAACCGGAGCACCCGGAGGAAACCCACGCGGACACGGGGAGAACATGCAAACTCCACACAGAAAGGCCCTCACGGGGCTCGAACCCGGACCTTCTTGCTGTGAGGCGACAGCGCTAACCACTACACCACCATGCCGCCCTGCAAAAAACTGAAAGCTGAATTTGAGGGGAAAGTTACTTAATATTAGTGAAATTATCTTGTTGCATGGACAGATTTTTACTTGATCAGACATCTTAGAATAAGTTGGTTGCAGTCTAGAACTAGGTTTAATAATCTCCAATTGGTGTCTTGTTTTCTTCTAATAGGAAATACTAGATTATTTTCAAGGTATTTTCACTTGCTGAGAGATTTTTTTTTTTTGCAGTGCAGTTATGGCCCGTTTCATTATTTCATGACAAATTGGAGATAAATTGTCTAGATCTGATTCCAAGCATTGAATTTGCATATGGCAGCTGTTCATGGGGAATGCTCAATATGTGGTCCAAATAGGCGTTGATTCAAGTAAAGGAGGCCATCATTAAACTGAAATAACGAAGCAGACCCATCAGAGAGGTTACAGAAACTTTTTAGGAGGGGCCAAATCAATGCATGAGCTCATAGATGTCCATGATTGGCTAGTGTTTCTGTAATTGACAGTGGAGAGTTTGGTACACCCTCTCATCCTGGCCGTACAGGCCAATTTTGCTCTCTTGAGCTCCTGGTCACAGAGAAATTTTGGTACATTGTTAAGAGTGAATGCTCTGGTGAGCTCAATCACCGAAAGGCCTGGAAGACCACTAAAATGAAGGATTGTTTACTTGGTAAAGAAAAACCACTTCACAACCGCAAACCAAGTCAAGAACACACTTAAGGGGGAAGGCCTATCATTTTCAAAGTCTACAAATCAAGCGACACCTTCATGAATGTAAATACAGAGGCTTTACCCCAAGATGCTTACCAATGGTAATGCTCAAGAACAGAAAGGTCAGATTGGACTTTGCTAGAAAGCCCACCTGGTTCTGAACTAAGATTATTTGTAGGGATAAAACCAAGATTGACCTATTACCAGAATGATGGGAAGAGACGAGTATGGAAAAGGAAAGGAAGGCCTAATGATCCAAAGCATACCACATCTGTCAAACATGGTGGACATGGGCATGAATGGCTGCCAATAAAAGAGGGTCACTGGTGTTTATTGGTGATGTGACTGCTGATAGAAGTATCGGGATGAATTCTGAAGTAAATAGAGATGCTTTCTGCTCCGATTCAGTCAAATGCTGCAAAACTAATAGGACAATATAATTCAGAGTACAGATGGATAATGACTGACACACACGCGCACAGCGAAAGCAGCACGAGCTTCTTAATGCAAAGAACTGGAATGTTCAAGATTAAATGGCCAAATTGGTGAACCCAATTGATCATCAAATCAAGTTTATTTGTATAGCGCTTTTAACAATAAACATTGTCGCAAAGCAGCTTTACAGAATTTGAACGACTTAAAACATGAGCTAATTTTATCCCTAATCTATCCCCTATGAGCAAGCCTGTGGCGACGGTGGCAAGGAAAAACTCACTCAGACGACATGAGGAAGAAACCTCGAGAGGGACCAGACTCAAAAGGGAACCCATCCTCATTTGGGCAACAACAGACAGCCTGACTATAATATTAACAGTTTTAACAGGTATAACCCTCAACTGTCCTCATGGGGCCGTCCTTCACAGGAGTGGTGCGATAAAACTCCGACCAGACACAGGGCACCAGGATGGATCAAGCAGGTCCGAGGGGCAGAAGAGGCCAGCATCTCAATCCCAGGATCAACATGTAACTCAGAGGGACAGATTGGGGGGGGGAGAGAGAAAGAAAACACAGGTTGTTAGATCATGCTTTTCACTTACTGAAGACAAAGACCCATAAATAAGCAGGAACTGAAGGTGGCTACAGTAAAGGCCTAACAAAGCATCCCAAGGGAGAAAACTCCATATTTGGTGATGTCCATGCAGGCCTACCATGCATCTTGCTCGTGCCTGGGGACAAGATGATCTCCAAGAGATACTCGGCTATACTCTGCTATACGGTCATTCGATCTCTAAATCCCCTTGTTTAGTTCTTCTCATCCTCACCTTATCCAAAGTGTATGTATGTAAAGAGCAACCGTTTTGAATTGGCTGGAGAATGTAAGTAAAGAAAAGATTACTCTTGAACTCTGTTTGCTATGCCAGTGTCATTCCCCAGACTGTACAGCATTTATCAATGTACACTTCTTTTTTTTTTTTTTAAAGGGGAGAAAATGTAAACCAGACAATATTGTGAAGGGGATGTCCACGGATGTTGCCTCATAATGGATTTTCTTACTTCTCGCAATAATGGAAACATCCAAGTCACAAATATGACACACACCCATATAAATGCTCAGTTCTTATTATCTTGACAGTGTATATACTGCATATTCTGCATAAGTTCACTGGCACATGATTTGAGAATGGACTGGTCTATTGCTCTTGTGTGATTTCAGTTCATCATTCATCTCCACCTCACCCCACCCCCTTTTCCGGTCATTGATAGTTCTCCTAAGAGTTATTGATGCTTTATGAAATTATCTCTTATCTTAATCAGGTGTTCTCTCCGAGTACCCATCTTGGCTTCATTTGGCCATTTTCCAGTTTAGTGTTCACATGAAGGATATTGAAGTTCCCCCATTATCTGATCTCAAAATGGTAAATGAATACACCAGTAATGATGAAATATAATGCATGCCACATTAAAGTGCCATTAGAAAAGCCTGGCTTCCTTCCACCACAATTGCAGAGGGATACTGATGAGGGGCTGCTGTCAAGTCAAAGCCAACTGATGAAAAGCATGTATAAGAGAAACTGTGTTTTGTCCCTAATATAGAGATTCAGCCAGCAGGAACAAGCTTCTGTTCAGTTATACAGGGTGTTTTCAAAAATTTGATATTTGAGATCCCAGGAACTACATAGTCTAGGAAAATGAAACTGAACAGGTTTAATGTTGAGCAATAGAAGATTTATTCCTCAATTTAAATGAGAAATTCAAGGGTATGTGGATTCCATGAACGATTTCACAGGTTTTTAATATGCGTGCCGCCTGACGTGCTCGCACACAGCCTTCCTCTTTGAACTTTTTGTGCCATGTCCATTGCAATTGGTGCTTTTTTTTTTTTTTTTTTTTTTGAGAATTCTCATGAATGCACGCTGCACAGTCTTGTTTGACTATGTTAGAGCGTACTCTAACACTCTCAACGCCTTTTTCTTTTCCAGTGAATGGCATTTCTGTACCTAAAAAGGGGAAGGAAAAAAATTGACCTGTTTCCATACATGCTGTTAAAATTTGAGGTCAATTGAATGAGAATTGGCGAAGTTATTAGATTGTGAAATGATCGGGTTTTTTTTTTTTTTTTAACACCCTGTATTTTGTTGACCTGGCTCAGTTGTTCTATGAAATGGCAAGGCTCAGGGGTGTGTGTGTGTGTGAGCTTACACCATAGCGCACCCCATTGATTCACCTGCACTGGCTCTAGTAGATTATCATTATACTTGCGCAGGTATTTATTCTATTTCAGGGAAGGAAACTGACAGATAATGGCCTGCTTTTTCATTTCGGCACTCGTCATGAATAGGAGAAAAGTATAATGGAAGGAGTGCTGTTCTCGTGGAGACCTTCAGACTGACTGATGGTTCGGCTGGCCTTGGTGACACAGCCAGGGGAAAATTGACCTGCCGTTTTATTTCACTTAAACCCTGCTCTCTTGATTAAACCCAGTTTTGTGTGTGGAGGAAGCTCAATTAATATCCACACAAACACTGACTGCTGGGGGATAAAGAAGCAGGGTTATTGGAGGTGCTATAAATATTTGCTTTCGTTTCTAGAAAATGTCTTCACAACCATCAAAAATCAAAATGCGCGCACACACGGTCCTGTCTGGTTTGAGAGGCTTCAACCTGGTTTTGGCTAGGCGGACATTGCTTTGCTTCAGTGAAAGTGTGTGGAATGCTTTTATTGCAATTTTTTTTTTTTGGTAAATGTAAATTGAGAAAATGGAGAGAACAGTGCTTTAGGGAAGAGTGTAAAGAGAGTCAGAAGGATTAATAGTAGTAGGAAGGTGGAGGTTATAAGAAGGGACGTAACGGTGAAATGGATTACCAAGGCAGTGAATGTGCAACGTTTCTGAGAATCGATTTGTTTTAAGAAAGTCAGGCTTACAACTTTATTCCTAGGGACATTTTGGTTATGAGGGGGTGTTTTAATGCAAGAAATACTATTGAGGTTTCTCAGGCTTGGAGTCTAGAATACCAGAATTTATAGCACACACTTTTTTTTTTCAGAAATACACTCACTCCTGTCACAGCTGAGATTCAGTTAGTAGTCATTTAGGGACTGCACTTGAGATGACATTTTTCAATTTATTTAACTTGTCACCTCAATTCCTTGAGCTAGTTTACCCAAGGATAAAGAGTCTACTTTGGATTTCGCTGCTACTCCAGAGCCCACAAACCCAATCACTTTTTGCATGCGCTTCCCCCCCAGCAATGAAATGTAGGTTCAACATGAACACGCATTGAGTGTGCTTGGAGGTATTCATCAAGCATAACCATGATAATGGTGAAGTCCAGCCTGCTGTTCTGCTGGTCAGGAACAAGGTTCTGGTGGAAACTGAGCGCAAGAGGTTCTTTCTAGGATCATCGCTTGGGATTTGCTCTGGTTCCAGGAGAGCTGAATTTGATCCTCCTTTAGTGCACCTGACATCCAAGGTGCCAGCTGTGTATCACTTCTTGCTAATGAGCGTAATCAGTTTTCTAATCCTGTTAGAATCCTCCTACTGTGCAGTGTTGGTTTTTATTTCTTAAAACCAAAAGTAGCCAGCAGGCATGGAGTGGAAATTTGAGAATCGGTCTGTAGGACTAGAAACATAGCATTGTGGGATATAATGTCTTTCATTAAGCATAATTTACACTTGAACACTGGGGTTGTGTGAGCAAGTATGTTACTACGAGTAAGTCATGACTTAGACAGATATGCTAGTGGTGGGTTTTTAAAACAGGAGAACTAGACGTGAAACGAGAAGGCCTATCCATATTAGTGGGACAGTATTATGTGAAGGTGGCCGGAGATTATAAAGACGTATCTCGGTCTTCTGATGGTGTAATCAGAAGACTGAGCTCATGGCTCGGTTAACAATGAATCCAGTGATTCGACTAACTGGGGATCATGGGTAATGTAGTTACAGAGAGCCTTTATGGTCAGTTATACAGTACAGTATTGTAAGTGAAGTAGACTACAGTACAGTTTAATACTTTTTCATCAGGGGCGATTTCTCAGAGACAACAAGGGAAGCCGAGCTTCCCCTAAAATTCTCTCCCCAAACTGCGGCATCTATGACGTTGAATTCTCATTAAAACAATAACTTGCATAACATAATATATGCCCAAGATTGTATTTACGTTCATAACTATCCTGTAACTTATTTGAGTGATGTCTGACGAACTTGCAGTTCGCTACGAGAATCACCTTTGCTGCCAGGCTGTAACCAGCATTGCCAGATACTGCTGACGTTTTCCAGCAAAAATATGTTCAAAACCCGCTAAAATGCACTTAAAACAGCCCAATCTGGCAACACTGGCTGTAACCTTTCTTATTTCAATGGGCTCTATATGCTGGCAGCCGGGTTTCCGTTGCAGTCTATGAGAGGGCTCTGAACAGCCAATTTCGGCTAGTTGTTATTGGTTAAAATCGACAAAATCGTCACTTCCGGGGAAGCCGGGCTTCTCTGGGACTAAACGAGACAGTGGGAGGGACAAGAAGCCGGGCTGATGAAGGATTATTGGAGGTAGTGAGGAGGGCGGGCTCTGTACTTCAGCGTCGGCGAGGAACACGGAAGTATGATCAGTCCCTAGCGGATGTCGAGAAAGTGTAGTCGTGTGCCAAAGTGCTGTCCGAATTTCTTTTCATATAAACGTTTCTTCTCATTGATGTCTCTGTACATTACTCTGTAAATAAATGTAAATATTACTCGTTGTGCTCTGTTAACTTTCATCCATTCTATCAGTTTGATCATTCGTGAATTCACTCGTTTATTTCATTTGTAGTTCAATCTGGTTGTAGGCTAGCTTGAGCCTTATTGGGATCTGCAGTGCTAGCTGCTAACAGAAATTGGTGAAGTCTCTGGAAAGCACAACCAGCTGGTATGACAGGGTCACAGATCATTTTCTGGAAAAGGAGCGGAGGGCAGAATTTGTGCATAAATAGTGTGCATCATATAATGTTCATGAATCTGAAGTGTGTATATTGTTCAGTAATGTTAAGAGAATGGTGGGCTCTGTGTTATAGGTTATACCTGGGTATAATATTCAAGGTTCTGTGTGTTGCATAGCCTACCTGGGCTGGTTATGAATTTCCAGACTGTGTTGCAGAAGATGTTCAAGGATGTGTTGCACAGCTGGCTGTTGTGTTAAAGACTGTGTTGCATATCAGGGTATGATTGTTCAAGGCTCTTCGTTGAATAGCCAGTGACTTTTGGATGTTTGATATTTTTGATTAAGGATATGAGGCACTAGCCTGGCAAGCCAGACTATAACATGAAATGTACAAGCAAAAATACTTTCTGCCACTAGGTAGGGTTGTCTAGTTCACTATGCTAATGGGGCACACCTTTCTATGCTTTGATATCTGGCTTACAGGTTTTACGATGAATATGTAAAATGGGCTTCCCCTGTTTTAAAAACCAGCAGTCGCCACTGCTTTTCATATACAAAGACTTGTTAGGAAACTGGAGCCAGCATGCAGAGTCAGAACCGTGATGTTGCCTACTTAGGACAGTTGATGATTAAGGGTCCTTCCTCAAGGGCTCAACAGCGTTAGCTTGTCCATTCTGGGATTTAAACTCTCAATCTTCTGATGAGTTGCTTGATCTGAACCACCACTGTCACTTAAAATGGACAACGTTGCTGCTGTGACACAAATTATAAAGCACTTTTTTTAAAACCTTAATTTCCACTCTGCTGCACAGGACAATATCATCAACCTGAATCACAATGTATTCATCATTTACCAAAAGCTATTGATTTTAAGGTGTGTTTTGAGGACTTCAGGAGCAATTCAACTAAAATAAGATGATCTGTTGTATCTCAATGGGACCTTTTTGGCAAAATAAAATAAAACATGTCTGCAGAAGCCCTTCTTTTTTTGGCCAGTTTTGAGGCTCTGGAAAGTGTAAATCAGAAAAGTCTTAGAGGAGAATAACAATATGTAGAGCTCAACTGCCATTTAAGGGAGTTGAGACCATTTTAAGAACAAACAAAATCTTAAACCAAATTCTAAAGGGATGTTAAAACCAAGGAAATTCAAGGCTGATCCCAAGATAGTGTGTTCTAATAATCCATGTTTAAATAAATAAAAGCACGAATGACTTGGATTATATCGGGTAAAAATGATTTCATTTTGGTCATAAGGAGGGAGGGTTAATTATCTGTGTGAGCTTGAAGTATTTTTTTTTTTCTTCTCATCATTACCAATTTCCCCCCATTCGCTCGTTCATACAACAGCTAGGTGAAAAGAAAAGGCAGTCATCACATCTTTTTAAACCTTTTCAGGTGTATACAGTATGTAATCTGCACATTGTTCACATCAGGCTGTCATTAGGGACAAGTTACACTCCTGCAGCAACAATTAAATAAAATGATAGCAAAAAAAAACCCATCAGGAAGAACCCTATGGGTGGGGGAAACAGATGAAGCTCATCTTTTGGTGCTAGCAGGAAATGAAATGTCTTTAGGTTGGTAAATGAATCCATAGCAAGTAATTCAGTGGAGTCATTTTCAGTAGCTTTTGTCATTATAGCAAACTGTTTGACTTCGTTTAAGTTGCCTGCACACCTGCAGGTTGGGGAATTTGAACCCATTTTTGTGACTTCGATATCCCGTCAAGAATTAATTTTTTTTTTTAAATCAATACAAAGTTAAGCATTTGTTCTTTTACATGAAGCTCAGTTTAGAAGCAGCATAATATAAAAGCATGACCTGAAATTCTCTGTGGGTCTGCAACACACGCACACAGTCAGATTTATATCATCTATTATACCGAACAGTTATTCCATGAAACTGAGTCATACATGAGCTAATAGCCGACGAGGCACGTAGCACCAAGTTGGCTATAAGCCATGGACGACAAGATTGAGTGAGTGGAATGTGTTTTTATTCTATCCACATTCACTGGATTTTGAGAAACGGAGCATTTTTATTTTTGCAAATTCAATAAATAAAAACTTTTATACAAAACATCTAACACAATTTTCACTTAATGTAAACAAACGGGCAAAATGATGGTAGCAATTTGTGAAAAAAGTAGTTATTATTCTTGGAAAATAAAGTTATGTTCTTACCATCAAATAATTTTTTGTATTTTTTGGGTTTTTGTTTTCAAGGAGTTATTTCGTCCTCAGTTGGTTCAACAATATGCTCCACCATTGTTTTTCTCTACTCGCAGTATATGAGCTGATAGCCTAGTAGTAGAGTAGCCAATCAGAATGTGCAACTTCTCATATCCAGTGAATGTGGATGGAATAAATGATATCCAAACGGTTCCATTAGTATTGTGCATTTATAGGCATATTGTTCAAATACCCAATTCAGCAGACAAATATTAAGATGAGTTAAAATTACAAAGTAAATCTAAGTATGGCAATCTGGGGAACACCCATTGGATATCAGTGTGAATTATACTTATCTCCTTTATGAAACCTTGAATGCTTTTTATATATATATATATATATATATATATATATATATATATATATATATATATATATATATATATAATCAATAACAAGTTTGGACACACCTACTCAAAGTTGCATTCAGATTCTTGCAATTTTGTGGATTGGCTGACCTTCATGTCTTAAAGAGAAGTGACTTCAATCATTACTTACTCAACCAGTTCTTGATACAATATGGGTTGCTACAGTTGTGGAATAGGGTTATTATTATTATTTACTGTTTGATCTCAAACACATTTACGAAGGCAAGAAACTCGTCCACTAATTAACTTTTGATGAGGCACAGCTGTTAATTGAAAAGCATTCCAGGTGACTCCCTCATGAAGCTGGTTAAGATAATGCCACTAATGTACAAAGCGTCAAGGTAAGCAGTGACCACTCTGAAGAATCTAAAATACAAAACACTTTTTTTTTTTTTTTAACACTCTCTTGTTTACCACGGAATTCCATATGCTATTTCATAGTTTTGATGTCTTCAGTGTTGCTCTATAATGTAGAAAATGGTCCCAATACAGAAAACCCTATAAGAGTGTGGTGTACAAACTTTTGACTGGTACGGTATACATATTTTATCAAATATTTTTTGTAAGATAGCCTGGGCGATCAAGGCTAACTTGCTGCAAAGATATTGAGTAAAGAGCCTAAAGATGCTGAAAACATTGCTTGCCAAGTGTGATTTTTCTCACACAGTGAGGTTTGATCAAGTAGTTCCATGCCATAGTAAAATGCATCAGTTCACTTTGTAATCAGAAACCAGCTGTCAAAATGTTTGTGCTGGAATCTTTACATAAAATTTCATGTAACCTGAACTTAAATTACTTAACTTTCCAACCTTGAGGTTGAGATCCATGCAACAGGGGGGAAAAAATCAGTTCAGGAAAAGCAGTATCTTTCTGAACCATACTGTGACACTTAAAGTAATCACAGGGGAAATGAAGAGGTGGGAGGCAGGCATGTAAAGCTCAAAAGGTGGTGTTTGCTTGCACTTTGGCTTTTCAGCAACTTTATTGCTCTCTACACACACCAAGCTCTGTGTAGCTTATCTCGGTCTCCTACGGCTCTCATCTCTCTCTCTTTTTATCCTCTCACTGCTCACTCCAACCCAGAACACTGATTAGTACAAATCCCTCACAGGTGTAGATCCTAACCACTCACCTCTGACTTTGCTCTCCATTCACAAACCAGCACTGAACCACGCCTCCACTTTCTCACACACATTGTAGAAAATGTTAGTCAAGGGGTTTTCTAGTCCGACACACACACACACACACACACACACACAAGTTTATTAAATTTTTTTTTTTTACTGCTATTATGCTACTGACAATCTTATGTAGACCAAACTGAATTGTGTTGAATAATAAAGTAAAACTTTAAGCTGCTCATTCAGTTGATGGATAGTTGTATTGTACAACATGAACAACTGTCAGTCAGTCATACTTAAGCATTTTTTTAAAAAACGCATAGAGCAAAATGTCCCATTTTGAACAAAAAGGCAACACTTCTAGCTTTTTCTGTATTTACAACTTGGTAAACATGAATAATGATTTCTTTACCCAACATTAGCCATATGACCATTTTAGAATGTTTTTCATATCGGGAAACAAGACTGGAGTATGGTTCTACAAAAATTTGTTAAAGATGACTTTTTTTTTTTTTTGTTCAAGTTCCTAAAAATATGAATGTGTAAATAAGACGCTGTAATAATTCTAATATGTTAACTGGCTGTTTATGGAGCCCTGGAAGGGACATTGGGGGGGGGGTGGGTGCAATTTTTTTCCAAGATGGCAGTTTTTGTGGGATCTAGCAAAAGTTATGCAAGATCTTGCAAAGTTGTGGGGTGTCTCCCCATGTCCCTTGCGGGGCTCCACAGCTATTTCTTTTAAAAAATAAATAATTTGCCTGCTAGTACCTGGCTGGTTTTAAGTAGTCTAGGTTCATTTATCCTTCAACAGAAAAGACAAGATGATTTTGTGGCTGAGGACTACAGCTGACTTGCTAACTTTAGGACTGCAGTTGTCATGAACAGTTTTGCACTCAAGCTTCCACCAATGAAGAGTTATAACCTCAACGAAACTGACTTCGTTAAAACTGTTTTGTTATAATCCAGTTGTCTGTTATCACCCAAATGAGGAGGGGTTCCCTTTTGAGTCTGGTTCCTCTCGAGGTTTCTTCCTCATGTCGTCTGAGGGAGTTTTTCCTTGCCACTGTCGCCATAGGCTTGCTCATTGGGGATAGACTAGGGATAAAATTAGCTCATGTTTAAAATCATTAAAATTTTGTCAAGCTGCTTTGCGACATTGTCTGTCTGTTAAAAGTGCTATAAAAATAAACTTGACAATCAGCTACCTGATCAAATTAAATTGCATCAGCTATGCATGTTGTAATCACTGCTGTTTGTGTGTCTGTCTTAATCTAGCATCTAGACGGTTGCACCGATTTGACTTCAACTTTTCAGGGTAGGTGGGCAATGGTCTATGGAGCACTTGCATGTGACGTCACAGCCGATCCAGATTGTGACAGACGCCATCTTGTCGGTCAAACGCCATATTCCGCCTTCTACGTCTGGTTCTACTTCTGCTTTTACTTCTACCTTTTCTTCTGGAAAACCCTACTATATACAATTCTACTACAATGGCTGCGGCTACAAGCTCTCCCTACCTGTGCACGTTTATGTTTTTTGTGTGTATTTTTGCGTGTTGTTCGTCTGTCCCGGACTTCAATATCCACTACAACCGTATGGACTTACTGGACATTGGTTTCCAGCAGAAAATGACGGTTTGTAGCGATTTCCATCGCATGCACAACATTCCGGACGAAAAAAAAAAAAACATTCCGGACGAGATAGCGAGACCAGCGGGGTCTCCGTGGATTGTTATCGGAAGCAAAGCGAAGGAGGCGGTGCCGGGAGCGGAAGCAAAAGCGAGGCTGCAGAGCCGGCCTGTTGACTAAGCTCAGAAAACAGCCACTCAAATCTCCACTGCCAAGCCTCTACCTCTCCAACGCCAGATCCATGGTAAACAAGACGGACGATTTGGAATTACCTTATTCTATTCTATAATCGGCTGGTCAGTGCTATACTCAATACTTAAGTGACTTACCCATCCAATGAGGATTCTTGTTTACAAGATGCCACATCTGAGTCACTGACAAATCCTGAATTTCTGTAAAGATAACTGTCCAGAGATTTATAGGCACGCAGTGCTTCACCACTGAACAGCGAGGAAAAGTTAATGAGGTAATTATATACGTCCGGGTATTCCGCTGACAGTTCAAAATCCGGTCGTGAAAACTCCGTCCGGTAAGCCATAAGGGTCACAAATCTGTAGATCGTTTATTTTGGACATATATCTAGTTATCTGTTCATTAGAAAAATGAGCCGTGTAGTCCGTCGGTTGAAATTGATCCATTCTGTACACGAGTGCAGCAGTATTCAGCGGTGTTTTTGACCGACAAGATGGCGGTTGTGTACTTTCCGGTCACATGACTGCAAGATCTCTATAGATTACCTGATTAAATTTTGGGGGTAATCGGATCAAGGTCATTAGAAAGGTCAACCTTTCAGTCAAAATAACATTTTACATTATAACTCACAGTTGCCGATAGACAAATGTTACTATTATGAGCTGGGTGCGATTTGCTGGGGGGGGATGGTGGGGATCATCCCCCCCTCTGGTTTTTATCTCTGCTGAAAAAAAATCCTCGGGGACAACCCCGTCAATAAAACAAGCAAACCAAAAAAAAAAAAAGTTGACATGACAGGCATGTTGTGACACAGTTTTCTATGGTCTACATTGCACTCACTTTCAAAATGACCCGAAGTGGCAGCTTTGATGTTCACGAACGTCCCCAGCAAATAGATACATTGTAGATAATAACAATATCCAGAGTGTGAACATGGATTTAGCACCATGAATCACATCCTTACTGATGAGCGCAACAGAATGAATGTATCCACACTGACAGCCTTCTTTTCCTTGCTGTCAATGGGCCAGACGTCCGTTCCTTCCCTGCTGAGAAATTCGCAGAAATGTAGATTAAAGAAGGGCGAAACGCGGCGGATAGCGCACCGACGGGAAAGCAGAAAAGGCCACATGAACTGCGCCATCAGAGGAAACTGTTCATTTAGTATTCATGTATTTTAGTGATTTTCGAGTCACTGTCCATTTAATCCGGAGGGAGAGAAACATCACAGCAACGCGACAAGCCATGCGAACTTTGTGTGTTAGTGTTCGTGTATTTAGTCAGAGAGATAGGAAGATGAATTTACTATCTCTGGTTTAGTGTTCGTTTTCATTTAGTGTTTGTGGCAGCGGGGGCGTGGTCAAGCGTCGGTCTGTGACAGAAGGACGGCAGGATAGAACTGATTTCACACAACTCGCTTTTATTCAGCTTTTCAGCTTCTATCTGCACTCTCACACATGCGCGCACACATCAGTCGTCTAGTTGTGGCGAGAGCTCCCTCTGCGCTCTCTCCTTAAATAGGGCGCGGTCACTGGGAAGACACACAAACACAATAATTAATGACAGGTGTAGTGATTCTGCCACTTACCTTCCCTGACTCCGCCCTCCTGTCACAGACCGATGCTTGACCACGCCCCCGCTGCCACAGTGTTATTCATTTGATATCATCGGATGTTATTGAGCTGTTAGTCTATTGTTACCTTAGTTTTGTGACGTTTCATGATTAAAAAAAAAAAATCCCCCCCCCTTCTGGTTTTTTCACAAATCGCACCCTGATTATGAGCATACAGGAACTCCCATATGGCCTTTCGTTTGGCACTGTGACCTTGAAAGGTCAAGGTCTTGGATTTTCAGAGGACTGTAACTTAAATGGTTGATGGTAAACAGAGATTTACCATTATCAACTTATAGGAAGTGCCATATGGGCTTTCATTTGGCATCATGATCTTTGATTTTGAATGACTTTTTGAAATATCAAACTCAAGGTCCTGACAGCTGATGGAGAGATTACCATTATCAACATGTATAGGTATAAAATAAGTGCTGCCAGGTGAGGTTTGTTTTGCCTGGCAACACTTCATATAATAATCAGCCCTTTCGGGAACAGCAAGCGTACTTCAGAAAGCGCTGTCTGTCTGAGGTCCTTGTTGTGACTTTGACAAAGCGATTCTTCTGGTGCAATTGTACTATGCAATAACACGATGGTCGTAATAATAAATACGACTTCAAGTATGTAGTGATGGCTGGCTGAATGCCTATACTCCACCAAGCTTTTGTACATATTGGCTGGAGCAACAAATAGAACTATACCAAATGTAAGTGCAAGGGAGAGATCTGATTTTTATAGAAATATTGCTATTCTAATGCTCAGCACATGTTAATGAGGATGTAAATGAAGCATCAAGATGCTCAAGACCAAATTGATTATACAGGTTTCCTATCTTATTCTTTCATCCTGTAACTCACTACATTATGGCATCCTAACTTCTCTAATCCTCTTTCCCCTTTTACTAATTTATACGTGCCCTCTCAATTATTCTCTTTAGCCTGAGATGGATACATGCGCGCACATGCTTCCTGCCCATACAACAACTACACAAGGACTCCTGCGTTAATTATTAACAACTTATAAAAGCATGAAATTAAGAATTAAACACTGTCTAAATATGGTGCACTGTTAAGACCCAAGTTGTTTTGTTTTATTTATTTATTTTTTTTAAAACTCACTGGCTGTTACTGTAGAAGAGATGTGAAATTGTCCAGTAGGGCATTAAGCCGGTCTGCATGTGCTGTATGTATTTATTTATTTATTCATTTGGCAGATGATTTATGCAACACAGCATGCATGTAAGGGAGAATCTAGTCCAGCCAGCTTGCTGCTAAAGAAGCTGATGTTGATGCAAATACTGCAGCTTTTCACCAATTGACCAACATCCAGTGCAAAACAGTGTGATAAATACTGTTCAGAAAACAAACAAGTGACACAATAATTATAGCCAGATCGAGTTCCGTATTGGTTTCAAAACCTTATCCAATCATTTTTTTTTTTCTTTCTCAGCACAGTACTGATTCCAGGAAGTATTTCAGAAAATTGTATTCTCCTATTTGAAACCAAATACTGAGAATCCAGTACTTTTTATACATCCCTATAACAACATTTAAGTACATTTTTAACAGCATTTTTAAAAGCCTCGTTTCGAGAGAACTCATTATTTTCTAACAAGTGCATCTATAATCCCATTAAATCCTCGCTAGACTTTCCATATCAAAGAAAGAAAGCACAACTTTATTCATTACACACTTGTGAAATTTCCTCTCTGCATTTAACCCATCTGAAGCACACACATACCCAGAGCAGCGGGCAGCCATGCTAACAGTGCTCTGGGAGCAGTTGGGAGTTAGGTACCTCGCTCAAGGGCACCACAGCCAAAGGCCGTCCCATATTAACCTAACCGCATGTCTTTTGGACTGTGGGGGAACCCGGAGCACCCGGAGGAAACCCACGTAGACACGGGGAGAACATGCAAACTCCACACAGAAAGGCCCTTGCCAGCCGCTGGGTTCAAACCCAGAACCTTCTTGCTGTGAGGCAACCGTGCTAACCACTACACCACTGTGCCGCCCATTTAGAAAGCTGCTTTGTTTCTGTTTATTTAATCTCTACAAGTTCGAGATAATATTTCTGACTAAGCAAGTATATATGTGGTGGTCTGGGAAAACCCATCGGATGTTCATGTTGCTGAACTCTGGAAAACCGCAAAAATAAAAATCTGAGGTACATTCAGGGGCGGCATGGTGGTGTAGTGGTTAGCGCTGTCGCCTCACAGCAAGAAGGTCCGGGTTCGAGCCCCGTGGCCGGCGAGGGCCTTTCTGTTCGGAGTTTGCATGTTCTCCCCGTGTCCGCGTGGGTTTCCTCCGGGTGCTCCGGTTTCCCCCACAGTCCAAAGACATGCAGGTTAGGTTAACTGGTGACTCTAAATTGACCGTAGATGTGAATGTGAGTGTGAATGGTTGTCTGTGTCTATGTATCAGCCCTGTGATGACCTGGCGACTTGCCCAGGGTGTACCCCGCCTTTCGCCCGTAGTCAGCTGGGATAGGCTCCAGCTTGCCCGCGACCCTGTAGAAGGATAAAGCGGCTAGAGATAATGAGATGAGGTATATTCAAATTAGCGAACATGTACGAATGTTTCCAAATAGTTTTTTAGTTGCTTGGAATTCACTGTGAATGTTTTGTTAATATGCACAAATGGTCTGAGGAGGTAGTGCTCAGCAAACAAACTTGCACGCTGGACTAAGGGAGATGTGTGCACAGAGGGGAGTGTCCCAGAAATATCTGCAAGTGTTCGGTTTTATTTAATTGACTTACAATAAAAGTGGTTAACTTGTATAAAGTTAATGTTTTCAAATCCTCTTTTTATTTTTATTTATTTATTTATTTATTTATTTATTTATTTTTTGATTTATTAGCTTTGCCATAGTAAGATCTACATACATTATGGCTGGGAAACCACTACAGCCTGCGCCAATTACAGTGGCCCCATTGTACCGAATCTGCATGCCCCCCCCCCCCCCCCCCCCCCCAAATGTGATTTTATTGGATTTTAGCCTTAGCTAAGCAATTGTATTGCTCTTTGTGGTCATTAATTGAGGCTAACTCTCATGCATCTCTCACACAGCTAAAGTGCTAGGTGTTTATATTTTGAAATGCCTTTTGATACAACTTGGTGGTTGCCAAGAGGATTAATGTTGTTGGAGTCTATGGACTTAAAAATATTCAAAGAAAACCTGCCCTGTGTCCGAAATCACTCACTCGTTCACTACTCCCTATATAGGAAATTACTATATAGAGGACTATATAGGGGCGGCACGGTGGTGTAGTGGTTAGCGCTGTCGCCTCACAGCAAGAAGGTCCTGGGTTCAAGCCCCATGGCCGGCGAGGGCCTTTCTGTGCAGAGTTTGCATGTTCTCCCTGTGTCCGCGTGGGTTTCCTCCGGGTGCTCCGGTTTCTCCCACAGTCCAAAGACATGCAGGTTAGGTTAACTGGTGACTCTAAATTGACCGTAGGTGTGAATGTGAGTGTGAATGGTTGTCTGTGTCTAAGTGTCAGCCCTGTGATGACCTGGTGACTTGTCCAGGGTGTACCCCGCCTTTCGCCCGTAGTCAGCTGGGATAGGCTCCAGCTTGCCTGCGACCCTGTAGAAGGATAAAGCGGCTAGAGATAATGAGATGAGGACTATATAGTGAGCTCATTGGTAAAATGGGGGGAAAAAAACCCTGCTTTCGGACACTAGTCCATCATGCTGGTTTTTACGTCATTACTGTTGCACAATTAAAACGTGCCATATCAGTTGGCTGGTGGGTTTTCAAAATAATAAATACATGCATGTACTTTTGTGATAAATTCATATTATACTGAGCATATTTCCCATATTAATCAATACAAAGTGCCTGCATCTTATTTTTTTAAATCAAGGCTGAATACTTTCATCTTTGCCGCTGCCTTTTATTAAATCAAATTTGAGACTTTTAATTTTTTTCATTGCGACCACAGTGCATGATGGGATATATTGCTTTGGTTAGTGACCATCGGTTGTACACTACTTTTTGTGATTCATTGTGGGATACTTTGAGTGCACTATATAGGGTGTAAATAATCCTCACTAAGGTTTCGGACAGCACTACAAAATGGCGTCCCCACTATATAGTGAGTAGGGAGCGATTTTTGGACACAGGGCTGGTTACTTGGAATGTCTGCCTCAGTTTGCCAGATTTAAATGTGCCTCAGGTTTTAGCCACTTTTTTAGGCAACCACGGCCTGAAGGTTAGAGAAGCAGCCATGGGCTCAAAGGGTCGCCAGTTCAATTCCTGGGACCGGTCGGAAAAAATGTGAGTTGAGTGAATGAACAGCACTTTCCCCTCCTACTGTATCATGACTGAAGTGCCCTTGAGCAAAGCATCTAACCCCCAACAGCTCCCTGGGCGCTGTAGCATAGCTGCCCACCGCTCTGGGTGGGTGTGCGTGCACTCATTGCTCACTTGTGTGTTCACTGCTTCAGGTGGGTTAAATTCAGAGGAGGAATTTTTGCTGTGCTTGAGTGTCCATGTGGCAGGCTTTTTATTTTATTTTTTTACTTTTTTTTTCCATTTGTTCCTAAGTAATTCTATTTTCAGGTGTTCCATCCATTTGTCTGGCAATTTCCTTAGCAGGAGAGGTTGAATGTTTGGAGAATTTATACAGAATTATCATTACAACCCGCAGATGAACTGATTTTAGATTTGAATCTAAACAAGGTCTAGCTCACCGCAAGGTCAAACGTCTGACACGGTTTTTCTTCAATAGCTCCCTTCCTGTGTGTTATGCAGAGATGCCACTTACACATTCGTATTCAGGAACACGAGGCCTGTTTTCTGTCCATCTGTCTGTCTAGCCGTCTGTCTGGGCGGTGGCCTGAAATTATCAACACGATATCTCCTGAATGAATGGATACAGGTTTGTAGGATTTACATGGAATTATTGCAACCAGTAGATGAACTTGCAGCAAGCCCAAATATCTGAAATGGCATTTCTTCAATAAGAAAGGGGAGGGAACTAAATCACAGAAGTTTTGCTAGATCTAAGAAAATGTCGACAGCTGCAAAGAAAAACTTGGGCACTCCATCTTCTGGTGAAATAATATTTAATGTATTATTCAAGTGATCAGGTGACCAACGTGCACAAATGATTATTGCGCAGATTTTAATTTTAAAACATAAGCTTGGGAATCTATTTTGGGTTTAAGGGTTCAAGGATCTTGGGATCTGGGCTTGTAATTTGGTCTTCAAATAACAGCCCTTGGTGTTGACTCCATCGTCTGAAACCATCTGCGTCAGTGCTCTCGGCAGTTGAGCTACAAGATGATGAGTGCAACAGTTTGAATGTCGTTTCCTGTGGAAATAATGTTGATTTGATGGACAAGATTGGCCGTTCTGTCTTTTAAATGGACTCGCTGCATTAATATAGTGCATGAAAACTGCACGCTAAACATAGTTCAAAGTAAATAATGCGAGACATGTTTTGCATGTCAGTATAAAGCACGTTAAGAATGTCAAGGTGCTCCTATTGCGTGTGTGTGAATGAGTGAGTGTGTCTGTACTCCTGCAGGGAACTGTTCTTGATCTGATTCATGATAATGGTGTACATGTTGTTACCCAGCATGTAACGGAATACACTAATGCTTTTTCGTTGTGTGTGTGTGCACTGATATAAGCACCATTATGTAAAAGTATCATCTTTAAAAAAAAAAAATCAATTTAAATTCTAAATGCATTTGATATATTTTACGATTATAAGGGGGTATGACTTTATTCACCAGCCACTTTTATTAGGAACACCCATACGTCCAGCTGCTGTTTTATCTCATCTCATCTCATTATCTCTAGCCGCTTTATCCTGTTCTACAGGGTCGCAGGCAAGCTGGAGCCTATCCCAGCTGACTACGGGCGAAAGGCGGGGTACACCCTGGACAAGTCGCCAGGTCATCACAGGGCTGACACATAGACACAGACAACCATTCACACTCACATTCACACCTACGGTCAATTTAGAGTCACCAGTTAACCTAACCTGCATGTCTTTGGACTGTGGGGGAAACCGGAGCACCCGGAGGAAACCCACGCGGACACGGGGAGAACATGCAAACTCCACACAGAAAGGCCCTCGCCGGCCCCGGGGCTCGAACCCAGGACCTTCTTGCTGTGAGGCGACAGCGCTAACCACTACACCACCGTGCCGCCCCTGCTGTTTTATGCAGTTCTTTAATCAGCCAATCTCTTGACAGCAGCACAATGCTGTCGTAAAATCATGCAGAAACAAATCAAGAGCTTCAGTTAATGTTCACAATGTTCAAACATCAGAATGGGAAATATCGTGATCTCAAAGTGTGAGTTTCTTTCACTGTGGCATGGGTGTTGGTTTGAACCAGATGGACTGGTTGGAGTATTTCAGAAATTGCTGATCCATAAAGAGATCCATAAAGAGATGCTTTATAATTATGAAACTCGTAAAGCAAGACAGTCTTTCTTCTCCAATATCATCAGCAGGAATATGAACAATGCCCGTGTGCTATTTTCAACAGTAGAGAAGCTAACTAATGCCCCACCACAATTAGCACCTGAACTTCTATCAGTTAATAAATGCAATGAGTTTGCATCTTTTTTCAAAGGTAAAATTGATAAAATAAGGCAGAATATTGCTCATAATATATCTCAGTTGCAAAAAATTGAAAAACTGCAATCACCAATGACAGATAACTTTAACACAATGTCAGAATTTTGTTTAATTGATTATGAGACTCTTGAAAAAACTGTACAAAATCTCAGTTCCTCAACATCTGAACTGGACATTCTGCCCACCAACTTTAAGTCTGTTCTTCATCTTATAATTACAGATGTGCTTCAAATTATAAATACATCCTTGGAGACTGGCGTTGTTCCTGTGTCCCTAAAAAAAGCTGTTGTAAAGCCCCTTAAAAAAAATAATCTGGATCCTTCAGTGTTAAATAACTACAGGCCAATATCAAATCTACCATTCATCGGGAAAATCCTGGAAAAAATTGTCTTCAATCAATTAACTGCCTTCTTGATATCAAACGGCCGTTTTGATAATTTTCAGTCAGGATTTCGTGCCAATCATAGCACTGAAACAGCGCTGATTAAAGTTATAAATGACATGCGTCTTAATACTGATGCAGGCAAAACATCAGTCCTGGTATTACTGGACCTCAGTGCAGCTTTTGATACTGTTGATCACAACATACTGCTATATCGACTTGAACACTGGGTTGGATTGACTGGTAAAGTTATCAATTGGTTAAAATCATACTTAAAAGATAGAAGCTTCTTTGTTACCCTGGGAAATTGTTCCTCAACGTCAATGCCCTTGACCTGTGGTGTCCCCCAGGGGTCGATTCTTGGACCATTACTTTTCAACCTTTATATGCTCCCACTTGGGCAAATTATCAATAAAAATTCAATTTTGTATCACTGCTATGCAGATGATACCCAAATTTATTTTGCTCTGTCACCTAATGATTATGCCCCCCTTGAATGTCTCTACGAGTGTATCGATCAAATCAATAGCTGGATGTCACAAAATTTTCTTCAGCTGAACTCAGATAAAACAGAAGTAATTCTATTTGGAAAAAAAGATGAAAGACTCAGGATTACCACTATTCTTGACACAAAAGGGATTAAAACTAAAGAAATGGTTAAAAATCTTGGTGTTTTCATTGACAGAGAGCTAAACTTTGACAGTCACATGAAAGCAATCACTAAAATGGCATTTTATCACCTAAAAAACATTTCCAAACTAAGAGGACTTGTGTCAAAAAATGATCTGGAAAAACTAATACATGCCTTCATCTCTAGTAGGGTTGATTACTGCAATGGCCTTTTCACAGGCCTGCCAAAAAAGACCATCAAACGACTTCAGCTGGTTCAAAATGCAGCGGCTAGGGTTCTCACACAAACAAAAAGAACAGAGCACATTACTCCAATTCTAAGGTCCCTTCACTGGCTTCCAGTAAGCTACAGAATTGACTTTAAAGCATTGCTGCTGGTATACAAATCTCTAAATGGTACAGGGCCCAATTACCTCTCTGATATGTTGCGGCGGCCTAACCCAATCAGATCTACCAGATCGCAACAGAAAAATTTACTATTAAAACCAGTTGTTAAAACAAAGTGTGGTGAAGCAGCTTTTAGCTACTATGCAGTGCAGCTATGGAACCAACTGCCAGAGGACATTAAAAATGCTCCTGCTGTTGGCAGCTTCAAATCTAGGTTAAAGACCAAGCTGTTTTCAGATGCTTTCTGTTAAATAATTAATATTTTTACATTTTTTATAATCTTTACTTTCTCTGCATGTTTTAACTTTACTTTAACTTCATTCTATTTTATTCCGGTGGTTTCTTTTTCTTTTTCTCCTTTTTCTTTTTGGCATTTTATTATTTTATTTCTACTATTGTTTAATTCTTTTCTTTTAATTCTTTTTAATTGTTTTAGAATAAAAATAAAATTATTTTATGTAATTTTATTTCTCTATTGTTTACTGTTTTTGTTTTTACTTCTGTAAAGCACATTGAACTGCCATTGTGTATGAAATGTGCTATATAAATAAACTTGCCTTGCCTTGCTGATCTCCTGGGGTTTTCACACACAAGTCTCCAGAGTTTACACAGACAGAGTGGTGCAAAAAACAAAACACGCTCTGTGTGAGCGACAGTTCTGTGGATGGAAACAAATGCCTTGTTGATGAGAGTGGTCAGAGGAAAATGGACAGATTTGGTTCGAGCTGCCAGGAAGGATATAGCAACTCTTTACAATTGTGGTGAGCAGGGAAGCATCTCAGCATGCAACAGCAGAACACCACATTGGGTTCCAGTCCTGCAGCCAAAACCAGGAATCTTAGAACCAACAATACTTTCCTATTAAAGTGGCTGGTGAGTGTATACAGCACAACAGTATCTCATCATCTCTAGCTGCTATATCCTGTTCTACAGGGTCGCAGGCAAGCTGGAGCCTATCCCAGCTGACTACGGGCGAGAGGCGGGGTACACCCTGGACAAGTCGCCAGGTCATCACAGGGCTGACACATTCACACCTACGGTCAATTTAGAGTCACCAGTTAACCTAACCTGCATGTCTTTGGACTGTGGGGGAAACCGGAGCACCCGGAGGAAACCCATGCGGACACGGGGAGAACATGCAAACTCCACACAGAAAGGCCCTCGCCGGCCACAGGGCTCGAACCCGGACCTTCTTGCTGTGAGGCGACAGCGCTAACCACTACACCACCGTGCCGCCACAACAGTATCTATGATAGAATTATTGCATTAGTGTAATTGTAATTTGCTCATTACTCCAGAAGTTATGTAAACGCAACCAATAACCTAGCACTAATATAGTTATTGAAAATCCAATAGCTGCTTTAGCAGAAATTAGCATAGCCATAGCGTCAGAATTAAACACTGATCTATGATGTGCTTAACAATGTTTTCTTGCAGTTCCTGAAAATAAAGGCACTTAGTTGAAAACACCGAGGTAGGAAAAACGCTGAGGAAAGAACTTGCTGTATATTATGAATGGAGTCAGTTTGTTCACAAAGTGAAGCTGTGAATTGATGGAGTTGTGTTGCTGTTGAAGTGGTCGCTACGGCTGCAGGTGTGTTGGAAGTAAGGAATAAAACATGCCACAGTGTGCCGTTACAGGAAGACAATCAATGACAGGGTGTTGATCCTTTGCCACGGGCTGGTACCACACCGAGAAGCCACTAAACTGTCCTTCCCGAAGGTTTTCACATGGAAGAAAACAGACTCCTAAGAGTTAGAATATGATGAGTTTATTCCTTAAAGCATGATTTTTGTTGCTGTTTTCACCCTGGCACCACAAATCACTCTACACCGGTTGCCAGTTTAGTCAAATTTAGTTTAGTGCCTGTTGCCATGGTTTCACAGGTTGTGCCAGGGTAATGCAATATGGCGCCACTAACTACACAGCACGCAACAGAACGTATGTGAAACCAGCCATCTGACCATCGAGCAGATGTTTTCCAGTTAAATATGATACGACATGTCTGGTTGTGTGGTTTTTTTTGTTTTGCTTTGTTTTTGTTAAACCACAATTCCTGTTAAAATAATTTTGGAGAGAACTTGCTCGAGTGTAAATTGCATCCATTCACCATATTCTTGTCTATAGTGCTGGAATAAACCAAAAGGTTTTGAGATCCCTGCCCAAAAAAATTTATAGCCAAAAAAAGCTGTTTTTGAATAAATTGAACGCCGTAGTTGCACATTATTTTGCTTTTCGCTTGCATAAAGTTAGTTTGTTCAAGTTTTTCTTATTACTCCCCCCGCCCACTCAATGTCCTTATTAGGTGTCATTGTTCCACTTCCTGTCAGCTGTCACTGAAATACTTGAGAAATTGTACCTTATTGTACTTAAGTACTATTTTGGAAGATTTGTGCTTTACTGAAGTATTTTCTGAAATTGAATACTTAAACTGAAGTCCGTTTTTAAAAGAAAAATCATACTTTGTACTCCTTAGCATTTAATTTTCATCATCAAAGTACCTGTGAGAAAATCTCAAATGCCAGATTTTTCTTGACCAGATCTTTTGCCAATCCGTTGCGTTCTCACTTATTTAAATTGGCTATCTGGGCTTTTACTTTAAGAAATCTAATCAAATTCAAATGAAGCTTTGTGCAAATGTTAATTGGTCTTTGAACCAGTGTTTTCTTTTTTTTCCTTGAACTGCAACCAATTTATACACAATACCATGATTCCTTTGCCTCCAGTTTGGCTTTTAAAAAAAAAAAATTGTAGCTCTAAAAGTAGACAGCCTTTCAATTTCATAAAATCGGTGAAATTTGGTCACTGTGATGCATGTTTATTTTTGTAATATCAAAAAAAAATACCTAGGCCCTTCTGTGGCTGTGAAGTTATTTAATTAGAGGGGATTCCCTAGCAAATATGCATAAAATCGCTTGCTTCGCACAGTCAAGCAGACAGAGGAAGTCCATGTGCACACTTACCTTAGTTGTCGTCTTCATCTTTAGGGTTTTACGGCAGCTGACATCCAGTGTTGCATTACTGCCATCTACAGGTTTACTTTTGACCATGCACTGACGGTTCCATCATTCTGTTGCTAAACGAACAGCTGATCACACCGAGGTGCTCGCTGACCGCCGATATCTATTAGTTTGGTCCTGTGTTTCCTTTCCTTTGCAACATAACGTCTTTTCCTCCCTTTCCGTTACTGTAGTCGGTCTTTCCAGTTTCATTCACGCACTCGCGTCCTCCACTTTTCTCTCCTGTTTCAAATTTGTATCCCACAATGCCTTGCGTGAACGGGGAAAGCCCACCATGTGATGCATGATGTAGTATCTTGAATTGGGTCATGGTGAAGGAGGAAAAAATAGTGGAGAATTTAGGACCACGTGGCCATAATTAATTGTTCTGTTTAAAAAAATTGGAAGTCTATAATTCGAATTCAGTAGCTTTTGGTCCACTAAAAAATAATTGGGTGTCGGGGAAAATTCTTTTTATGACCAACACTTGAAAAATCTGAAAGGCAGTCTAGCTTTTAATTCTCAAGCTGCATGTTGAGGCATATTTAAGAAATGTAAGTGTGGTGTTTTTTTTTTTTTGTTGTTGTTTTTTTTCCCTTCCCCCAAATCATGTCAAAATTGTTGAGGATTTTTGGTCAGTTTGAATACTCCAAATATCTACTGGAGTTTTTTTTTTTTTTTTTTTTTTAAATAAGAAGAAGCCTTTGTCATGTACACCCAAGCACAGACTTAAGCACACGATGAAATTCGTCCTCTGCATTTAACCCATCTGAAGCAGTGAACACGCATGTACACACAAGCAATGAGCAGTGGGCAGCTATGCTACAGTGCCTGGAGAACAGTTGTGGGTTGGGTGCCTTGCTCAAAGGCACTTCAGCCCAACCTCAGGCCAAGGTTGCCCCATGTTAACCTAACCTACATGTCTTTGGACTCTGGGGGGGAAACTGGAGCACTTGCAGGAAAACCACACAGACACAGGGAGAACATGCAAACTCCACACAGAAAGGCCTCTGTTGGCCACTGGGCTCAAACCCAGAACCTTCTTACTGTGAGGTGACTGTGCTAACCACTACACCACCACCGTGCTGCCCCCTCTTGGATCCCTCTTCTACTTTAAATTGAATAAGATAGATATTGTCGTGTTGAAAATAAACAGCATCCACCTGCTTCATCCGGTCATGTCACTGATGGTGTAGGTACAGAGTTGAACAACAAAGTAACGTAAATAGCAGACAGGATTTACGGAGGTGTGACGTGTTCGCCAGAATGTATGGAATTTAAAATAAACTGTGTGTTTCCTGAACTCAAATAATAGCCAAAGAAACTACAACCCCGATTCCAAAAAAGTTGGGACAAAGTACAAATTGTAAATAAAAACAGAATGCAATGATGTGGAAGTTTCAAAATTCCATATTTTATTCAGAATAGAACATAGATGACATATCAAATGTTTAAACTGAGAAAATGTATCATTTAAAGAGAAAAATTAGGTGATTTTTAAATTTCATGACAACAACACATCTCAAAGTTGGGACAAGGCCATGTTTACCACTGTGAGACATCCCCTTTTCTCTTTACAACAGTCTGTAAACGTCTGGGGACTGAGGAGACAAGTTGCTCAAGTTTAGGGATAGGAATGTTAACCCATTCTTGTCTAATGTAGGATTCTAGTTGCTCAACTGTCTTAGGTCTTTTTTTTGTCATATCTTCCATTTTATGATGCGCCAAATGTTTTCTATGGGTGAAAGATCTGGACTGCAGGCTGGCCAGTTCAGTACTTGGACCCTTCTTCTACGCAGCCATGATGCTGTAATTGATGCAGTATGTGGTTTGGCATTGTCATGTTGGAAAATGCAAGGTCTTCCCTGAAAGAAATGTCGTCTGGATGGGAGCATATGTTGCTCTAGAACCTGGATATACCTTTCAGCATTGATGGTGTCTTTCCAGATGTGTAAGCTGCCCATGCCACACACACTAATGCAACCCCATGCCATCAGAGATGCAGGCTTCTGAACTGAGCGCTGATAACAACTTGGGTCATCTTTCTCCTCTTTAGTCCGAATGACATGGCGTCCCTGATTTCCATAAAGAACTTCAAATTTTGATTCGTCTGACCACAGAACAGTTTTCCACTTTGCCACAGTCCATTTTAAATGGGCCTTGATGCAGAGAAGACGTCTGCGCTTCTGGATCATGTTTAGATACGGCTTCTTCTTTGAACTATAGAGTTTTAGCTGGCAACGGCGGATGGCACAATGAATTGTATTCACAGATAATGTTCTCTGGAAATATTCCTGAGCCCATTTTGGGATTTTCCAATACAGAAGCATGCCTGTATGTGATGCAGTGCCGTCTAAGGGCCCGAAGATCACGGGCACCCAGTATGGTTTTCCGGCCTTGACCCTTACGCACAGAGATTCTTCCAGATTCTCTGAATCTTTTGATGATCTTATGCACTGTAGATGATATGTTCAAACTCTTTGCAATTTTACACTGTTGAACTCCTTTCTGACATTGCTCCACTATTTGTCAGCGCAGAATTAGGGGGATTGGTGATCCTCTTCCCATCTTTACTTCTGAGAGCCGCTGCCACTCCAAGATGCTCTTTTTATACCCAGTCATGTTAATGACCTATTGCCAATTGGCCTAATGAGTTGCAATTTGGTCCTCCAGCTGTTCCTTTTTTGTACCTTTAACTTTTCCAGCCTCTTATTGCCCCCGTCCCAACTTTTTTGAGATGTGTTGCTGTCATGAAATTTCAAATGAGCCAATATTTGGCATGAAATTTCAAAATGTCTCACTTTCGACATTTGATATGTTGTCTGTGTTCTACTGTGAATACAATATCAGTTTTTGAGATTTGTAAATTATTGCATTCCGTTTTTATTTACAATTTGTACTTTGTCCCCACTTTTTTGGAATTGGGGTTGTACATCTTTTCCTGTGTGGCCACAGTTGGTGCTAGTTTGAGAATTTATACTGCAAACGGGTGTGTCTAAGTGGAGCGAGTGCATTAACTTGAATGAACTATTGAGTTAATCCTAAAATGTTAATTAAAATTTAGTGTTTTACGTACAGCTCAGTGTGTTAACGTCTGACATCCAGTTAATGAATACAATGCAGAATAAACACATTACATTGTGTCCTATGTTGTAGTCGTGGGGCAGAAAGCAAGCTCTCCATGTAAATGTGTCGAGCTGGGGGTGGAGGGGTGAAAGGGAGGGGGGTGTTTGCACACCACCTCAGAGGCTGGATTGTAATGGCTAGCAGCCAGACTCATTAATTGAAGGGAGACTCCACGGAGTGCCCACAGAGGATTATAACCAGTGAATTTAAATGCTGCTATTACTCTACTCTAAGGTTGCATGCACATTAATGCGCGTGTGCAGGCGCACATTGTTGGGACAGCCTTGACACCATTGTTTTGACAGTTAATGAGGTGCATTTGTGCTGAGTGGCGAATTACAATGCTGAGTTAGTACTTCACAGTTGTGTGTGCGTGCGTGCGCAGGAATAATCCAATGCATTAATCTAACTTTTTTTTTTTCTTCTTGCGTCAACAGATTATGCATGTTACACTGGCTAAATCTCCATCACATCTCCAATCTTTTGGCACGATCCAGTATAACGTTGCTAATCCCTAAGACAGATCACGTGGAGAAAATCTGATTCAAAATAATTGGACTGTATCACAAACCCAAGCAAACAATTTCATATTTCGATGTGAAAATGGCTTCTAGGGAGTTTTCAGCTGAAATGTTTATCCTCAATGCCAAATGCAGGAACTTGGTAGCTTCTATAAAGTAACCCTGATTCATCAAGCCTTGGAAATCATGTACACTTGATGATAATCTAATCATGACGCGCACTCATGGCATCAAAATGTACAGTAATTAAATAGAACTGGTCAATCGATTTCAGTCATATGTTAACAAGATGATTTCTCATTCTCTTATTTACATATCATATGTGATGACCCTAATAGTTAGAGAAGCAGCTTTGGGACCAAAAGGGTGCCAGTTCGATTCCCTGGACCACCAGGAATGGCTGAAGTGCTCTTGAGCAAGGCAACAAATCCCCAACTGCTCCCCAGGCTGCTCTGGGTATGTTGTACATCGCTCTGGATAAGAGCGTCTGCTAAATGCCTCCAATGTAACACAATGCTGGCATCATGTCCTGATGTCGCGTCATGTACGTAAAACTTGCATGAAACACTAATTTATACAGACTTTGCGATATTGAGTTAGTAGACGGAAAGCTTGCAGTGGGATTCAACCACCAAGGATGGACAGAGAAGAAAGAAAACAGATTAAATGATGCGTTTTACGAACATGGAGCTCAAAATGCTGATGTTCCTTATAATTTGGATAGGGATTAGCTTACTGGTGGTCTTAAATTAAGATATGTATTTTATTCTCATCTATTTAGTCTTGCACCTCATAATTTGGTGTTTTGTGTATTCTGAGACACTTTTCTGCTCAGTGTGGTTGTAAAGAGTGATTGAGTTACTGTAGCCTTGCTGTTGGCTCAAATCGTTAAAATCAGAAGAGATGAGCAGTTTCGGAAATCCTCAAACCATCCTGTGCACAAATAACGGAGATCACATTTCTCCCCATTCTGATGTACTGATGTTTTGAAGTGAACACTCGACCTGTATCTATGTGGATTAGGGTTAGGTTAAACGCTGTGATGTAACCAAATTTCAAAAATCTAATTCTCTAAATGTAGTTCAGGTTCATGATCTTGTTTTGTTTTTATTTTTGGTTTCTCGCTGAAAGATGAAGCTAATAAATCTTGCTGCTTGTCGCAAGTTAACTAGATACCCCTCCTCGGCACTCGTCAGTGTATGCCTGTCTGCTTTGTTACTATAACAACCAATGTAATGGGCACGCTCGGTCTAAAAAGAATCAGATTTAGAAAATAAATCAGATTTGCTGGTGTGTGTATGTGAATGAAGCCTGAGGGACCTTGGTTTTAGATCTGCAGCTGCCCTCCACTGCTGCACCTAGTCTGCTCCAGTTCCGCCAATTAAAGCGATCATTAAAGCAATATTCTGCCTGATAGATGCTTTCATAAGGCCTCAGTCGCACCATGAGGAGCAGTACACACCATCCAGGAGCAAATGAAGATATTAAACGCAGTCTTCCAACTGTATTCCCAGTTATGTTCTGCATCTATGGTCAGTTTAACCAGAGTCATTGCTGACTGGCCTGTGAAGAGAAACTCCACTTAGGATGCCGGAACAGGATTTCTGGGAGATGAATAAACTCACAGTTGGATGTTAAGTAAGACACGCCTAGGTCTTTGACAGGCACGCTGGCACAGCACTGGTGCCAGAGACGCTGGGAGCAATCCTGCCATCACTATAAATAGCGTTAGCATCATGTGCAGCGATAGTGGGGGAGCACGGCTTGCGCCGACTGCAGGCATCATTCTGGGGACGAAAAAGAGGAGGAAATGAAGGAAGAAAAACAAATAATAATTCAGAAAAAGAGCAATGAGATTGTTGAGAGAAACGCTGATGAGGATTTCAAGTAAACGTCAGCTCAGGACAGTGTGACATTAAACCCTGAGCCACTGTCAGTAATCCCTTCAAACAGACCTTCCTTCATCAAAGTTGTAAAATTGAGTGCATGAAATGGATCAATGTGTGGCTCATTAAACGGTCACAGAACATCAAAACTAGCAGTAATTTCATCCCAAATACAGTAATATGCTTCATTTCCATGAACGCAAGTTCCTGCTCTCTAGTTCCTTATTTACAGGTCATATGCATGCGCCACGCCCTCATTAAACCTCCATATACATATACAAGGCCAAGGTTTCATTAGAACAAAGCTTGTTAGAAAATGGTAAGGAATAACTGAAGATTAAAAGAAACAAATTTAGACAAGTCTAAGATTGCTTCGTGATCCAATATACGTCCTCAGAAATGAGACGTTCTGAGATTTGATGATGTACAGTGTGGTAGACTCGGTCTAGGCTCTTACCTTCTCACCAAGCTTGATTTGGATTCCGATTTTCCTGCTGTAAACCCTTGACACGTTATCCACCTCTAAGTCACAAATTTCATTGTCTTCTACGACAGAGCATGGCAAAATTGCTCCTCTCTCATCGCTCTCAAATAAAATTAATCTGACTGCCATCATATTGCTCAACTACCTACCCCGGCTGTCCCCCACAGTGCATTGCGGTAAACAAGTGATGGTGTAGTTATGCTTCAGGGGTTATTAACTCTAACATAAAGCATGCTTTAATTTATGCAGATGTTGTCATTGTCCAGAAAATAAATGGAAAGTATTCCGTTGGGTACAGTTATCCAAGATATAAGGAAATAAATTGAGTGAAGAAAAATGAATTTCTGTGAAGTTAGAGGTGCTTGTATCTGGAGATGCTTGTATCTGAAGTTGCTGCAAATAACGAAGTTCTTTTTCTGGCTGTCTGAAAAAACTTTTAAATAAAATTACCACAGTTTTAACTGAGGACAAATGCTCTAATTTGTCTTTTATAATACTTTTGTGTGTTATTGAAACTAATGGCATCATGCATCATAATTATGGAAGTGCACCCTGTCTCTAAAGTTTTTCAAAGCCATACTTGGGCAAAACTGAACTGCGTTCCAGCCTTACCTGCAGGTAGGGTTGTGTATTATTTATAGCTAGGTTTTTATTCAATTAGTGTACACACACAGAGATTAGACAGAAGGGAGATTTAAATAAAACTTTGTATATATAATATGCATCATAAGGAGAGCCAAATTTCTGTTGTGAACAAAAAAAAAAAATCCTGATGTTCATATAAGAAAGACACAAAGAAATTAATTGAACCAGAATGGGGGGAAAAAAAAAAAGTTTGTCTTGATATGAAAATATGTAGGGTGGGACAGTGGTTTTCACTGTTGTCTTACAGCAAGATCAAAAATATCTGTAGCTTTAAATAATTTGGATATACCATCATGAGCTCTGGTGATAATTCTGCATTCTTTGGTATTAGGATTCGAGCCGATTTTCAAAAATGGAATGAGCTAAAATGCGTTCTAACTGCCCATTGCATCCATCTGTCAACTAGAGTAAAGTTCATACAGCATGTGTTCGATCGAGGCTGTTGTACAGTGTACAGGCATGGCAGTTAAATGCACAAGAAATGAGTAAAATTGAAATCGTATGGCCTGGCCTCCTCCGTAAAATGGTAAAAGATGGATTTAAGTGCAAAAACACACCAGATAGAAATAACCAAGATAAAGATTTCAAGGGAGAGATAGACTGGAGCTTTGAAATATCAAATGCGGAACTACGTGAGAAAACAAAGACCCTTCCCATTAAACTATTCTGCCATAAACCAGCAATTAATATATATTGTGCACACGTTGTATGGGCAACGATAAACTCCCAAAACAACTGTTTGACACAAGATCTTCTAAGTGGTCTCATCTCATCTCATTATCTCTAGCCGCTTTATCCTTCTACAGGGTCGCAGGCAAGCTGGAGCCTATCCCAGCTGACTACGGGCGAAAGGCGGGGTACACCCTGGACAAGTTGCCAGGTCATCACAGGGCTGACACATAGACACAGACAACCATTCACACTCACATTCACACCTACGGTCAATTTAGAGTCACCAGTTAACCTAACCTGCATGTCTTTGGACTGTGGGGGAAATCGGAGCCTTCTAAGTGGTCAAAATTTGAAAAACTTTTGGGTTTAGACACAACAGATAAGACGTGCAATGATGGATAAATCAGGTTTCTTGCAACTGCTCGATGGGATTCTTCCTACCAAGACAGAAGCACCCTAAGGAGGACACTCCACAAAGGGAATAATAGGATGAAGGTTCTGGGTTCAACTGGGACTTTTCTGTCTGGAGTTTTGAATGTTTTCCCCGTACCTACTTGGTGCTCTGGTTTCCTCCCACAGTCCAAAGGTTAGGTTAAGTAGATACTCTAAATTTCCCACAGGTGTGAATGTGTGTGGGAATAGTTTGTCTCTGTGACAAAATTACCCCTGCAATAGATTGATCTGCCCAGGGTGTGTACCCTGCCTTTCACCCAAAGTCAGCTTGGGCTTAGCTCCGGCTTCTCCTGTGACCCTGATGAATAAGCGGCCTAAATAATGGATGGATGTAAAGATGTAAAAACAAATTCAGCCGAATAAAAAAAACTTCCTCCAGGTCCAAGCTTTGTATCTGTAAATAAACGTAGCTTAAATAAAAGACTAATGAGCTTATAAAGCTGTGTGTCTGCTCTTCTGCTCTTTCTTATATTATTCAACTTGCTATATTTGTTCTGATCATTAGTAATATTGATTGTTGGTTATTGAACTGCAAATCAAGCTTATAAATGTCCACAGCTTACAATTAGGCTTGTCTGAGTTACCATTTAAAATAATCATGGGTTGTTGTGTGTGTGTGTGGGGGGGAGGTTTTTTTTTTTTTTTTTTAATCTTCCACATCTGATAGCTTAGAAAAGACAGGACAATGAGAATTTCCACCATTTATGCTAGAGGAGTGTCGGGGAATGGTTTAATATTATTATTATTATTATTATTATTATTATTATTATTGTAGTCAGGAACTGCTAGTTGGCAGTGGCATTTATAAAAACTGAGCAGGAGGTGATGGAGACGGACATTTTCATTGTTGATATGCTGTATAAAGTGTTTGAACAGGCCTGAACACTGTCCAGAATAAAGGAGCAAAACAAACCTATTTAATCACGTTTGGATTACTAACATTTATTTGTTAAGTGTTGGATCTGACACTTTTAGGCCTATTTAATGTTTTTGGGTCAAAATTCTACACACACGGGTTTTTTTAATTTTTATTTAATTATTTACAAAAACATTTTCAGCATTAATATTTAGATGGCATCCTTAATGAATACAATTAACTGATGTTAACTACTTTTTCGGATGGTAGCCAAGTTAAACATGCATAGACTTTATTTTATTTCACATGAATGAACTCAAAACATTGTCCAATGTTAAAGGGGAACTGAAGTCATTTTTAAACTTGCTTTATTTCTTAACATGTTATTCAATTACTTTTTCAGTTTTAGTAACCTTATATTGTGACTTGTATTGGCAACTAATTGCAATTAAATATTCTACTTATCGGCCTATTCAGTTTTTAGCCATGTTGAATTTACAACCCTGATTTCCAAAAAAGTTGGGACAAAGTACAAATTGTAAATAAAACCGGAATGCAATGATGTGGAAGTTTCAAAATTCCATATTTTATTCAGAATAGAACATAGATGACATATCAAATGTTTAAACTGAGAAAATGTGTCATTTAAAGAGAAAAATTAGGTGATTTTAAATTTCATGACAACAACACATTTCAAAAAAGTTGGGACAAGGCCATGTTTACCACTGTGAGACATCCCCTTTTCTCTTTATAACAGTCTGTAAACGTCTGGGGACTGAGGAGACAAGTTGCTCAAGTTTAGGGATAGGAATATTAACCCATTCTTGCCTAATGTAGGATTCTAGTTGCTCAACTGTCTTCGGTCTTTTTTTGTCATATCTTCCATTTTATGATGCGCCAAATGTTTTCTATGGGTGAAAGATCTGGACTGCAGGCTGGCCAGTTCAGTACCCGGACCCTTCTTCTATGCAGCCATGATGCTGTAATTGATGCAGTATGTGGTTTGGCATTGTCATGTTGGAAAATGCAAGGTCTTCCCTGAAAGAGACGTCGTCTGGATGGGAGCATATGTTGCTCTAGAACCTGGATATACCTTTCAGCATTGATGGTGTCTTTCCAGATGTGTAAGCTGCCCATGCCACACGCACTAATGCAACCCCATACCATCAGAGATGCAGGCTTCTGAACTGAGCGCTGATAACAACTTGGGTCGTCCTTCTCCTCTTTAGTCCGAATAACACGGCGTCCCTGATTTCCATAAAGAACTTCAAATTTTTGATTCGTCTGACCACAGAACAGTTTTCCACTTTGCCACAGTCCATTTTAAATGAGCCTTGGCTCAGAGAAGACGGCTGCGTTTCTGGATCATGTTTAGCTACGGCTTCTTCTTTGAACTATAGAGTTTTAGCTGGCAATGGCGGATGGCACGGTGAATTGTGTTCACAGATAATGTTCTCTGGAAATATTCCTGAACCCATTTTGTGATTTCCAATACAGAAGCATGCCTGTATGTGATGCAGTGCCATCTAAGGGCCCAAAGATCACGGGCACCCAGTAGGGTTTTCCGGCCTTGACCCTTACGCACAGAGATTCTTCCAGATTCTCTGAATCTTTTGATGATATTATGCACTGTAGATGATGATATGTTCAAACTCTTTGCAATTTTACACTGTCGAACTCCTTTCTGATATTGCTCCACTATTTGTCCGAGCAGAATTGGGGGGATTGGTGATCCTCTTCCCATCTTTACTTCTGAGAGCCGCTGCCACTCCAAGATGCTCTTTTTATACCCAGTCATGTTAATGACCTATTGCCAATTGACCTAATGAGTTGCAATTTGGTCCTCCAGCTGTTCCTTTTTTGTACCTTTAACTTTTCCAGCCTCTTATTGCCCCTGTCCCAACTTTTTTGAGATGTGTTGCTGTCATGAAATTTCAAATGAGCCAATATTTGGCATGAAATTTCAAAATGTCTCACTTTCGACATTTGCTATGTTGTCTATGTTCTATTGTGAATACAATATCAGTTTTTGAGATTTGTAAATTATTGCATTCCGTTTTTATTTATAATTTGTACTTTGTCCCAACTTTTTTGGAATCGGGGTTGTAGTTCGTTTGGTCCACAGCAGGCGTCACTTATCCGTGCGATCTTCATGAGACTTGTGCGAGACTTCGAAACGTGAAGTGTCAGCCAGGTGTCAGTGCCACCATTTTGAAAACTGTTTTCCAAACAAAATATTGCACAAAAACGAGTTTAAATGACTATTACTGCTTACTTTTTTTCAAACTTTCCTGATTGCTATCAAAACAAACAAACAAACAACTTCCAGCTTGATTACATCAGCATTCGAAAGAAGGCGCGTGTGTCTTGACAACGTTGGCAGATGTTGGTCACCTTTGATTTCCATTTTACTTCCGTCCTACGATGTCTCGCACAGGTCTCAATGAATCTCATTTACGGCCGTTGCTTTGACATATGGACTGATATATTACAGAGCATATTTCAAACACTCATTTGTTAAAGCAGTGACAAAATGGTGATCAAAAATGCGTTCCTATATTTAATAAAATGAGAAATAGAATTAGATGTATCACATTCATTATGTCTTCTTATTAAATCAAGTCATTAGTTTTCTTTTGTTACAGACATGTAAAAGTTTTTTTCCTTTACCTGACATGTTTCGTCGAAACATGTCAGGTAAAGGAAAAAACTTTTACATGTCTGTAACAAAAGAAAACTAATGACTTGAGAAATAGAATTTTGATGATAAATTTGCCTTCAGTTCTTTAAGCTGATATCGGAGAGTACAAATCCCCTCTGCAAAACATTCCAGATGGATCTACTGACTGGCTCATCACTGGTTTGTTTGGGGAGAAAAATATGCTGAAAGAGCAGTCTTTTTGAATGATAACCTGTTGCACTGATGTTAAACTGAAGAGCTCCTACAGAAAATGTATAAAAGGTCTGGCAATATAATCAGAGTAAATGTCACTGGATATTCTTAGTGTAAAATTATGTAGGGAACGTTTTTAAGTCATTATATCGCACAAGCCTATCTCTGACCAGAACTGAATTTGCTCATCCAGATATGCCCAAGATGGAAAATGATAGAGTACTGACTGAACTTTTGCGTATGATTTGACGGTATGCAGATTTGATTAACCCTTTCTCGCAGTACGCTGGTGGATATCGTCTTATTCATTATTAACCCAAGTTATACATCATTGGAAGGCTGTTATAAGATTAGTGAAGACACTACTAGGTTTCTGTGTGCAGAATACTGAGACACTGTGTTTAGCTGCTGGTGAGTAGGGTGATGGGAAAACAAACCGCACGTCTCCACAAGCTGGTGGTGGTTGTTGTAGTAGTACCACCTGCCATGATAAAATTATAACATTTTAAACCTACCAACCCTATTTCCAGGAAAGTTGGGGTATTTTCCAAAAGGCAATAAAAAAAAAAAACTTGTTAATTCAAGTGAAGCTTTATTTAACTGACAAAAGTTTAGTCCTGGGTATGACTTTAAACTGCAACCGGTGGTGAGTCTCAGGTCCGGGAGGACTTGAGTATTGGGGAAAGTCGAGTTACCCCTTAATTACCATTGCTCCCAGGTCCGTTCTGACTCTGACCTGCCTGGGTTCCAGCTATGGGTTAAATAGTACATCAGTAATAAGGTGCTAGCAGCAGGACACTTTTTGGTGCAATGTGGCAGATGAACCCAACAGGGTCAATGGCACACCACCAGATGGCATGAGGAAGAGCCACTCAAATGGCCAGCGGATGGCATCGCTCGGCAAGTCCGTTGTCACTGCAGGGCAACTTCCATACCCGTCAGGTCTGTGGCACTTTTGTGCACCACTTGGCATCAGGTCTGGAGGTACAGAGAGACAACATGATGGGGGCATGACATTTGTTTGTCTTGGCTTACTGTGCAAGGTGCTTCATTAAGAAAGAAGTCATCTGGTGCAGGCCTCGTAGCCCATCTGTGTTTCTGCACATCTTAATAAAACAGTCATCGTCGCTCATGATGGACGGCTGATGACAAACTGACAAAAATGCAAAGAAAAGATTTTCATAAACGGTTAGTATTTGATGCCTGCAACATGCACAAAGTTGGAACGGGGCAAAGTAAGACTGAAAAGTTTATAGGACGTTCAAGAAACTCCATTTTGGAAGATTCTACAATAAGCAGGTTAGTTGGTAACATGATTGGGTATAAAAGGAGCAGTCTTTGCAAGCAAAGATGGGTCGTGGCTCATACCTTTGTGCCAAAATTTGTGAGAGAATTGTTAGTCAATTCAAACAGCATATTTCTCAACACAAGATTTTGGGTCTTTCAAAATCTACAGTACTTGTGAAAAGATTCAGGGAATTTGGAGACGTTTTATTGTGTAAAGGGCAAGGTCGGAAACCACTGCTCAATATGCATGACCTTCGAGCCCTCAGGTGGCACTACCTGAGATATTGCCATGCTAATGTGACAAATATAGCCACATGGGCTTGGGAGTACTTCAGAAAACTGTTGAGACTTCAGAGTTGGCTGCTGCATCCAGAAATGCAACCTGAAACTGTATTACACAAGGAGGAAGCCATTCATGAATTTTATGCAGAAACGCAGGTGATTTCTCTGGATCCGAGCTCAGCTCAGATGGACGGAGACGGTGGAAATGTGCGTTGTGGTCAGAGGAGTCCACATTTCAGCTTGTTTTCAGGAAAACCGAAGGTCGAGTTCACTGTCAAAGGTGAACACGACTATCCAGTTTGTCAGAGAAAGGTGCAAAAGCCAGCATCTGTGATGGTATTGGGAGTTATCAGTGCTCATGGCATGGATGAATTGTGTAAGAAGGTACCACTGATATAGTCGGGCATATATTGGGATTTTAGAGAGAAATATTCATCTAGGCAAAGTCTCTTCCCAGGAAGTCCATGCTTATTTCACCAGGACAATGCCAGGCCTCCTTCTGCGGGCTACAACAGTGTGGCTTCATAGACTGAGTGCGTGTGCTTGACTGGCCTGCTGCCAGTCCAGATCGGTTTCCTATTAAGAATGTATGGTGCATCATGAAGAGGAGAATTGGACAAAAGCGACCACGGACTGCTGAGCAGCTGAGGCCTTGTATCAAGCAAGAATGGACACAAATAATTGTAAAACTGCACCAATTAGTATCCTCAGTTCTCATTTGATTAAAAAGTGTTATTAAAGGAAAGGTGATGTAACAACGTGGTAATAATGCCTCTGTCCCAACTTTTTTTTTTTTTTGGGGGGGGGATGTTGCAGGCATCAAATTATAACTTTTTACAAAATACAATTAATTTGGTCAGTAAAACTATTGAAAATCTTTTCTTTGTACTTTTTTGTCAGTTCAATAAAATTTCATGTAAATTAATGAATCACATTTTTGTTTTTAATTGCATTTTGCAAAATATCTTAACTTTTCTGGAAATGGGGTTAGTATATGAAACCTATTAAATGAGCGATAACGAGAAAAGTTCTGGATCATTGAGCAACAATCCTGACTCACTATGCTGCTGGATACACAAGGCAGCATCTCAGAAATCACTGAAGTGCTCGGAGCCTGGAGTATAGGATGGAGGTGTGTTGTGTATGTATGAGTCAAAGAGACAACTGCATCGGTCACCCGTACATGATTCAGGCCCTTATGTAAGCATTACTGTGGTAATTTTTATTTATTTTTTTCTAAGCCACTTGTGTGCAGTACACGGTTTCAGTATGGGTCAGTGTTCCGGCTGACCAATGGATCTTGGGAGTTTTGTCAAAGTACCCGCATAAACGGTGCTTCTGTAGCAAAAATATCACATTTTGTAATTTGACCATACTTTCAACAACAATCAGTTGAAATTAAAATAGTTTTGTGTTCAAAAACTAATTTAAATGCATACGTCTGTTCCATGTGACTGAGTTGAGTTAATACATTACAAACGTTGAGTAAATACATTTAATGCAGTGCGTTTGTACATCCAGCATGATTTGATCATGTAATTTCAAAGCCTTGAATAAAGGATGCTCTGAAGCTTGGATGCTCACCCAAGCTGATGATTGAACCTGGGTCGCTTTAATTAGGTTAATTTTACTACTGCAGACTAGTAGTTTGTCAGTACTAACATCCTCTTGAGATTTTATCAAATAATTGGATTATGTTAATACTGCACGAATTGATAATTGACTACATAATAGAAATAATTATTTATAAACCTGTTTAAATTGCATTTCATATTAGCAATTAAATCACATTTTTGATTAGAAAATTAATATTCATATGTACTGTGTATATACGAAATGTTCTCTTAAATCTGATCCACCACATGTTCCCTTTTTTCTTTCAGTATACTGTTCATGAAATGTTCCTTTTCATCACAAATCTTTGTTGTAGGCATTGTGGTCTATTGGAGCAGTTTGTGTTTTTAAAAGTGCATTAGAAAAACACTCGTTGAGACATTTAATAGCTGCATGCCACCAAGAGCAAGACACCCCCCCGAAGTTATGAGCAGTTGTGACAGGCAATAACCCAGGGATGAAATCTAAAATTGATGAGATTTATGCAGTATTGACTTCCTCTACATTGTGACATAATAATAAGAAGCCTGCATATACTGTGCGTAGTATGCAGAGATGGTTAGTAATATTAGTTTTCTGTAATCAGATTATAAAACTGAAGAATTTATTAACGGAGTACTTAATTTAGAGTGGTGTCATTTAACTATGTTTACTCTGAGATGATTACATTTCTTCAGTGTTGCCTGTAATAATCTTTTCGTAAGTATTTTAATTTATTTCCATACGTATTTGCACACATCCAGCTCATTTAAGTTCTACACAAGAATTATATTATTAGAATCTGTTTGTTTGTATATGTATCATTTAAGCAATTCATTTAAAGGTTCTGACTGCAGAGTTGAATTCTGGGCAAAATGTTTTATTTCTATTGCTGTTGGAGTTTCGAGATGTTGCGCTGCTGCACACACGGTGTATCCTGTGTGTAAACGTTTTGCTGAGATAAAATGCGTCCTGCGTTTTATGATTCCAGAGATTGCCGAAGCAAGTGAGCAACATCATAGGACCACCGTTTGACCTACTTTTAACTAAAACAAGTCGGCATGGGCAAACATGGCGGACTCCGCTCTCCCAGCAGCTAAAAGTTAGCGGAAAAGGAAAGCTGACTAGTGAGTGTAACTGCAAGATAGAGCAAGGTTGGATGATGTGTCATTTTTCTGGACAGAAAACTAATTCTAGCTAGTGCTTAGCTGTCTTGGCCTTAGAACTCATGGGCTCGACTCCACAGTAGCGAGTATGGAGTTATACACCTAATGTTTTGATCTTCCGGGGGGGGAAGACGATAACAAAAGCAGTGACAGAGAAAAGATATATTTGTCTTTTGTTTCGCAGATCTATTCACAAATGTCAACCAGAAATTACATCCCTGCGACTCAAAACTCTCTCAGGTTGATGCGGAGTCGCAACGTTTTCCTTGCGTCGTCATCTTGGTGTGACACCGTTCCATAATAATTATGCTAATTAATTAAAGCTCTTCGCGTCCGGTTATTTCTGTAGAGCCATACTGTTTACATCAAGAGGGAGGAAAAGGGTCCCAAAACGGAGAAAAAGCAACCCTCAGGACATCAAAATGATCACATCTCGTCCACATGATATTGTTCTTGCGAGACGACATAGGAAAATGCCATGCACAATAAAAATGTTTTAAAATTTCAGATGACTTTGCAGTCAGCACATTTAAGACCCAGAACATTGTGAGGTAATAATGAAACTTTTTCTAAATGGTTTTTCAATAAAATGCAAACCAGTGTTTTTCTCTGAGCAAATGTTTCTCAATTTGTGTTTTGTGAATCGGAATGTGGAAAAAAATTGTGAAAATAGACATTTGGGATTGTATGTGGTTTACAAATACCTTGTACTCAAAACATCAAATACATGATTTTTTTTTTCAAAATGGATTTTTTTCAATGATTTGTGACACAATAGAAATATAAATTATGAATTTGTAGATCAAGTAACTTGTGTGCATCTAAGCACATGAGTCCCCATCTCCACTCACTTTAGCCCCAAATCTAAGGGTTCTAACAATGCTGTCCCCCCCCATAAAAAAAGCAAGCGTTCTTCATAGCGTTATGGCAGGACTTGATTTGGAACTGTGAAATTAAGCTTCATAAAATGGAGAACAAGAAGGAAGGATGCATGCCCGTTACTTGATCCATAAATGCAACCCTTCAAATTCAGACCTGTTTAAACATAGAATATTTCTTTTAGACCTTTTGCATCTTTTCTAGTAAAATAAGCAAAATTATCTGCCAATTAAACAAGAAAATTTCAAGTTTGATATTAGTAATAAGGTTAAGAAAAAGGTTTCAGAATCTTATATTTTGGTTTACTGTTTATCCTTTTTATTATAATAAGAAACACGAGAGAAATTTCACCATGTTCAAGATACACTGTCACCAAAAGTATGTGGACACCTGCATGTTGAACATCCCATTCCAAAATCATGGGCATTAATTGTGAGTTTATCTGCCTTTGCTGCTTATAAGAACCTCCACTCTCTTCTAGCCAGGCTTTCCACTAGATTTTGGAGTATGGCTCTGGGGATTTTGTGTTCATTCAGCCACAACAGTGCAAGAGGTTGGGCACTGATGTGCAGCAGTCATTCCAGTTCATCCCAAAGGTGTTCAGTCGGGTTTGAGGTCAGGGCTCTGTGCAGTACACTCGAGTTCTTCATCAGCCTTGGGGAAACCATGTCTTCATGGATCTCACTTTGTGCACAGGAGCATTGTCATGCTGGAAAATGTTTCAGTTCAACCCCTTAGTTCCAGTTAAAAGAAATGTTAATGTTGCAGCATACAAATATTCTATGCAATTTTATGCTTCCAACTTTGTGGTAACCGTTTGGGGAAGAACCACACATGGGTATGATGGTCAGGTGTCCATAAACTTTTGGCCATAGTGTATTTCTGCTTGCTAAGATTTCACTTTTTATTTTTTATTTTTTGGCTTGTGGATAGTTAAAAAAAAAAAAAAAAAGTGATCACAAATCTATGGATTATGATGCATACATTTTGTAAATAACCAAAATGTACAAATGTGTGTTAATTGCTGTCATATAGAAAGGTACATATTTGAATTGGAAGATACGTCATGGTGTCTCTGGTACAGTGTGTCAAATTTAAAATGTGCCCTTTTCTATTCTTGTACATTTCAGAGGTGGACATCGTGGGGCTGATTTACCACATTTTAGGAGCTGAATTCTGCTTTTGCTGGATTCCATTATCAGTCCTGCAACACCATGCATCGCCTCCGTCTCATGCATACCTCCACTACCTCCCTGTCTGCTCTCATCATCATGCTGAGTGTTACTCAGCTTTCCCAGGCCACCTCTGATGCCTCCCACAGTAGCCCAGGGAACTGTTCTGGGGAGAACAGCTGCTCTGAGGGCGTGGTACTCCCTATATGGAACCCCCAGAACCCATCAGTGGGCGATAAGGTGGCACGTGCCATTGTCTATTTCGTTGCCCTCATCTACATGTTCCTGGGAATGTCCATCATTGCAGATCGCTTCATGTCCTCAATTGAGGTCATCACGTCACAAGAGAAGGAAATCACCATTAAAAAACCCAATGGAGAAACTAGCACTGCCACAGTGCGCATCTGGAATGAGACAGTGTCCAACCTGACATTAATGGCATTGGGTTCTTCAGCACCAGAGATCCTGCTGTCTGTGATTGAAGTCTGTGGGCACAAGTTTGAAGCTGGTCATCTTGGTCCAAGCACCATAGTAGGCAGTGCTGCCTTCAACATGTTTATCATCATCGCTATCTGTGTCTACGTGGTGCCCGATGGTGAAGTGAGAAAGATAAAACACTTAAGGGTCTTTTTCGTGACCGCAGCTTGGAGTGTGTTTGCTTACATCTGGCTCTACATGATCCTCTCTGTATTTTCCCCTGGCGTGGTGGAGGTTTGGGAAGCTGTGTTAACATTCCTCTTCTTTCCCATTTGTGTGCTCCAAGCCTGGATCGCAGACCGTCGTTTGCTCTTCTACAAGTACGTTCACAAGCGCTACCGTGCGGACAAGAATCGTGGCATCATCATTGAAACGGAGGGTGATGGTATGTTCACAAAGATGGACATGGAGATGGATGGGCAGGGCACCAACTCTCACCACAAGGAGGTTCTGGATGGCATGCTTGCTGGTGTGGAAGAGGGAGGAGGCGGTGGAGGAGGAGGTGGAGAAGAAGAAGAGGCACGAAGGGAAATGGCTCGGACGCTGAAGGAGCTGAAGCAAAGGCACCCTGAGAAGGACATGGAGCAGCTGATTGAAATGGCCAACTACCAGGTGTTGGTTCAGCAACAAAAGAGCAGGGCGTTCTACCGCATCCAGGCCACACGCATGATGATTGGCGCAGGGAACATCCTGAAGAAGCATGCTGCAGACCAGGCTAGGAAAGTAGTGAGCTGCCATGAGGCCAATGCGCAAGAAGAGGATCCTCACACCGTCTACTTGGAGTTTGAGCCCTCTCACTACCAGTGCTTCGAGAACTGTGGTTCCCTCAAACTGGCTGTGGGCAGACATGGAGGTGACAGTGGCTGCACAGTAAAGGTGAGCACTGGGAAAACGTTAATATAAAAAAAAAAAAATCTGCCATACTCCAGTCACTTAACGACTGTTAAGAGAATCTTGGCCCTGAAATCCACAGAAGCGCACTGATGGCAGGAAGGGACTTTGTAGATTTTTAGAGGATCACTGAATTTTAATGAAAAAAATTATGGAGATGAATTGCATTAGACTCACTTAGCATCATTTGTCATTCTCAAACTAAATTATCCTTCAGGCATTTTACTTACCAAGCACTAAATATTATGACTTTTCAGAAATTAGAATGAATATCATCAAACTATGATGGGTGGCACGGTGGTGTAGTGGTTAGCACTGTCACCTCGCAGTGAGAAGGTTCTGGTTTCAAGCCTTATGGCCGATGAGGTTTTTCTGTGTGGAGTTTGCATGTTTTCTTCGTGTCTGTGTGGGTTTCCTCCAGGTGCTCTGGTTTCCTCCACTGTTAGGCCAACTGGTTACTCTTAATTGCCCATAGATGTGTGTGTGAATGGTTGAGTGGGAACTGTGCTATGTCCTCGATGTCCACCCTGGGTCGCTCTCCTGAGCTAGCTAACAAATCTGCAGTGAACGGTCAACTATGGCTGATGTACGAGGAAAAAAAAAAGATTAAATTGATGAATTCTGGTTTTTGTCTGTTTTTACATACACTGAATTTAGTTAAGTTTAATTATGGAAAATGTTGAAGCCGCCCAGCCACAGACGTGCTGAGCATCGAGCTACTTTCATTTGCAAGTGTCTAAACCAGCTGTTTGTTCATAAGTTTGAAATTAATTTCAGTGATGCTCATCACAACTATAACACCTAGATTTAGCAGTAATATTTGAAAAAACGTAGCTGATAGAAACTGGGGCTTGTGGGCATCTACAAATTTTGCTGTAGACAATTGAAACAAGTTAAGTCCTTGAAGGAAGTGACGACATGGAGAAAGTTTTTAAAAAGGCCTCTGCAAAGTAGTTTTGTAGTCAGAAAAGATTTTATGTTTAAAACGCACAATTTCATAACTGCACAACTTTACCTGTATTTTTTTAAAATGGTTTTTAATGTAATTACATTTTTTGAGAGCCCTTCTGTAAATCACTTCTGTGACGTTAGTGTCCTCAATAAAGATCGTTTTAAAATAGTTATTTGGTTATTTTTTTGATAATATACTTTTGTCTATTTTATATACAGACTGCTTTATACACTTTATATAAGAAATGCCATTAACACCGAGTAACTTTGTGATAAATTCAATACAAACCAGTACACAATTTTAAAAGAAAATATAATGCAGTGTGTGCTATAGTGTCATATTAGTTTCCGTTGGAAACTTGAGGAATTCTGCTTCAAAAATATCTAACACTTATTACGACAAACTGAACACGGGTAAATTCACTTCTTATCCACTAATATTTACTGAAAAAAGATGCGTAACTCTAACATATAAAATAACGTAGTGCTTATCTAAATTGCGTTGTAGGAGATCCCGAAGAATCCGACTTCTCAACCAATTGGCATATGCAATACACAAGGGTTTCCCTCATACATTAAGACTGGAATAGCAGTCTGCAGTGATGAAAGGGTTAATTACCTGCTGGGAAGGATGAGCACTGAATTGCATTTGAAGAGAAGATGGTGTGGGGGGGATTTCTAAACTTTTAGTCTACAGCCCATGGGGAAGCCATGGCCTAATGGTTGGAGAAGCAGCTTTGGGACAAAAGGTTGCTGGTTTGATTCCCTGGACCAACAGGAATGGTTGAAGGCACCTAACCCCCAACTGCTCCCCAGGCTGCTCTGGGTATATTGTACGATGCTGTGGATAAGGGCGTCTGCTCAATGCCAGTAATGTAACGTAACCTAAATTCCTAGCGATGTTTGTTTGTTTTTGCTCCTGTATGAAAGCTCAAACACTGCTCCACCTGTTTCACTTGTTTCAGCACTAAAGTTTTGGGGATTTTTTTTTTTTGGGGGGGGGGTTGAACTGTATCATCTCGGTATCCTCAGGTCTCTGACTACAGAATCCTGTGCTGTGCCTTCCCCTAGGTGGACTATCGTACTGAGGATGGCACAGCTAATGCTGGCTCTGATTATGAGTTTGCTGAGGGGACGCTGGTCTTCAAACCAGGCGAAACCATAAAGGAGTTGACGGTTGGCGTAATTGATGACGACATCTTTGAGGAAGACGAGCATTTCTACGTGCACCTCAGTAACCCACGTGTCGTTCATCGAGCCGAGGTCTCCATTCTCGATCCAGATGCCCCAGGTAATAGCCTTTTAGGTTCCGTCCCCATTCAGCCAAAAGCTGCGCTGGGTACTGCTCACACTGCCACGGTGACCATCTATGATGACGACCATGCGGGGATCTTCACATTCGAGAGCGCATCGATGCGTGTGAGTGAGAGTGTGGGCATCATGCAGGTGAAGGTGCACAGAACATCTGGAGCACGAGGAAAGGTGGCCGTGCCATTCCACACCAGTGAGGGGACTGCCAAGGCTGGAGAGGACTATGAGGAGGTGGCTGGAAAATTGGAATTCCTCAACGATGAGACCATGTAAGTTTCTAACACCCTTGTTTTTGTTTTTATAAGGCGTTAGCTTGTTAATTGAGCTTTGTGTACAGTATAACAGTACGAAATGAACAAAACCTGTTACAAAACAATCTTGAAAGCATAATCCAGAGGAAGGATTTTGGATACATATTGGCAATTTCTGAAAAATACACTAGAAATGGATTTACTGGATTTATGCAATTGAGCTGGCAAATGACTGTGCTTTTCAAAAATGGCATATTGACTTCATACTCCTCCCTTTATTTGTGAAATAAAGAGAGATCTTTCCTCTGACAGATTCTTAATCTCAGTGGCAGAACCAGTGAACCACCAGTGAAACTCTGAGAACCCACCAGGCGTACATTCCTCACTTGCACTTTGCACACTCATCCCATTTGTTTTACTGTAGATATTGAATTTTTTCTTCTTTTTTTTTTTAATATAAAGAGTGGTGACCTGAATAATATTCTTTAAGATGATTAAAATGATGTGCGCTTGTGTGCTTTGATGGTAATATTAACGTAAATTAAATTTTATAAATGTTGAGCTGAATTATTTCTTGCGGCTATGTTTTTAAGTTGTTTTGAGGCTTCATATGCCAGCAAGAATGAGTTGGTGGGTTTTTTTTTGTTTGTTTGTTTTGTTTTTGTTTTTTTTGAGCGAAGACAAATGAAGAGTACAGTGTAGGTGCAAACATTATTCTATCCACATTCACTGGATATAAGCAATTGCGTGCTGTGATTGGCGACTCTACTACTCCGATATCAGCTCGTATACCGTGAGTAGAGAAAAACAAAATGGCAGAGCGTGTTGCTGAAGCAACCAAGGAAGAAATAAAAACTCTACTTGAACACCCCCCCCCCCCCCCCCCCCCCAAAAAAAAAAAAGCAACAAGATATGGAATGGAAGTATTTGATGGTAAGAACATACCATAGCTTTTTAGAATTATTATAGCATTTTTCACAAATTGCTACCGTCATTTCACTGAGATTTTGTCAGATGTTTTGTATAAAGTTTTTATTTATCAAATTTGCAAAAAATAAAAAATGCTGCTTTTCTCAAAATCCAGGGAATGTGGATAGAATAAAACAGTTATTCCACTTAATCTCATTCTGTATGGCTTATGGCCAACTTGGTGCTACATGCTTCATCGGTTATCAGTTCATGTACGGCTCGATTTCGTGGAATAACTGTTAAATATAAAACCAAAAAGTGATCTAGAAATAAAATACTCTAATTCTAATGACAAGCTACAAGTGTACAGTGTTTGTATGAAGGAAATTATTCAATTATTATTGAACTGAAGATTCTAAAGAGTTTGGAACGGTTTTATTTTAGAAGGGAAGAATATGTGATATTGGAACGACAATCTGGCACATTGTTTTTAAACATAAATTCATGGTTAAAATAAATAGCTAGCTTGTAAACATACCATTATTTTACATCATGTAACCTTTAGACCACGAAGTTCCAGAAAAAAGGGGATCTTGTTCTTCATATAAAGCTTGTGTTAGTGTGGCATGTTTGAAATCGATGAAATACCATGAACTGGTGAAAGTCACTCCTGAGGACATATTGGATTTGAGTTGCACAGGTACTTCAATTTCCAACCAAAACCCTTTGAAGATGTACCGTCACCTCTACCAACATAATCCACCTTTTGATCTTTTAGTGATGGGGATTTCTGCTGTTTTCAATTGGTGGTATAGAGAAGAGATGGCAGGATACTGGAGATTAAGTTCTAAAGAAAGAGAGAGCATGTTAATCTGAGGGAGTGAGGGATGAGTGCTGGAGAATCCCAGAGATCTAACACGGAGTCTTTTATATTCACAGTTGAGAATCAAGATTGATCTATGCATTAAGCTTGCTTGATACTGAAACTGGTGGTCAATTATTTGAGGAAAAAAGTGGGGTGGAGGGGAGGAAAGAGCTTCTTGAACCCGAGTGTGAAGAAAACTGTTGAATGAAAGTTGAATACAGGGCTGTATGATGTGCTAAATTTACACACACACATTTTTGCTCATTATTGAAATCACGACTTTTTTTAATACCTATCCAACCACTTTAGGAACAACATATTGACCTCCAAAAGGTATGATTACTTGCACCAGTATCTAGTCTTGTGACCTTTCAGGAAGTGGCAGTTTTATGAGCAGGAATATTTCATTAATGTGAGAAGAGACTGGGCAGGCCTGAGTTTTCCAAAAGCATCGTAGCACAAAGATGATCGTTAAATGGTCGAGCGAGCAGCACAATGAATGCTCTCTCTCTCTCTCTCTCTCTCTCTCTCTCTCTCTCTCTCTCTCTCTCTCTCTCCTCGTTAAGATGCTCCTAGTGTTGAGGTTTTTGGGAAACCCAGACCAGTTATAGTTGACAAGAAGACTATAGTAACTCGAATAACCACTCTTTACAAACCTGGTGAGCAGAAAAGCATTTCAGAACACATCAAATTTTGAGTTGGGTGGGCTGCAAGGGCAGATGAGCACACTGGATTCCAGTGCTATCAACCAAGAACAAGAATCTTAGCTATCAAAACCTCACCTGATCTTTTTTTAGTCTTCAGCTAGTCAGGTTTAGTGACCTTGTACCCAGTATAGCCTCAGATTTCTGTTCTTGGCTGATGGGGAAGGAACCTGGTGTGGTCTTCTGCTGTTGTAGGTTCAACCTGTTGTGTATTTTGAGGTGATGTTCTGCTCACCATGGTTGGAGAGTGATTATTTGAGTTAAGAGTCTTGCTGTCAGCTTGGAACAATCAACAAATTAGTTGAAATCAATGATTTAGTATGAGAGAGGATCAAGAGACTGATAAGAGGAGGGGATATAATGGAAATTGGCAGGGGTTTTTTTTTGAGGATTGTTTTTCTACAGGAGTGACACAGCAGTGCAATGGGATGAGGTGTGGGTGAACTGAGCAGAATTAAACAGGGTTGCGATAAAACAAGGGATTAAATGGAGAGAGGAGGTGAGCAGCAGGTATAGAGGTGGGAGGAAAGGTACGGTAGGGAAGAGAGGAGGGATAAGTGTGTTAGAGAGAGAGAGAGGGTGATTTGTTTGAGCAGTTAGATCTCAGCATTCATAGCGTTGGTTGACTGAAGTGGTTGAGATGAGAAAGAAGCTATGTAGGTGTGTGTGTGTGTGAGAGAGAGAGAATGCTATTCTTAATCACGCAAACAAAAAAGGAGCTGTGTTGTCTGTTTACAGTAGCGCTGAATTTGTTAAATCAGTGTGTTCATGTGTATAGGTGTGTGTGTGTGTGTGTGTGTGTGTGTGTGTGTGTGTGTGAGAGAGAGGGAGAGAGCGAGAGACGAAGGCTCGATTGAAGTGTGTGCATGTGGGGGTGGACTGAGTGGATAAGCCTGGGAGTCTGTAACCGCAGAAATGATTCTGGCAGTATATGTGTATGATGTGCAAAACCTAAGCAATCTGTGTTCATCAGTGCAACATGGGTTAGGTTTCTTTGACCCGTATCTGCTCACAGCTCTTAGAAATGGACACACGATGCAAAATGGAAGTGTTAAAGGTGGGGCCTTCACATTCTTGCAGCTTCAGAGGAATAACTTCAGTCACTGTGGCATCCTAGGTTATTTAAACTACAGAAGAAAAATGTGGACCAGTAACATGGAACCAGTTGGGACAAAGAGCCAAAGAGCTCTGCTTGCCTTTTTATTCAGAATTGAATGATTGCAGATCAGACGTTTCTGAAATGCTCATACCAGACTGTCTGGCAGCTACAGCCATACTAATGAATCACTGATCACTTTTTAAAATGTGAAGACCAGAATTTGCATTACTTTGTGCATTGTACTGCTGTCATGTGATTGGACAATTGCATGAATGGGCAGTGGTGTTCCTAATAAATTGGCCAGTGAGAGTGTGTTTGTAGGTAGGGGGAACCCCTAAAGAAAATTTGGCTTCGGAACCAGCTTTAACTGAAGTTCAGCTCACTTATTCTCTCAGGAGCTGCAGTTCAAGAGAGCGGACACCAGAATACAGGAGTCTGGGGAACTCTCTCTCCCCATTCCCACTCGCAGTGAAAAACTATAAATTTTCCCTTATTATGCAGTAATGGTGTCATGTGGGAATGGAAGCAAAATGGCCAAGTCAAAACGTTAACCTACCCCCTGGCGACCTTGTAACATTTACAGAAATCTTTTGCAGAGGTGGACAGTAACGAAGTACTTTTTTTTTTTTTTTTTTTAACTTTTATGACTTTGCCTTTCAAATGTAAAGTTAAATATCGTACCTTTCACGCCACTACATTTCTGTCAAGGTCCTCGTTACTATGAAGTGGCTTGGAAAGTGGATGTTTGGGTTTGTGGGGTTTTTTTTCCCCCCTTTTCTAAAACATGATTTTTTTTCGCAGGTGACACCGAGACAGACCATCAGTAATCACTAGGGTTACGTCCATAGACTGTATAAAATCAAGTTCAGTGATTTTCTCAACAGCATTATTTGAGCATGACCAGTTGATGGCAGAATGGAAGGAGGTGGTTCTTCTGGAGAACGCACATGCACTCATGGCCCATGAACCCATGTTTTAGTTTTCTGAAAGGATTAAAGATCCGTTTCATTTTAAATGTTTGCCAAAAACGAACCACATCACGGCCTACAAAAACTTGCCATCCAACCTGTGGAAGCATCTTGAGGTATATAAACGTTTCCAAGAGAAAGCTTGCAACAAAGTTGTCTGTGCTTTTAGAGCTAGCGATAACATTGCAATAGCTATGCAGTCTGGTTAGTCAAATGACTTTCTATGGATTTGCCCACCAAGTTGCCATAGCCTTGTCCACGGCTAACATTAACACATAGCTAGTTAACTTGGACACTGTTAGTTAGCATGTAGAAATGGAGTTACGCGAACATGAATAACGTTAACTTATCTGAAGTCCTTTCAGAAATGTTTTAGCATAAACTTGCCAGATAAACAGAATGTAGAAATCTTTCTTTTCTAGCAGCGTTAGCTACCCAATATGATTTCGAGTTTGAAAAGAGTTTGCTAGCATGTCAGGTGGAGCTTCACTGACTAGCTAGCTTAACATTAAACCATCATGATGGCAAGGCATGCGTTCATTTTGTGAATTCACATTTCTTTCCTTGGTGATGGCATTAGGTTTTGTAAGCATTGTGGCAATAATACAACGATGCGTTGACCAGAAAATGCACTTTTAATACTTAAGTATTTTAAAAACAAGTACTTAGTACTTAAGTAAAAATTTGACTGTACAGCTTTCACTTGTATTGGAGTAACGTTTGACCAGTGGGCTCTGTACTTTGACTTAAGTAATGAAGTTGGGTACTTTTGTCCACTTCTGATCTTTTGTTATGGCTCCACTGGGAATCATGTGACTTACCAGTCACATGTCTGGTAACCAGACTTGCATGTCTGGTCATGATGTTGCTGGCAGTGATGTAAATGATGTAGTGATTGTGCTGGCTGGCACTACTGATACTCAAAACAACCAGCAAACATCAGCAGATACGGTGCGAGCACCATACCTGTGTGGGATATGTTTCAGGATCTAACGCAGACAGCCGAAACTGAGGATCAGAGCGACCCATATATATAAAGCTTGAATTTTTTTTTTTTTTTTTTGTAGCCTACATACATACAATAGTTTTATTTCTAAACTACACACAATATGACTTCAACAACAGTAGCTAAAATATTTTTAAAAAATAAATCACCTCAATGAGGCTGTAGCTCATACCGGCCACTGTTGTGTGTGAGTTTGAAATCTGATCAATCCTGTCGGAGGAGTATTGATTTTTGTGAAATTGCATATGACCTCTGTGTTGCTGCATCCATGGCAGGTGGCGCTACCTGGTGAACAATTCTTGTTGGAATATGTCTTTAGATTCTTCTGGATGAGTTTCAGTGAAAACATCCTAGCAGTTTATGAACAGTAGTGTTTGGTGTGACGAGTCACCCAAAATTTTCAAACGCCCATATGTTAAATATGACAGGTGGCGCCACCATCTTGACAAATTTTATACATACCAACCTGGGGAACATTTCCATAGGAGTTTGAATGAAATCTGATCACTCCTGTAGGAGGAATAGTGGCAGCAGTGACATTCATGAAATTGCACATGACCCCTCTGTAGCCTCATTCATGGTAGGTGGTGCCACCTAGTGACCAATTCTTGTTGGAATATGTCTTTAGATTCTTCTGGATGAGTTTCAGTGAAAACATCCTAGCAGTTTATGAACAGTAGTGTTTGGTGTGACGAGTCACCCAAAATTTTCAAACGCCCATATGTTAAATATGACAGGTGGCGCCACCATCTTGACAAATTTTATACATACCAACCTGGGGAACATTTCCATAGGAGTTTGAATGAAATCTGATCACTCCTGTAGGAGGAATAGTGGCAGCAGTGACATTCATGAAATTGCACATGACCCCTCTGTAGCCTCATTCATGGTAGGTGGTGCCACCTAGTGACCAATTCTTGTTGGAATATGTCTTTAGATTCTTCTGGATGAGTTTCAGTGAAAACATCCTAGCAGTTTATGAACAGTAGTGTTTGGTGTGACGAGTCACCCAAAATTTTCAAACGCCCATATGTTAAATATGACAGGTGGCGCCACCATCTTGACAAATTTTATACATACCAACCTGGGGAACATTTCCATAGGAGTTTGAATGAAATTTGATCACTCCTGTAGGAGGAATAGTGGCAGCAGTGACATTCATGAAATTGCACATGACCCCTCTGTAGCCTCATTCATGGTAGGTGGTGCCACCTAGTGACCAATTCTTGTTGGAATATGTCTTTAGAGTCTTCTGGGTGAGTTTCAGTGAAAAATGTCCCAGCAGTTTACGAACAGTAGCATTTGGTGTGACAAGTCAAATGGCCATAAAATGTTAAATATGACAGGTGGCGCCACCGTCTTGACAACTTTTATACATGGCAACCTGGGGAACATTTGCATATGAGTTTGATCAAAATCTGATCAATCCTGTCAGAGGAGTAGCGATTTTCTTAAAATTGCATATGACCCTTGTGTAGCCACATCCATGGTAGGTGGTGCCACCTGGTAAACAAATCTTGTTGGAATGTCTTTAGAGTCTTCTGGATGAGTTTCAGTGAAAGCATCTTAGCAGTTTATGAACAGTAGCATTTAATGTGACTAGTCACCCCAAAATTTCAGACTCTCATAAAATCATAAATGACAGGTGGCACCACTGTCTTGACAACTCTTATGTACACCCACCTGGGGAACATTGCAAGTTTGATCAAAATATGATCAATCCTGTAGGAGGAGTAGCAATTTTTGTAAATTGTGGACGGATGGACGGGTGACGCGCAATTGCATAAGCTCATCTGGCCTGGTCTGTGGCCGGATGAGCTAATAAATACTGTAATGAATGTTATGTGAATATACTCGGTCTCTCTCTCAAACAAGATTCTGACATTTCCACTTTAATATTTTTATCTTGGTTGAGGCGCACAGACAGATGTAAGTGCAGAAACCTTTTATTGACGCACTCTAGTCAAAGCAACAACAAAATATCATCAGGCATGACAACACGACAGTAGAAGAGAGGAACACAATGAGCATCAGCATGGAAATGCAAACAAACGCAAGACAAACTAACAGAAGCTGGGGATTAAATAAGGTGATGGTAATAAGTGGGAAAATGTGAAGACAGGTATGTATGTGTGGTGAATGCTGTCTACAGAGAACAGGCAACTACATCATGGTGCAGTGTATTCTGGGTGTGTAGTTCAAGGAGTCGTGCTTGTATGGTTGAGTGTGTTGGCAGATACAGCGGTCCTACTGTGTGAGCAAAAATATTATAAATGGCCTTTGTTTGAACAAAACAAATGTTGTGAAACAGGAAGAGAACTTTCTCAACAGAGACATGATTCTGCTTGACTTATGTTGCTAACTAGCTAATGTCTCAGCTTGGGCTCTTCACAACAATGGACTTGCCACCTTGGGAATTGTTATATTTAGTCTCGCACCATTCACATGTTGTGCAGAGGTTTGTGCTTTGTAGCATTCTGTTAAATGCAGTCGCATAGGAATACATGACATCTAACTTTTCTGGAAGAGTGGGAATGAAACCTTGTAGACATATGGATATTTCATATATGTTTAGAAAGGAAGAGCCTTGGTGTTTTTAGTAAATACACCCAAGCTGCAAGCATTCAGTCTCCTGTGTGTGTTGGTGCATGCGTTTGTATACATGATCTACATTCATGTCTGTGTATGTGCGACTGTGATAAATGATTGTTCTCCTCCAGCATGCTTCTGTACCAAAGCCAGGCTGGAAAGATTGAAGGGAAAGGGGACGCTTATGTAAGCCTGCATTTTAACATGAAGCTGAAGCCATGACTAGAACGAGTTCAGAAGAGATGCTACATGAGTAAGGCGGTGCAGCGTGCTCGCCTGGAAATGACGGATCGATGGTGACCCTTGCATTCCGAAACCTTCAATCTACATTCAAGAGGTTGAAGGTTTTACTGTGTGTGTGTGTGGGGGGGGGGATCAGGTTGAGTGAGCTCCTTTAAATCTGCATTGGGAAACATGAATTTGCTCAAAGCAAGCCCTCTTTAAAGGAATATACACCAGTGTTTTCATCTTAATCTCCGTCTACTGCACGTGTAATATACGGTACAGCTGAGACTTTTGTCGCATCTTACTAAGACCTGTTCACTGAAAACTCGCTTGTATGGGGAGCGGCTGTTGAATTATTCGATCAATAAATATTTAAAATTCTTTTGCATGAATTTACACAAATATTGCTATTGTTAGCACTCGTAGCTGTTGACCTAGCTCATGAGCTAGCTCATCATGGATGCAAACAGCGCGCCTTTTGGCGGATGCCGCCTTTTTCACGGCTGTCTGGGGAACTTGTGTGAATCATGCAGAGCTGATGAGGGTTTTTTTTTTTTTTTTTGGGGGGGGGGGGGGGGCGTTGGAGTGTCTGATTTATAATTTCGTCAAAGTAAATTCTATATTAAAATTACTAAATAAGCAAATCCTGTTACAGTCCATGAAACATAGGAAGTATAAGTATGAGAAGAAAACAGTAAATCAGAAAGCTGCGCACGTAAAGCCAATTACGTAACTTGCGTTGGACTGATGGAAATCCTTGCGCGTGCAGTGAAGTGCAGCCAGCAGCAGATAATGGCACGCAGCCAATTGGCTTTACGTGCGCAGCTTTCTGATTTACTGTTTTCTTCTCATACTTCCTATGTTTCATGGACTGTAACGGCATTTGCTTATTTAGTAATTTTAATACAGAATTTACTCTGATGAAATTATAATCAGGCACTCCAACGCCGCCCCCCCCAAAAAAAAAAACTCATCGGATCTGCACGATTCACAAGTCCCCCAGACAGCCATGAAAAAGGCGGCCCGTTTGCATCCATGCTCATGAGCTTTAGCAATATGTCTGCCTAGCCTTGTGGAAGACTTCGGTCACGCACAAGAAGTGCATGGATGGCGTGCACGCAGGTACGTAGGAAGGTGAGTAGGTAGGCCATGTAATCCTTTCTTTCGGACTGAATGAAATGATTGGATTGGCTTTTTGCAGCACTGCGACTGTCACAGATGATGGATTTTTTTTTCTTTGTACCCTCAGAGCATTTGATTTATTCATTACTGTTGAGATGTAAAGAGAATTTCAAGAAACATAGCAAAATCCTTCTAAAATAAATTACCTACCCTGTTAACTCATTGTGTAGGAATAAAGTGTTTTATTTTTATACTCGTTAGCCAACAAGCTTTTTCCCCTTTGTAAATGAGAAATGCAAGTATCAGAATAAATAGTATAACTGGCCCATATGGAACCCAGATATGATGGAAGGTCATGGGTGGTAAAGACAATACAGTATTTCTCCCAGATTGTTATGCGTGTAATGCGTGGCTTACAAAAGATGAAAGCTGACTGACCCAAATGGTCTTATAAACTCTGACATTTGGCGATGTAGCATTTTAAAAAGAATTCTTTTTATGAAAAAGTCCTTGAGAGTACATGAAAATAATGGAACATTTTCTGACTGTGTCTTTATTGATCAATAAGTGCACAGATCTACTGGCATTACAAATGTACCAGTCACTCTCGTTAGTAAGTACGGTTACTAATCTCAAGCACTGACCGTGTACTTGTTCATTAGCCTGTTTTACATGAGGAACTTGGATTAAACCTGCTAGCTATGGTAGATGTAGCTTAGTTGGAAGCACAGGTGTTACCTGCAGGGCATTTCTGCCTGTTGCATCTCTGCCAGTGCCAGTAGGCCAGCCACAAGTTCGTCAGCTGGCAGCCACCCTTCACAGATGTTTTGCCCCTTTGAACCCAGAACATCTCTAGGTGCTGGAGCAGTGATGGGGATGTCTCCCTACCGCTCCCTGTGGCTGGCCCGAAGATCCTTGGTTCCCCCACTTTGGGTCTCTTCTTCTGAGCCAGAGCCAGAAGCTCCCTTTCTCTGCTTCCTCAGCCAGTTCCCTGAGGGCCGCCTTCTGCTTGGACCTGGTGACTCCAAGGGTCTTCAGCAGCTGCCAAGTGGATTTTCCAACTAACTAACAATACAAAATTGATACAAACTATTTGCGACTTTCTGATTTTCAGTTACAACATGACATAGTAAGACAACTTGATTCCCCCTTATCTAAGAACAAATTATTTAAATATACAAGTATGGAACCCCTCCTAGAACTGCCACCTTATTGTGGTGGAGGGGTTTGTGTGCTTGAATGACCCTAGGAGCTATGTTGTCGGGGGCATTACGCTCCTGTTAGGGTCTCCCAAAGCAGACAGGTCCTAGGTGACAGGCCAGACTAAGAGCAGTTCACCAAAACCCCTTATGGATAACAATCAATCAAGGACTGTGATGTCGCCCAGTATGGCGCAGCCGGGGCCCCACCCTGGAGCCAGGCCCAGGGTTGGGGCTTGTGTGCAAGCGCTTGGTGGCCTGGCCTTTGCCCACGGGGCCCAGCTGGGCTCAGCCCGAAGCAGTGACGTGGACCCGACCTCCTGTGGGTTCACCACCCACAGAGGTAGCTGTAGGGGATTGGTGCAGTGTGGATTGGGTGGCAGTCTAGGGCAGGGGCCTCGACGACCTGATCCCCGAACACAGCGGCTAGCTGTTGGGACATGGAATGTCACTTCGCTTGCGGGGGGGGGGGAGCCTGAGCTTGTGCGGGAGGTTGAGAGGTACCGGCTAGAAACAGTCGGACTCACCTCCACGCACAGCTTGGGCTCTGGAACCCAGCTCCTCGAGAGGGGCTGGACTCTCCACTTCTCTGGAGTCGCCCATGGTGAACGGTGGCGGGCTGGTGTGGGCTTGCTTATAGCTCCCCAGCTCAGCTGCCATGTGTTAGAGTTTACCCCAGTGAATGAGAGGGTCACCTCTCTGCGCCTTTGGATCGGGGAGAGGGCTCTTGCTGTTTGTGCCTACGGGCCGAATAGCAGTATAGAGTATCTGGCCTTCTTGGAGTCCCTGGGAGGGGTACTGAGAGGTGCTCAGACTGGGGACTCCATTGTTCTACTGGTGGACTTCAACGCTCACGTGGGCAACGACCGTGATACCTGGAGGGGCATGATTGGGAGGACCGGCCTCCCCAATCTGAACCCGAGTGGTGTTTTGTTATTGGACTTCTGTGCTAGTCATGGTTTGTCCATAACGAACACCATGTTCAAGCATAGGGGTGTCCCATAAGTGCACGTGGCACCAGGACACCTTACTGTAGGTTGGAGGTCGATGATCGACTTTGTTGTCGTTTCATCAGCTCTCAGGCCCTATGTCTTGGACACTCGGGTGAAGAGAGGGTTGAGCGGTCAACTGATCACCACCTGGTGGTGAGTTGGATCCGCTGGCGGAGGAGGAAGCCGGACAGACCTGGCAGGCCCAAACGTGTGGTGAGGGTCTGCTGGGAACATCTGGCCGAGCACTCTGTCGGGGAGGTCTTTAACTCCCACCTCCGGGAGAGCTTCTCTCAGCTTCTGAGGGAGGCAGGGGACATTGAGTCTGAGTGGACCGTGTTCTCTGCCTCCATTGTCGATGCGGCTGTTCAGAGCCGTGGCCGCAAGGTCTCTGGTGCCTGTCGTGGTGGCAATCCCTGAACCCGGTGGTGGACACCGGAAGTAAGGGATGCCGTCAAGCTGAAGGAGTCCTGTCGGGCCATGTTGGCCTCCAGGACTCCTGAGCAGCTGACGGGTATCGGCAAGCCAGGTGTGCCGCAGCTCAGGCAGTTGCGGAGGCAAAAACTTGGAACTGGGAGGAGTTCGGTGAGGCCATGGAGGAGGACTATCGGTCGGCCTCAAAGAAATTCTGGCAAACCGTCCGGCGCCTCAGGAGGGGGAAGCAGTACTCTGCCAATACTGTTTATAGTGTGGGTGGGGAGCTGTTGACCTCGACTGAGAACATTGTCGGGCGGTGGAAGGAATACTTCTTCGAGGATCTCAATCCCACCGTCACGTCTTCCATTGAGGAAGCAGAGGCTGATGACTCAGAGGTAGACTTGTCCATTACCCAAGCCGAAGTCACTGAGGTGGTTAGCAAGCTCCTCGGTGGCAAGGCACCAGGGGTGGATGAGATCTGCCCCAAGTATCTCAAGTCTCTGGATGTTGTGGGGCTGTCTTGGCTGACACGCCTCTGCAACATCGCGTGGCGGTCGGGGACCGTGCCTCTGGAGTGGCAGACTGGGGTGGTGGTACCTCTTTTTAAGAAAGGGGACTGGGGAATGTGCTCCAATTATAGGGGAATCTCACTTCTCAGCCTCCCAGGGAAGGTTTACTCCAGGGTACTGGAGAGGAGAATTCGGCTAATAGTCGAACCTCAGATCCAGGAGGAACTGCGGTTTTTGTCCTGGTCGCAGAACACTGGACCAGCTCTATACCCTTCATAGGGTGCTTGAGGGTTCATGGGACTTTGCCCAACCAGTCCACATGTGCTTTGTGGATCTGGAGAAGGCATTCGACTGTGTCCCTCGTGGTATTCTGTGGGGGGTGCTTCAGGAGTATGGGGTTCGGGGCTCTTTGCTAAGGGCCGTCCGGTCCCTGTACGAACGGAGCAGGAGTCTGGTTTGCATTGCTGGCAGTAAGTCAGACCTGTTCCCAGTGCATGTTGGACTCCAGCAGGGCTGCCCTTTGTCACCGGTTCTGTTCATAATCTTTATGGAAAGAATTTCTAGGAGCAGCCAGGGGCCAGAAAGAATCCTGTTTGGGAACCACAGGATTTCATCTCTGCTTTTTGCAGTTGATATCCTGTTGGCTTCTTCAAACCAGGACCTTCAGCATGCACTGGGGTGGTTTGCAGTTGAGTGTGAAGCAGCTGGGATGAGATCCGCACCTCCAAGTCCGAGGCCATGGTTCTCGACCGGAAAAGGGTGGCTTGCCCCCTCTAGGTTGGTGGAGGAGTTTAAGTATCTCAGGATCTTGTTCACGAGTGAGGGAAGGATGGAGCGTGAGATCGACAGGCGGATCGGTGCGGCCTCCGCAGTGATGTGGTCACTTTACCGGTCCGTCGTGGTGAAGGAGCTGAGCCAAAAGGCGAAGCTCTTGTTTTACCGGTTGATCTACGTTCCGACTGTCACCTATGGTCATGAGCTTTGGGTAATGACCAAAAGAACAAGATCGCGGATACAAGCGGACGAAATGAGTTTCCTTCGCAGGGTGGCTGGGTGCTCCCTTAGAGAGAGGGTGAGAAACAGTCACTCAGGAGGAGCTCGGAGTAGAGCCGCTGCTCCTCCACATTGAGAGGAATCAGCTGAGGTGGCTCGGGCATTTCTTTTGGATGCCTCCTGAACGCCTCCCTGGGGAGGTGTTCCAGGCATGTGCCCCCCCCCCCCCCCCCCCCCCCCCCCCCCCCCCCGGGAGGAGGCCCTGGGGAAGACCCAGGACACGCTGGAGGGACTATGTCTCTCGGCTAGCCTGGGAATGCCTTGGTGTTCTTCCCGAGGAGCTGGCTGAGGTGTCTGGGGAAAGGGAAGTTTGGGCTTCCATGCTTAGACTGCTGCCTCCGCGACCCGGCCCCAGATAAGCGGAAGAAGACGAGACGAGACAAATATGGAACTGGGGAACTCTATCCCCTGAGACACACAGAATTTGGACTCAAAACATTTGAGACTTCTAAATGATTTTATAAATTTCTAAATTTAAAAATTAATTAGTTCCTTATACCTAATAGTACATGTATTTTAAGTCACCTATTGAATTGTTTTGATATTGTATCTCATAGTAAAAAAATTTAATTTATTTTATTCATTATAATTGTTTTTGTATCAGGGCACCTGGGAGAACAGCTATGCTGAACTGTCCCCTGTATTTTATTATTATGAAAAAGTGGCCAAATTTCACAATAGCAATCAGAAGAGTACATTTTAAAAGTAAAACCCTGTGCCAAATGTATTCAGATTTGTCCCCTAAACCTCCACCAGTGCTAATTATTCACCTTTAAACAGGTTAAAGTGGAACTTGATAGATGACTCATTAATAGCGCTAATGATCAATTTGTGTAGAATTAACATACCTAGGTTATATTTTGGCCCCGACACATGAGAATATTAAGCAATTCAACCGGGACAGTGGGATAACATGGAAGGTAAAATAAACAGTGCTGTACTGCACCATTTTGTGGTGGTTTATTTTTTGCGTGTGTGTGGCATAGAATCTGTGTTCTGAGATCTTTCACTAGTTAGCTAGCCAACAAGCTAGGTACATTTGCACACAACCCAATAAACAAATTTGAGCATAATGAGGACGGATTAAAGATAAGATTTATGCTAACGTTATAAAGCTTGGGATGGGAAGCCATGGCCTCATGGTTGGAGAAGCAGCTTTGGGACTAAAAGGTTGCCAGTTCAAGTCCCTGGACCAACAGGAATGGCTGGAGTGCCCTTGAGCAAGGCACCTAAACCCCTGACTGCTCCCCAGGCTGCTCTGGGTATGTTGTATGTCACTCTGGATAAGAGCATCTACTAAATGCAATTAATGTAACGCAACATTTAAACCCTCACTCTCTGTGCATGTCGCATCAGATTACACTATAAACTGGACGATGTCTGTTAAAGGCAAAAGATCATTTGGTTGTACTCCCCCCACCCCCCCCCACCCCACCCCCGGTGAAATATGACCGAGCCTTATCGTTTCTGTGATATGCTGACCTGACTTTGTTTTCTGCACTTGATTATGGTGTGTGTGTGTGTGTGTGTATACAAGCAGCAAATTTGAAAGTTTTACCCTTTCCAAGTTATGATTCAATTTAAGCCCTAGGTTGCAATGGATACATTGGGGCAGGGGAATGTTACAGTGAGATTTACTCAAGAAAAATGTAATAAATTGTACACACAGTCTTAGTAAATTTAACTAAGCATGTTTTAAGTATGAAGCGACACCAAGTGGGGTCTTTTGTGTGGAGTTTGCATGTTCTGCCCGTGCCTGTGTGGGTTTCCTCCCAGGCCACTAGTCTAGCCCCATGATAGATTGACGACCTGTCCAGGGTGAACCCTGCCTCTCGTCCAATGTCAGCTGGGATTGGATGTGCAAGTTTGACTCAAATTTGGGTTAAATGGTTAATTTATGTCCAAATTAAACAAATAAAATTTTGCAAATCATTTCATTTTTATTACTTAATTCCAATTAACACCTCAAATATTTCAAACCAAATACTGAACTCCAATCTTGTAAATGCGCTTACTGTACATCAGCCTTCATAAAGAGTGAACGGTCTTAACTGATTTGCTTGCGTGTGCGCTCAAACTGAAACATTTAAAGATGTGAATCAAGAACACTTGATCTTCAAAAAGATTCCATAATTCAATAATCTTAGGCCTTAAAGCCAACATAAAACAAGAAATATTCAAAACCACCCATCCACAACACTCAAAATTCAACCAGTTTAAAATTTTGCAAATGCAGGCAACAGAAAAGCATTCACGCTATCATCCAGAGATCTCCAGTTTGAATCCCGATGATTCCGGAACCATCCGTGGACAGAAGCCTGAGAGAGCAAAAGTTGGCTGTGCTCTCAGGGAGCGAGGGCTGATGTACTCTGTCTCTTTATCAATCACAGGCAACATTAAACCTAAACCAATCATGGGTATCTGAGTGTTCATGCAACTGGAATTGTGCGGATTGTGCTTTGCTCCCTGTTGCCTGAACAGCAATTTGAAAAGATGCTGTCGGTGCCTTGGAGAAGGAAGTACTGTATGTGATGGCCTTTGCCCTCCCTGGTTGCTAGGTGTTATGTGATCATGGGAGAGCTGTCTTGTGGGTGGGATTTGGCCATGACTAACTTGGAGAAAATCTGGGGGGATTCTGCAAACTTGTATGCAAATCAAGTTGAAAAACTACACCCACGTATTCATATGCAGTCAGTTCAAATAGACATTGCTGTTTTTTTATGTAGTTTTGTAAGCACTTGCAAAATAATAGTAAATTTAACCCAGTAACGTATGTAAAATATACATTTTGGGTTTTAGACGTATAATTACCTACAGTACTTAAAGCGGGTGGCACGGTGGTGTAGTGGTTAGCGCTGTCGCCTCACAGCAAGAAGGTCCGGGTTCGAGCCCCGTGGCCGGCGAGGGCCTTTCTGTGCGGAGTTTGCATGTTCTCCCCGTGTCCGCGTGGGTTTCCTCCGGGTGCTCCGGTTTCCCCCACAGTCCAAAGACATGCAGGTTAGGTTAACTGGTGACTCTAAATTGACCGTAGGTGTGACTGTGAGTGTGAATGGTTGCCTGTGTCTGTCAGCCCTGTAATGACCTGGCGACTTTGTCCAGGGTGTACCCCACCTTTCACCCGTAGTCAGCTGGGATAGGCTCCAGCTTGCCTGCGAACCTGTAGAACAGGATAAAGCGGCTATAGATAATGAGATGAGACTTAAAGTGAGACAGCACAGCCTTTCAATTTCATAAAATCGGTGAAATGTATTCCCTCTGAAACTTGGTCATTGTGATGTTTTTTTTTTTTTCTGTAATATCTCTCAAAATATCCAGCCATTCTGTGGCTGGGAAGTTATTTATTTAATTTGCGGGAATTCCGGAGCAAATAATATGTATTAAATCGCTCATTTGCGCAGTCAAGCAGACAGAGGAAGTCCGTGTGTGTGCACGCATGCGCAGGTTGACCTTTGACCGTGCACTGACAGTTCCATCATTCTGTTGCTAAACAGCTGATCACACTGAGGTGCTGGCTGACCGCCGATATTTATTAGTCTGGTCCTGCGTTTCCTTTCCTTCGCAAGATAATGTCTTTTCTCACTTTCCATTACTGTAGTTGGTCTTTCACGTTTCATTCGCACACTCGCGTACTCCACTGTTCTCTCCTGTTTCAAATTTGTACCCCACAATGCCTTGCGCGAACGGGGAAAACCCACCACGTGATGTATCTTGAATTGGGTCATGGTGAAGCAGGAAAAAATAGCGGAGAATTTAGGCCCACATGGCGCTAAACTCATTAATTGTTCTATTTAAATAAAAACCTAATAAAATTGGAAGTCTGTGGTTTGAATTCATGAGCATTTGGTCCACTAAACAAAAATGACTGGATGTCAGGGAAAATTCTTTTTATGACCTACACTTGAAAAATCTGAAAGGCAGTCTAGCTTTAATGCTTTAAGTACAGTAATTCTAAAAATGTACTTTTGTGTAAAATTCAGATTTGTTTGTAATTTACTGAAATCACTTTTTTTTTTTCCCCTGCCTATAAAGATTTGATTGAATAATGCTGAAGTATGTTGTTAAGTAAAGCACAGTAACTGGTTATAAGGCAAGAGTTTATCGAGTGAGCCACTCTCCTTTTCTCTTGTATTTCACCCTTCCATCCTCTCTCATTCCTTTTCTTGACTTATCCCGTCTCTCGTGAGTTTGAAGCGGATAGCTCTGCATGTAGGCTGGTTTGGATGAACAGGAGGATGAGATTCAACTGACAGAAGAGCTATATTTGGTTAAGGAACCGTAGGCTTGGCATGCATACAAGCGTGCTGGAGCAGGAATTATGTTTTGCTAAGCCTAATCTAGGGAATATAGTGAAGATGTGCTGGCAGAGTTTCTCATTTGCAGACACAGCTGTGGATAAAGGGTAAATACATCGCTGTAAAAAAAATAATAATAAACACGCATCCAGACCCATGTGGCCACTGACGAGTCTTTATTTCCAAGAGGAGAAACGTCAAACACACACACACCCTCTCCATCAACCTAGATGAAGACAAAACACTTTTTTTTTTTTTCTCTCCTTCCCCTAAAATGTGAATTGGGCACTGAATGGAGCAGATCATCTGTGTGGAGTGATGGAGCTGATTAGCATACTGGCTGTGTGCTCCCACACATGCCATACCCTGCTCCTCTCCAAGCGCGCACCAAGGCAACATGGCATGATGACCCTCCAAAGGCAGTATTGTTTGAGCCTTCTATCTAATATTGCTAACATGAACTACTGCTTCAAATTGGCTTGGATTGAAAACGTTTTCCAATTGACTAATTCATCATCAAATTAGAAAGGAGCGGCGTTCTATTCTCTTTCTCCTTTTCCAGTTTTGTCATATTTAATAAGAAAGCTGGGTTTTTCTGGGTAATTACTTTTGGCAGACCACCAAAGAAATGCCTTTCCTCAGTAATGAGGATACAATTTAAGATGTTTAAAGGCAAAGCAATTGGGAAAATTAATGATTTTCAAAAGGATGGTGGTTGGGTGGCTACAAATGTACAGGAATGTACAACAACGGGTAAGATGGGTAACGTAATTATTTTACTCAACACAGAAATCCCAATTACGATTTCAGTCTCACTGAGCTTGAACAATTTAAATAAACAGGAAACTGTTGTTCCTTTTATGCTGGACAAATATATGCTCATCCCTTTTAAATCTTTGGATCAAACAGAGACTCTCTCCTTAATCCCCTTAATCATTGTTGAAAAATGTATCTGTTGAAAGCTTATTTAGCATTTTTCTCTTTTTTTTTTTTTTTTTTTTTTAAGAAAAGCCAGCTTGCACTTATGAAATCATACTATCTTCAAGAAAATGCAACAAAAATTTCCTGGTTGCACTTTTTTTTGGGATGGGTGTCTACTTTTGACACTTTACAATCTATATAGTGTCATGAAGCAACCTAGCAACTGATTCTCAGCAACATGTCAAATGCATTGGACAGCATGGTGCTTCTCAGCAAGAAGGCTGTGGGTTCGAACCTGCTGGTCAACTGAGGCCTTTCTGTTGGAGTTTGCATTTTGCCCCTGCGCCGGTGTTGGTTTCTTCCCACAGTCCGAAGACATGTGGATTAGGTCAACTAATTACTCTAAACAGCCCGTAGGTGAGTGTGTGAATGGCTGTTCCACGATAGATTGGCAACCTGTCCAGGGTGTACCCTGCCTCTCGCCCAGTGACCGCTGGCAAACTTTTACGAACATTTGTTACCTTCATTTTTCTTTACTTTTCAGGAGTCTGCAAAAAGAGAGCTCTGATTTCTTGCGAAATCTATATATACAGTCAATTGCACAACAGCTCTTTCCCATTTTAGATCGGTGTTGTGTTTTTTCATGGCATTAGAGCTGTGTTACTTCTGCCTAGAGTGAAGCCACACACACTCCCATTATTTGAATAATAATAGCTGGTGTTCAGTGGTAGATGTATTCCATTCAGCTAGTATGATATTGAGCGAGTTGAAGATGAGTTCAGTATCATGCTAGCTGAATGGAATATAACTGATATACCACAAAAAAGCCAGCCAATAATTTTTATTACCCTCCATACACATTCCTTTCAGGTGTTCAATGCAGCTTTCTCTTTCAAAATTCTCTCAATTTTCTGCATTTAATGAAGCAAACCTGGCGACCATGTTTGTTTACCAATTGTCACACTCGGTCGCTAGTGCGGAAGTTTTACATCTCTGTGTCATCTTGACAATCATGCAATATCGTAAACCATATTCAATGCTCATTCTCCATTGGGTAGAGTGATGTAATACACGTAGGATAAGTGATATGCTAACAATATTGCATGCTATCAAACCAAATGAATGGAAACCTGCTAGAAGGGAACAGAATACGTTTTCATTCCACCGACAAAGTGTCCTGTATGTATAATGTATGTTATTACACCCTCTGCTGTCTAAACAACACAATTGCAGCTAGGAAAAATGAAGATAATCACAATTCGTTTATTTCGTTGATTCGAATCGTATATTTGTATCGCAATTTATCGTCGCACGATAGCTCATTACCTGCCTAGTTAATAGGCTAGTTGATGAATGGCCTGTAAATGGCTTATTGACTTGAGTGTCTACAGTGGACTCTTGAAATAAAATGTTAGCAATTTACCAACTCTGGCTAAATTCAAGTTATAGGTTTCAGTGTTGGATATTTTGATATAACTTTTTTGATTATTAAAAGAGGAAATCTGAAAATCATTATTGAAAAACATGTATAGGAAATGATTAATTGAAAATCCAAAAACAATGGTACCGGAATGTGATTTTTATTGTGCTGCTACACAAGAGAAAATGCAGGAACATGAGACAAATTTTATTTGTCCTGCACAGGGAGACGTACTCCAGATTTTTCTTACTCTCTGCCCAGTCTCTCTCATTTCTCAGAGGTCTGGCTTCCCAGGCTATTGTTTTTCATCAATCCCTTCTTATCATCAGGCACCTGCAGTGGTTTATGGCTCTGAGTCCAGAGCTGGTGAGCTGTTTAATTTCACACAGCCTGCACAGACAGAAACGAGGGAAAGACAGAAATCAATAAAAATGGAAGACAGGAGAAGAATGTGAATGAAGGCATGAATAGGAAAGCAGACGCAAGCTCATTCTCTATTTTTAGACGGGGGGAGAAGGAAATCATGCAAAACGGCATTTCGTGGATAGTAGCAAAAAGGTCTTTATTGTATCCATGTCTTCACCATAATAATAATGCGCTGGAAAAAAAACCTAAGCTTCATCCATCTGATTCTGCATGGTAGTTTGGTGAAATGATTTGAGCTATTGTTTGCACAATTTTTTTTTTTTTTTTTTTTTTTTGCTCAGACTGGATCTGTCTGTCTTGATGGTTAACACTCATAACACCAATGACCCATATCTGTCTTACTGAGAACACACCTGTCCCCTGAAATTCCCCTGCATGCACACACTGATTTCTTGGACAGTTGTTTCACTGCGCTGCTCGGTTTCATTAAATTCTGTCCAGTTTTGCTTGAAATGATTCCTCAAATATCAAGTACCGATTCCTCCTCCTTCCACTGTACTGTGTATAGTCGTTGCTGTTGTACATTGTTTTGTTGCTGCTGCGCTGACCCTGGAAGAAGATGACGATGATCAGTGATGTGTGCATACACACTGAGAGGAAAAGCCACATTAAATTCCAGTCTGAAAATTTACCATATATTGTGTTGTCAGTCATGTCGTATGGCCACATATTGGGTATGTATCCAATCTAGGACCACACATTAAGCGGCTTAGATCTGGTTTGATCTACAACATTATGAAGAAAAAAATCAGATCGGTGTCGCAGTAAGGCAGAAAATCAGATTTGTATTACTTCATCCTGGTAATGTACACCATAGCTTTGAGGCAATTAAAAAAAACAATACAGCAGAACAAAATTATTGATTATTCTCCATACAGGACACTTTTTCGATGGAATAAAAATGTGTGTTCTATTCCCTTCGAGCAGGTTCCATTCATTTGGTTTGATAGCATGCAATATTGTTAGCATATCGCTTATCCTATGTGTGTTGTGTCACTCTACCCAATGGAGAATGAGCGTTGAATATGGTTTATGATATTGCATGTTTGTCAAGACAACATGATGCCACATGGCGGAGACGTAAAACATCCGCACTAGCGAGAGACTGTGACAATTTGTAAATAAACATGGCCGCCAGGTTTGCTTCATTAAATATGGAGAATTTTGAAAGAGAAAGATGCATTGAGCACCTGAAAGGAATGTGTATGTATAATAATCATATTGGCTGGCTTTTTTTTTTTTTTTTTCCCTCCATGGTCTCACATATATTTCATTCAGCTACTCGTCTTCGGCTCGTTTGATATCATGCTCGCTGAATGGAATATATCTGATGTACCACTCAACGCCAAACAATATTATTTAAATATTAATATTTTTAATACCCTCAGGTGGTAATTTACCATTCAATATTGATTTTTGCTTTAGTTTCAGTTTCTAATTAACCAAAAGATAAAGGATTAAAGACCATTCAACAAAAAGCAACATCAGTAATGGAACAAACGATTTGCAACGTATTCACAGTATATTTCACAAGATTTTGCCTTATTTGTATAAAATTTTTAAAAAAAATCAAGTGGTTAACGTAATAATGAGGTCCTGCACCTGCTAAATGGTGGCGTTTAACTTTCACCTACGTGAATTATCCATGAAGTGAAATGAAATTTCTTTTAGATTTTTATTTTTGTTTTCATCAATTTTTTTTCCTTTTAAATATTCACTGACCTTGTGTGTGTATTCAGTCAGAGTTTTTTCCTTTAGTCTTACATCGGGTACATTGAACAGGACTCCATTACTTTCCCAAAACACATCCGTCAATATCCATTTAATCTCAACATCGAGCTCTTCTTGCAAGCTGTGCACTAGATTCATAAAAAAGAAGCATGCTGATGAGGTACCTTCTGTTTACTATCAGTTCGGCTTGTGGTGATTTGATGGCGTGTGATATGAGCCACTTTCTGGAAGAACAAAGGCATTTGATTGGACTGAATGGTGCTGCATGAATGGAGTGATTGTGTTACAGAGGGCAATACTGCATACAATAAAACCAGGAGACCTCTCAGCTGGGCTCTCTCTCTCTCTCTCTCCCATCCATCCCTCCTTCCTTTCTTTCCACAGTCTGATTTATGAACACAGCTTCCTAAGAGTGTTTTGCAGCATTACCTTTTACCCTGATGTTGCGATCATACACCTGTCCCTGCTCTGAAGATGTGAAATTAAGCAGCCCTGCCTGGATTAACTGCTCCATTTTCATCCTTCAATTGCGTGACACTGGTGTGTCAGATTTTGTCTATTTTCTCCATTTTCAGATACCTTGATTAACCTATTTCTGCAACCTTAGTCATTCTACCGGGAATGAGATCAGAACTGTGAGCATTAAATGTATGATTCATTTTGCATTCATTCCCTTGGAAGAAAAAGGATTGCCAGACAGATTTTATGCATATTTTGGGATAATTCTAAGGATTATGAAGATGTGTTAGGAAGAAAAACATGACTATTTTCCAGGTATGGAGGAGTTACCAAAAAGTTTAGACTGGATGCCATGGGTGTCTTCTAATAGAATGACTGACTGCATCTTCAAGCAGCGATGAAGACGGCCCCACTGTTCTTACTGTGTTTCGCGGAGTGTGTGTGCTTATAAAGACATGTACATGAGGATGTTGGCGTATTTGATATCGGTGTATGTTGTAAGTAGTTGTTTTCTCGACAAAGTTTCTCAGAGTCTCTTCTTGAGTTCAGGATACCAAAAAATACTGTGCGGGAAAATAAAGGAATGTTTTTAAAGACTTTCAAAGATTTTTAATGTGGCTTATTTAAGAAAAATAAGCCACATTAAAATAAGTCAGTCATTCTATTAGAATTCGGCCGATAGTCGAACCTCGGATCCAGGAGGAACAATGCAGTTTTCGTCCTGGTTGTGGAACACTGGACCAGTTCTATACCCTTCATAGGGTGATTGAGGGTTCATGAGAGTTTGCCCAACCAGTCCACATGTGCTTTGTGGATCTGGAGAAGGCATTTGACCGTGTCCCTCGTGGTATTCTGTGGGGGGTGCTTCGGGAGTATGGGGTTCGGGGCTCTTTGCTAAGGGCTGTCCAGTCCCTGTACGAACGGAGCAGGAGTCTGGTTCGCATTGCCGGCAGTAAGTCAGACCTGTTCCCAGTGCATGTTGGACTCTGGCAGGGCTGCCCTTTGTCACCGGTTCTGTTCATAATCTTTATGGACAGAATTTCTAGGCGCAGCCAGGGGCCGGAGGGAGTCCTGTTTGGGAACCACAGGATTTCATCTCTGCTTTTTGTGGCTGATGTCCTGTTGGCTTCTTCAAACCAGGACCTTCAGCATGCACTGGGGTGGTTTGCAGTTGAGTGTGAAGCGGCTGGGATGAGAATCAGCACCTCCAAGGCCATGGTTCTTGACTGGAAAAGGTTGGCTTGCCCTCTCCAGGTTGGTGGAGAAGTCCTGCCTCAAGTGGGGGAGTTTAAGTATCTCGGGATCTTGTTCACGAGTGAGGGAAGGATGGAGCGTGAGATCGACAGGTGGATCGGTGCAGCCTCTGCAGTGATGCGGTTGCTTTACCGGTCCGTCGTGGTGAAGGAGCTGAGCCAAAAGGCGAAGCTCTCGATTTACCGGTCGATCTACATTCTGACTCTCACCTATGGTCATGAGCTTTGGGTAATGACTAAAAGAACAAGATCGCAGATACAAGCGGCCAAAATGAGTTTCCTTCGCAGGGTGGCTGAGCGCTCCCTTAGGGTGAGAAGCACAATCACTCGGGAGGAGCTCGGAGTAGAGCCGCTGCTCCTCCACATCGAGAGGAATCAGCTGAGGTGGCTCGGGCATCTCTTTCGGATGCCTCCTGGACGCCTCCCTGGGGAGGTGTTCCAGGCATGTCCCCCCAGGAGGAGGCCCCGGGGAAGACCCAGGACACGCTGTGGAGGGACCATGTCTCTCAGCTGGCCTGGGAACATCTCGGTGTTCTTCCCGAGGAGCTGGCCGAGGTGTCTGGGGAGAGGGGGAAGTTTGGGCTTCCATGCTCAGACTGCTGCCTCCATGACCTGGCTCCGGATAAGCGGAAGATGAGATGAGATTTAAAAAAAAATTTGACCATGAAAACAAAGTTTAAAGAAAATTGGACAGCGAAGTATGCATTCATTTTCTGTTTCAAGTTCAAATGGGTGTTTCATATGTCCAGAGTTTGATTGGGGGGGAAGCACTTGAAATTGAGGGGTTTTGTTTTTTAAATTTATTTATAGCCATGAACTAATCATGATTGGTTAAGCATTAAAGGTAACGGTTGTCCTCATTCAGCCAGTGATTATAGGGGAACAATGATGATCAATAATTGGTCTTTGGGGAAAAATGGTGATTGGTTGTTGGGAACATTTGCAATTGGGGATTGGCCTGTGGGAATGCTGGCAAGTGGCCTGTGGGAACGCTGGCAAGCGGGAATTGGACTGTGGGAACTTGGACTTGCTTAGGCTTTACACACTAGTGTTGAGTTGACCGAGCCTGCTCTCTGAACTTGTATAACCAGCAGCTGTGATTTGAGCTGGATAGCTGTATCAAGCTGAATCACCAGATTTGTCATGAGGCTTTTAAAGGGGTCTTAAATGTCAGCAAATCTAGTGACACATTCACCAAGTTAGCAGCACTGTTTCTGGTCTTCCTCAAACCCACTTTCACCCTCTGTCCCTTTTTGTATTTTATTCCTCTATTCATTTGCTTGTACTTATTTCTGTATCTGGTGATCATGCTGTCTGATGTGTGTGTGCACACAGCTGCATGTGTTTTTTTTTTTAAATATTTTTGGAAAGTCAGTATAAAATGTAGGCTAATTTATTTGTTTGTTCAGGGAGTCATGGTATTAAACTGAGCTTGAAAAGGATTTTGATAGTCAAATCTATGCCTGCGTGCCCATAGCTGTGTACAGACAGAAATAGGCACCCATCCATCCACCCACAGATTGTTAGAGGGAGAGTGTGAGTGAGTGCAGAGGAGGGTGGATACGACATAACACTCACAGAATCTCATTCTTTGCGCACTCGGGGCATTTCTGGGTAATTTATGACTTAAAGGTAGGTGATGTAACAAAAATATCACAATACTTGATATTTGATTTATGCAGTACACAATATGGATCATTATATACAGTACAGATTTGCTTAAAAAAAAAGCGGCAGCACAAGAGTAGGTGTGCTATCAATTCTCTACTCTGCAGAACTCCTACATGTACGGTGTTGATCAGAATTTATTCCCACAGGTTTCTGGGTGGGGCAACAGAAAAATGGGTTCCCCCTGTCACTAGATGATCACGAGTTTGAATCCTGATGTCACAACCATCTCTCTGGCTTTTGTCACTGTGACCGGCAGGGGAGATGGAGTATGCCATTCCTCCTATCCAATCGCAGGTGTCTTTTAAGCTTATGTATGCAGAAGAGGGCAGATAACACTTTGCTCTGATAGTGTTACACTGCCCTGTGAAGCAGCATGATAAGCAATTTGAAAAGATGCAGTTAGCTGGGTTCATGTGCCTCGAGGAAGCCTTCATCCTCCTTAGTTGGCAGATGGTATGATGAGGGTGAGCTGGCTGGTGAGCTGGCTGGTGATCTAATTGGGGAGAAAATGGAGTGAATTGTCCCCAAGAAAGTAACAGTTTTCCCTTCTTTTGAGTTTTATACGACCCAAGCTACTTTATACAACGTTTAGTTCCAGTTCACTAATTTGATTAGTCAAGCAGTGTTCCAAGAGTGCCAATACTTCCTGTTTCACTATGTGTAACACACTGATCGTCTGGTGAAAACCGAACTCGATTATCTGTACTCCATACACAAGCAGTTAAAAGGAAGGCTAACCACATCATAGCAGACCCCACCCGCCCCCTGCACAAGTCTTTCCAGTTACTACCATCAGGTCGCCGCTGCGAAGTCCCCCTTGCCAAGAAAAACGTTTTCCGTAACTCATTCTTTCCCACTGCCATAAAACCCTTAAACAATAACTTCTCCCTACCTCTACAACCACAATCACTATATAAACACAAGGCTAATCAACACACAAATTGTTCCATTGGGGTTATTTTATTCCCCTGTTCCCTTTATTTATGGCCAAATTGTGGCCATCTCCTGTACCTACGTGCCAAGTTTAGTGAAGATCTGTCGAGAGTTTGTGTTGATAAATGTAACGTGAAGGGCGTTGAGGGAGGGGGTGGGTGGATGTTGTGACCCCCCGGGGGCCCGTACATGAATTTTGTTAATATCTACAAAATTCCGGGTCATCCCCGGACCTACTTGCCAAATTTGTTAAAAATCCGTCGAGATGTGGCGACATTAGCTCAAGACAAACTAATTTTGCCGCTTATTATATAAATGACTCTTGCTTATGTGAGAGTGCTTAATTAGCACTATTTTTAATGTCCATTCTGTACATAGCAGTAGAAATTTCCAAGTTAATTGATATTTAAGAGCTTTCAAATAATTTATTTGACCAGCTGTGTTGTTTTTGCAGTATAGCCCAAGATGAAAAATATTATGCTTCTGTTGTTAAATAAGCCGAGATGTCCACAAGCACTGGCGACCAGCGGTTTTCTCCACCTATGCAGACGGTCTGTGCTGGCTACTCAATCCCAGGAAAAAAAAAAAAAAAATTAAAAACTTGCCTTTCAATGTTCAAGCGCCTTTTTTATATATATTATATAAAATCATCTCCACTGCCCAATTCTGTCACAAAATTGTCTTTGATTCAGGTCTAGCATGACCAGAAGTGACACCGTATTTGTTGACCGATTCTCATGCTCTGATTGGCTGAGTCAGACCATGTGACCATGCCATAGCGCATGTAGTTATGTTACAGAGCCAGGCAGCATACAGTACTATAGATAGTTTTCACTGACGTCACGGCATTCCGGGGAACGCCCCCCAGCTGCCATCTTGGAGGGCAAACAAAACGGACCATCGCCACTACCGGCTACGTTATCTCGGACGAATTTATGAAGTTATATAGTCAGTTTTCTAAAATAAAGATCAATGTCGGCAAAATCAAGCAAACAGAAGTATATAGATACATTAGACGACATCTCACGACAACGGTATGCAGCCAAACTGGCCTTGATTGGGGGAATTGACCCCTACGAAGTGGACAAAGATGCATTTTCAAGTGACTATGCAGGGCTGCCAAAGCCTGAAACTGCCAAAGCCTGCTCCAAAGCCTGAAACTGACTTCATCAAACTTTAAAGGCTGTCTGATATATACAACTTTATATATTCACAGCGCGCCTTTTGGCGGATGCCGCCTGAATCGCGCAGATCCGGTTTTTTGTTTGTTTGTTTTTTTAGGGGGGGCGTTGGGAGTGTCTGATTATAATTTCAAAGTAAATTCTGTATTAAAATTACTAAATAAGCAAATCCGTTACAGTCCATGAAACAGGAAGTATAAGGATGAGGAAAAAACAGTTTAAATCGGGAAGCTGCGCACATTTGCGCAGTCCTGCACACCGCTCGGGCTGCACAAATGTGCGCAGCTTCCCGATTTAAACTGTTTTTTTCTCATCCTTATACTTCCTGTTTCATGGACTGTAACGGATTTGCTTATTTTGTAACTTTAATACAGAATTTACTTTGAAATTATAATCAGACACCCCAACGCCCCCCCCCCCCAAAAAAAACCGGATCTGCGCGATTCAGGCGGCATCCACCAAAAGGCGCGCTGTTTGCATCCCAAACACAAATTAAATCATACAGAATAGACCTAAAATGTTTTTCAAAAATTACCCTTGCGTGAGTGAAGTGACAAGTTTCAAATAGAAACGTGACAAACGAGCGATATTAAGTGTACATTACAATGTAAACATACACTCAGCGGTTCCAGTTAGGCATTCTCCAGAGATTGTTCACACGATGTTTTGGTTTCCAAAAACAAACTTAAACACAATTGATTGTTTATTTAAACAACTTACCACTTATAAAATGATCGGAGCAGACTTTGCTGTGTTTGGAAGGCTGATAATCCTTGCGGTTGATTCTCACAAGCCATAGATTTCTCCTTAGCATACAAAGTTTGTTTGCTCGCCTTCGTGCTCCCAGTGGGAATTCCATCAAAGCTCTGCTTGACGTCATCATCTGACCTATTACGACAGCCGTGAATACAACAGGTGTGCACCATTGCTAGCTTTAAATAGTAGTAATGTAACTATAAATGTAAATATATAAATGAATGTAACTCGCGCGCTACAATGTGTGCTCAGTGACCCGTACGGTAAGCTAGCCCTCCAAGATGGCCGCCACCAGGGAATCCCCGACTCTGTGACATCATGTGAAAACTGTCTATAGAGGGTAACCGAGAAAGCCAAGCGCGCGGACATCTGGAGGGAAGTATTTTACAGGGAAATGGTTAGTAATGTATTAGCTGAGTGCGCACCAAAAGGCATGTAAATTTCAAAACTTTCTGGGGGGGTGCATGCCCCCAGATCCCCTTAGCATTAGCGTACCTTTGGTGCACCATAGCGGCTTTGCCGCTACAAAGTCCAGAGCCCCCTACTATTTATTTATTTATTTATTTATTTATTTTTTTTAAGCCAGCTACTTCAGATTTTCTGGAGAAAACTGAATGTGTTGGAAAAATAACGCATTCATCAGACAGTCTATTTCAGATATCAATTTTTGTGGTTGTTTCTTGACTACAAAACCACACATCATAAATATTTTCAGTACAATGACTTGCTGAAACAAAAACACAAGGCTGAACATATTTCCAAGTTTCAGTTAAAAAAAAAAAAGTACTGCAAAAATAAAGCCTGCATAAAGTCATATCAGTGCAATGATCCAGAATCTCGTAAAGATAGACTGTATCTAAGATGTGATTATTTTCCCCATAATTGTGTGTGTGGCATGCTGCCTGGCAGGACCGCGACAGGCTTCTGTACTTCATGGCACTACATACACAAACACACTCATGCTACTGATTCTGAAACATTTATTTATTTCCCACTATTAGTATTCCCCAGTGGCTGGCTCTGCACACCCAGAGCACATAAACATGTGGTGCTGAAATAAAGCATGTGCAGAACCGCTCCGACACAGTTCACAGCAACTCATAATGAGAAACCAGGGACTGAAGTTCCATCTGGGGCTTTGCCTAAAGACTACAGCTGAACTCTAATCCACACAGTCTACTGCATACTATGTGCTAGCAAATGCGCTGTCGTGTACTATTATGCTAGCATATGTATTACAATGAGTGTCAATACAAAGCTGTGATTTGAATTACAGCCAGATCTACTGGTAGTCAGTCATGCTGTTATATAAAATTAACCAACATCATCTGACCAATCAGATTTGACAATTCAGCTACGATGTGGTGTAGGTTTAGATACAAGTATGTATTAAGGTCATTATTGGCACAGTGGATCCTCCACTCGAGTTTGTGTATAGGAAGATCTGGCAATGTGCACAGAGGTTTGTAGCTTCTTAAGCTGTTGGTTAATGTTGAAGATGGTAGATACAGGTACATCATGGCCTCAAACACCACTTGCATAGCTGGATTCTGGCCACAGAATGGAAAACATTTATATTGGGAGAATATAATGTATCTGCATAGTTGAATAATATTGGTTGGCTCTTTTTCATGGTATATGAGATGTTCCATTCAGCTAGCATGATACTGAGCAAGTCGAAGACAAGTAGCTGAATGGAATACATCTGATAGGCCACGAAAAAAAGCTGCTATTCTGTGTACACATTCCTTTCAGGTGTTCAATGTGTCTTTCTCTTTCAAAATTCTCTCAAAATCTTCTGTATTTAATGAAGCAAACCTGGCAGCCATGTTTGTTTGTTTGTTTGTTTGTTTGTTTGTTTACAAATTGTCACAATCTCTCGCTAGCGCAGAAATTTTACATCTCCATGTGATGTCATGTTGTCTTGGCAACCATGTAATATTGTAAACCATTTTCAAGGCTCATTCTCCATTGGCTAGAGTGACGTAATACACGTAGGATAAGCGATGTGCTAACAATATTGCATGCTATCAAACCAAATAAATGGAACCTGCTAGAAAGGAATAGAACACACGCTTTTATTCCATCGAGAAAGTGTCCTGTATGTATTCGGAGTGGGGGTATACTGGTTTACCTCTGTCCGTATCTCCATATTTGTCTGTCCAAAACACCCTTTTTCTCAGCAACCACAAATCATAGCTACTTGGTACCAAACTTCAGCTTGAGGTTCTGTACCGTGTATACCGTTTTCAGGTCTGTCGCACATCGACTTCCTGTTTACCGACTGAATGCATTTACGAAACCTATAGCATGGATTTACAAAATTTTCATAACACTTTTTTTTTTCCCCCCGCAACTACAAATTACAACTGCTTGACATTTGGTACCAAGCTTCAGCTTGGGGTTCTATACCGGGTGTACCGTTTTCAGGTCTGTCGCACATCGACTTCCTGTTTAATCAATGGAATGCATTTATGAAAAACACGGTGGATTTTGACGCTATTTCAAGAAGCAAAATGCCATTTCAAAATGACAGTTTACCAGGATGCTATTTGAAATCCCTGGGGAGAGACACTGCTCTTTATTTACTTGTTTCAGGGTTCATTATTTGTTGAAGTCAACATTCAAAATAAGTGTCTTATTCCTTCGATTGCTTGCATTCTGATATAAGCGAGAGCGGGGGGATGCGTAAGTGAGCAGTAGCTCACGGTTGATCTTGTTCATTCTCAAGCTCCCCAAACTTGGTGAGAATTGCTCAACAAACTGTATCATGTTCTTTCACCAGAAATCTCTGACAAAGAAATGGTTACACATCTGAAGATACAGTACATTTAAGGAAAGCTATGAGAGCTTGGGTAATATTTTTGACTGCTAAGTTCTACAGCAGAATACTGGACTAAGGTTATGTTGTTTGTACACGTCTCTCGTGTTATGAGTAACTAGGAGAAAATTATTATTTTTTCTCTCTACAGTAATGTGCGAGATCTGTCTAATACTGAGCAAGCAATTTATAGCCACCCATTTTGAGAGGATATTACTAATCTTTGCGTCAGACTCCAATCCGGCAGTAGGCAAAAGGTTTCGAGATTAACAGTTTGACAGGATTGAAATAGCAAACAATGGTCTGGTAGGTGGACGGAAAGAACTCTGATGTTGCTATTAATAGCTATACCTTTAGGCCATGTTCTTTCATTTTCTCTCTTTCCCCCTCTTCAACACTAGCTTATTAGGTTTAACTTAAACAATTAGGGATGACAGAGGTGTATAATTCGAGTTCTGGGAAAGAGAGCAGTGTTGGAAATTAATTACATTCTTCACCTTATAATACCTCAGATCTGTCATACAGACTGTGTGTAATTACACGGCTTCTCTGTAACCGAGCCAGTCTCCAAAGCCCCGAGCACTAGTATACTTCTTCCTCTCTATGTGCCGTTGTCAGACCACACATGGGGCTCATATCGCCTGACTTTGTTGTTGAAAAGCAATTCGTCCCTTTGTCTCTGCTTTGCAGTCCAACAGTTCTTCCTCACCTTTGTAACACCAGCTCTGTTACACCTCCCCACCAGCAGAGGTCGCTCATGAGTTCTACCCTGTGTCCGAAATTGCTCCCTACTCACCTATATAGTGAGGGCGCCATTTTGTAGTGCTGTCCGAAACCTTAGTGGGGATTATTTACACCCTATATAGTGCACTCAAAGTATTCCACAATGCATCACGAAAAGTAGTGTACAACCGATGGTCACTAACCAAGCAATATATCCCATCATGCATTGCGGTCGCACTGAAAGAAATCAAATTACAAGTTTCAAATTTCATTTAATAAAAGACGACGGCAAAGAAGAAAGTATTCAGCCTTTGTTTTAAAAGAACTGAAAGATGCAGGCACTTTGTATTGATTAATGTGGGAAATCCGCTCAGTATAATACGGATTTATCACAACAACACATGCATGTGTTTATTATTTTGAAAACCCACCAGCCGACTGATCTGGCACGTTTTAATTGTGCAACAGTAATGACGTAAATACCTGCATAATGGACTAGTGTCTGAAAGTGTTTTTTGTTTTTTCTCTCCATTTTATCAATGAGCTCACTATATAGTAATTCCCTATATAGGGAGTAGTGAGCGATTTTGGACACTGGGCTAGTGTAACCTCGGACCCAAATTTCCTGTTCACATCCTCATTTCATGTTTGTGTGGTAGCCTGGGAGATCCTTTCGCATTTTATTTTATTTTATTCTACAATATATGGTTACTCCTGAAAGTGAGGGGGGGGCTATGAGCAGAAATATGTCACTAGGAACTGAATTTCAATCACGTGATTTTGAATTTGTATTGTCTAACTCGAATAATTGCATTGAAAAACTGAATCTGAATAGCATAATTTGAAATTGAATAATAGTTTAGATCTGAATACCAGTAAACTTGAAACTAAATGTAATGTTATGGAATTGAATTTATTTGCTCTGTAACTGTAGTTGATCCTCACTGAAAATTCAACTCGTGTATATACTTCCACAATCAGTTCTTGCAATTCATTTTCAAATTTACTGCCTCACACATCCAGGTCATCGAGAAAGAGTACAGATCATTGATGGTATATAAATGTAGCCATGGCAACTGGCTGTGTATCTCTGTAATATAGGCTGGCGGTGAATGGGGCAACCGAGGTTCTCTGAAGCAGGTGTGGGGGTGTGTGTTAAATACTAGTAGTTATTGTCCGTGAACCTGATTTCCTCTGAATGGCCTAGTGGAGAGTTGAGTGGGCACATGTGACGTATGTTTTCACTGTGTTTTGTGAAAATGACCTAAGTTGCTCCCCGCATGTCCTCAGTGACGTAGATTTGGCCCTAGCAGAAGTCTCTGGCGAGGAGCGCTGATTGCAAGGTCCCATACAATCAAAACTCTCAGGCCAGTCGGGGAGGGGATTCCCTGTCGAGGCTGCACACAGTGCGTTAGCGTGAGCATGTACAGTAGTCTATGGGAAATGAATGTGTTAGATTAGCACTAATCCCATGTTTTGGAAAATTGAAAATGTTGTCGTGGGCCCCTCTGGGGTGTCACCAATCAATGTGCGTCCAGCCGTGTTGATTTGCATAGGTGAATAGACAGAGATACAGCCTTCCTTTAGTAGTATAGACATGGAAGTGTTAGTTTGAGGTAGTTGTTGGCCATCAGCAGCACGGTTGACAAGTCGATTTATTGAGCGACTTTGGGCTTGTTTTTCTGTAACGTCTTTTACAAATGTGGGTACGGTATTTGGGGTTGTGGGTCCTTTTTGGGTTTGTTTCTAAAGTGTAGATGATTTTTGGGCTTGCTTCCTATTTCCTGTCTCTCCAATAGATATAGAAACCTAGATGCTGTGTGTTATGCTTTGGCATGCGTCTGTGCATCCACCATATTGGGGAAGTAAATGTTGCTAGTGAACAAATACGGACATGCAGACTTCTCTACCAAATCAACTGTAATTCACTTGATTCCAGACTGATTTTCATTAAATTTGGTTTGTTATAAACACGAAAAATTGAACTAAATTAAATTCAGGAATTAAATTCAGTTACTGGAGCAAGATCTAACCAGCTCTGTGCCAAAAAATGTTAACCTTCAGACTAGCCACAACTACTTCTGGGACATGCAGGCTGTGATCTGTGAATAGGCAACGTCAAGTGTAAAGTATTTAAAAATTTCAGTTTTTGTGGGTTTCTCGAAAAATGTAGATTTCTATATCTGTTCTTTTATAAAGCCGCATGGTTGCTTGTTATTGGACAAATAAATCAATTCATGAATTAATTTTTTTATTAATTCTCAATCAACCCTGACCTATAGAATACTATACTTTCTTACTACCCAACAGGAGTCGACATGATGGCTGAAAAAAATCAAAAAGACTTGAATATTTTGGAGCCATGCAGACTGAGAAAATAGTTGCTGAACCGCTCATGGTTCATTGCAAAGTCTTGCCAATTCTCTGTCACAACATCCGTGCTAGCCTTAAATGTGCCTGTACTGGGGGGGGGGAATCATCTTAAAATCTTAAATCCAGGGAGTTTTATCTTGGGTTTCTTATTATAGATTACAGTAAACCAAATACATGATGATTTAAACCTATTTGACATTAATTCATTTGAAGCTTGAAACATTCCAAGTAAATTTAAAGCTTGATGTGTAAACTGATTTAAAACAGGCTGAATAAACTTATTTGATTTATAATAATCTCATAATAAAAAGAAACATTTGGTCTTGTTCAATATATCTTCACTTGCTCACTTTTTTTGAAGTGCAGACCCTTTGCCTGTTCATTTGACTACTCTGTGAATGATCCTCTGGTTTCGTTGTCTGACGTCTGCTACCATTTTGGATTTTGGAACAGTCAGTAAAACCTTCTCCAATTCAGTGCTTTAAACCATACTCTGTTATCTTGGTTTTATTCCAACGTGTAATATACAGAAGTCTTTCAGTAGCACATAGTGTGTTCAGCTTTCCCTAAATGGCAGACGACATCTGCATGTACAAATATGACCACCAGAGACAGAGACTGCTTAGTGGATGAACTTTATTCTAGGTTTGCTGTGTTTACTCAGTACTTAATGGAGTGTGAAGGTTTATGAACCTGCATGGCAAACGGATTCTAGGGACGGATTCTGGGAATGTGGTGATGAAGCGAGACTCCAGGAAAGATGTTGAAGATGCAGTGTGGTGGGAGGTCATTGATCTCTGCTTGTGAGTTTTGGCTGGCAAGATTGTAGCTCCTAGGGGATCGTATATTGAGAGATCTTGCTTTTGCTAGTCTTTCTTTGACCGGGTGGAATATGAAGGGCACAGACGAAGGGGGGGAGTCTTTGAGACTACAATATGGTTGACTTTTCTGTTATAATTTCTTCCACAGTAAGAAAACATTTCATGGAGCCATAATGGTGGGTAGTGTTTAATGCGGGTTTTTTTGTGTGTGTTTCTTTGCTCTCGTGCCCATTGAACACCAAAAGTGTCTAACTTCTCACTGCTAATCACTTACAATCAATATGAGAGGCTCATTAATACTGAGAGCCTTATACACCGAAAGCCTCATTTGAATTTGAAGGAATACATCAGCATTTTTCAACATGATCTCAATTGGCTGCATTGAAAGTGGAGGATTACCGCAGATGACAAATTTGATGTTTTGCTCTACTGAGAAAAAGATGATCCATTTACTCAAAAGCCAATTATAAAGTCAAAGAGCAGTCAAAAATATTTTCATTGAATGCATATTTTGCAGATGTTTTTTTTTTTTTTGTCTCTGTTCTGTGGCTTTAACTTGCAAGTACAAAAAAAAAAAGACCCAAAATACAGGTCATGTTTGAGGGAAGCCATGGCCTAATGGTTGGAGAACCACAGGTGCTAAAGGCAGCAACTGGATTTTCTTGAAATTCTTGACGTTTCACCTCTCCTCTGCAAGGCTTCTTCAGTTCTGTTCTGTCTGACTAATGGTGAGTTCCAGGTATTTATCCTCTAGTGAACAAAAAGCAACCCTAAGGAGAGTCGTTGAGGTCACATGGGTCGTTGACCCTCTGTCATCCTGGATGCCGGTAGTGAACGGTGTTTGCAGCCTAGAAAGACCCTCTAGGCTGCCAACACCATTCACACCTGGCCTCCAGCGACCCCAACACTGCTCTCTAGGCTGCTAACACCGTTCACACCCAGTATTCAGTGACCCTAACACCTCCAGGATGACTGAGAGGGTCAATGACCCATTTGACCTCATTAATTCTCCTTAGAGTTGCTTTTGGTTCACTAGAGGGATAAATACTTGGAACTCGCCACTAGTCAGACAGAACTGAAGAAGCCTTTCGGATGAGCGGTGAAACGTCTTCAAGGATTTCAAGCAGTTCCAGTAGCCGCCTTTAGCACCTGCGGTTTACTATGACCTGGATGACAGAGAACCTTCACAGACAATGGTTAGAGAACAGGGGCGATTTCTCAGAGACAACAAGGGAAGCCGAGCTTCCCCTAAAATTCTCTCCCCAAACTGCGGCGTCTACGATGTTGAATTCTCATTAAAACAATAACTTGCATAACATAATACGGTATATGCCCAAGATTGTATTTATGTTCATAACTATCCTGTAACTTATTTGAGTGATGTCTGACGAACTTGCAGTTCGCTACGAGGATCACCTTTGCTGCCAGGCTGTAACCTTTCTTATTTCAATGGGCTCTATGGACTGGCAGCAGTGTTGCCAGATTGGGCGGTTTTAAGTGCATTTTGGCAGGTTTTGAATATATTTTGGGATGGAAAACGTCAGCAGTATCTGGCAACACTGACTGGCAGCCGGGTATCCGTTGCAGTCTACGAGACGGCTCTGAACAGCCAATTTCGGCTAGTTGTTATTGGTTAAAATCAACAAAATCATCACTTCCAGGGAAGCCAGGCTTCTCTGGGACTAAACGAGACAGTGGGAGGGACAAGAAGCCGGGCTGATAAAGGATTATTGGAGGTAGTGTTTGAAAGACATGAGGAGGGCGGTACTTCGGCGAGGAACACGGAAGTATGATCAGTCAGTCCCTAGCGGATGTCGAGAAAGTGCAGTCGTGTGCCAAAGTGCTGTCCGAATTTCTTTTCATATAAACGGTTCTTCTCATTGATGTCTCTGTACATTACTCTGTAAATAAATGTAAATATTACTCGTTGTGCTCTGTTAACTTTCATCCATTCTATCAGTTTGATCATTCGTGAATTCACTCATTTATTTCATTTGTAGTTCAATCTGGTTGTAGGCTAGGTTAAGCCTTATTGGGATCTGCAGTGCTAGCTGCTAACAGAAATTGGTGAAGTCTCTGGAAAGCACAACCAGCTGGTATGACAGGGTCACAGACCATTTTCTGGAAAAGGAGCGGAGGGCAGAATTTGTGTATAAATAGTGTTCATGTTCATGAATCTGAAGTGTGTATATTGTTCAGTAATGTTAAGAGAATGGTGGGCTCTGTGTTATAGGCAGAGGTGGAAAAACTGGATTGACAAAGTAAAAGTCCTGCTTAGGTTTTCCTTCTGCCTGTGCTCTCAACACAGGTGATTTCACCAGTTAGCTCATCAACCTGGCTTAGGGGATGTGGTAATTAGGATCAGGTGGTTCATTGAATTGACTGGAGCAAAAATGTGGCAGGGTTTTTACTTTCTGCACCCGGGTTTTTCCACCTCTGGTTATAGGTTATACCTGGGTATAATACTCAAGGTTCTGTGTGTTGCATAGCCTAGCTGGTTATGAATTTCCAGACTGTGTTGCAGAAGATGTTCAAGGATGTGTTGCACAGCTGGGTGTTGTGTTAAAGACTGTATTGCATATCAGGGTATGATGTTCAAGGCTCTTCGTTGAATAGCCAGTGATTTTTGGATGTTTGATATTTTTGATTAAGGATATGAGGCACTAGCCTGGCAAGCCAGACTATAACATGAAATGTACAAGCAAAAATACTTTCTGCCACTAGGTAGGTTTGTCTAGTTCACTGTGCTAATGGGGCACACTTTTCTATGCTTTGATATCCGGCCTACAGGTTTTACGATGAATGCGTAAAATGGGCTTCCCGTTTTAAAAACCAGCAGCCGCCACTGTTAGAGAAGCAGCTTTAGGACCAAAAAGTTGCCGAGTTGATTCCCTGAATCAGCAGGAATGGCTGAAGTGCCCTTGAGCAAGGCACCTAACCCCCTAACTGCTCCCCAGGCTGCTCTGGGTGTGTTGTACGTCACACTGGATAACAGCATCTGCTAAATGCCATTAATGTAATGTTTGTTTCACTCCTTGCAGTTGAATCAATTCATGGTTGATTCACTTGCTTTTCATGGATATCGAACCATGCTAGGGGTTGAATCTCTTTCTCACTGCAATTGAACAGAACTTGTTCATGTGGGCAAGAGAACTGGACTGAGAACACTTTGTACTAGTTGTGTTGGTGCACATCCAATCACAAATGCTGTGTTTGGATCTGTCTAAAGGAAGAGCGAGAAGAAAACACACCAGGATTCAATTCAAACGTCTTTTCGAGAGCAGCATGGTGGTGTAGTACCGTACGTAGCATGGCCACCTCACAGTGTCTGATCTGCCAACAGTCTTTTTGTGGTAATCCATGCATGGCACATGGACATCAGGTTGAAAAATGCTGGAATATTCCTTTGATGCATTTCTAGTATGCCAATCATTTATGTTCATTAATGACATGACGGCTCAAAACCAAGGAAGGATTGCTAATGTCCGTTAAAGCCTAATGAGCCAGATGAAATCAATAGCTGATTAATGAACAGAGGACACGTACCAGTCAGGCCAATGAGGCAAAGGGGGTAAAGAATGAGGCACTGTATGGGATGAAAAGAAAGAGGAAAGAAATAAACCAGCTTAGTTGAGCTTTTCTGGTAACTGTTTGTCTTTTAGGACAGGAATAACTTCTTAAATTCAGTGTGAATGAATAAGCAAACAGAAGAAAAGAAGCGTGGTTAAGTAAAATGGCTATCTAGAATGGCATCACTCAAGCTTGGGACTATTTCATACATCCTGCTCTGAGAGAGGGAGAGCTGGTGAGCCCCTGTCTCGTTTGGGAAGGCCATGGGTCCACCTAAAACATTTCCTGAGCTTAAGCAGTTGGCTGTAATCTCTCGTTAGTGCCTGGCACGCCATCTAAACAGCTCTCGCTATGACAGCTCAGTTGAGTAATAACTTATTTATGTGCAAGATGGCGACTGCAGAACTGCCTTATTTGTAGCCATTGTGGATTAATTATCACATATTAGCTGAGAACAGCTTTCCTCCTGGCCAAATTCTCCATGTCTATTTAAATCGTCCCTGAGTGGTCTGGCTAGTCTTGGATCAGCATATTCTTTTGTGAGTATTATGTATTCAGTTTCTCCATTTACCCCTCGCTAGCAGCTAATGGATTTACTGTATAGTTGTGACTGACAGATTCGTCTTCATTATCTTCTCTGCTTGCATCTCAGACACTCCAGGCCAGAGAAATCTTTAACTGCAAACACAAAATGCTTCCTTGTAGAGACAAAGAAAAGATGAATGGACAAAAGATAATGAATAGAGGATTGGTGGTTTTTCCATGCAAGACTTGTACATCTGCTCGAGTTGTCTGGAATGTGGGTCAATTATGCCATATTTTATTTGCACATATTTTTAAAAGTATTTCCTAGTTAAATGTAAGGAACTCAAAGGATGAGTCCTCATGCGCCTATTTACATGGAATAATTATCGGATTTAGTTTCACGTGAGGTTCTTTTGAATGTGCTTTCTTTTGAGGTTCTACAACGACCTTGTTATACCCCATGTTGTAGTGAGCATGTGTCCTGAATCCATAATAAAGCCAATTGAAATTTGGCTTAATTGTGGTAACAATTTAGTGCACCTCCCACACTGAGAGCTGTATATTTTATTACTTGCTCTTATTGGGAATGTTTTATTTCTTTTGGTGTTTTGTATTTTAGTTTTTTATTGTATAATGCTATTTAGTTTTTGTATTGATCTTGTGCAATGCGGAAATGTTACTGGATCTTTCGATTACGTTCATTATGTCTTATATTAAATATAGTTAGTTTTTGTTTTTTTTTTCTTTTTTATCAGACATCTAATTTTTGGGTTTGTTTACCTGACATGTTTCGACGTACAACTTCCGTCTTCCTCAGAGTGTCACCGGATGTTATTGGTGACGCATCTTTTATCAGCTGCTGTTTCTGAAGGCGTGGCCTTCCTGTCTGGTTTGACAGGTCGGTCACGCCTTATACTGTCTGTTCGTCCCCTGCAAGATGTCACTCCAGGTATGGGAGAGCATGTATGCTCCCTCATCCCGGTTGATGGTCCTCGGGCTTCGCTTACAGATCTCCATGGCCTCCCTGATCCAGCGCTGATGTTTGTTATCTTCTGTGCGGATGACTCTGGCATTCCCCCAGTCCATAATGTGATTTTCCCTTTTGCAATGTTCTGTTATAGCTGACTTATAATTTTCCTGTTGTGCCTTTTCTTTTATTGTTCGGGTTTGTCTTGTAGCTGTCTCCTTTTCGCACTCTTTATGTTCATTTTTTCTTGTGTTGAAATTCCTTCCTGTCTCTCCAATATAAGTTTTATTGCATAATTGACATGGAATCTCATATATGGTGTTGCATCTGTTGTCCGGATGTATTCTGTCTTTGGGATGAACCAGGATCTGACGGAGTGTTGTGTGTGGTTTGACAGGTGTGTTAATGTTGTGTTTCCTCATTACTCTTTGAATGCGTTCAGTTATTCCTCTGATGTATGGCAATGTAACTACTCCCCTGTGTTCTCGTTTGTTAGTTTGTTTTTTCTCTTTCTTCTGTGTTTTGTTGTTCTTAACCTGTTCCGCCCCTTTGGATATTGCCCATTGTGGATATTGACATGCCTTCAGTGCGTGTTGTATATGTTGTTCCTCCTGTTCTTTGTCCTGTGGATCTGTAATTATTGCTGTGCGTTCATGTAATGTTCTAACTACGGATATTTTGTGCATTATGGGGTGTTCGGAAGTCCAGTTTAAATATTGGTCGGTATGTGTGGGTTTTCTGTGTACTTTTATTTTGATGTCCCCATCTTCTGTGTGTTGTATTTTTAAATCCAAAAATGCTATTGACTGCTCTGTTTCTTCTTCATGTGTGAATTTTATATTACCGGTATTGTCTATGGTGTTGAGATGGTCGGTGAGCTGTTGAGTGTGTCCCCTCTTTACTTTTTCCAATATGTCGTCCACATACCGTTTCCAGAGTGTTGGTCTGTATTCCGCTGGTATTGTAGTGAGTGCTTTCTGCTCCAGATCCTCCATGAAAAAACCGCACATGATGGCTGATAGTGGGTCTCCCATGGCAAAACCTTCCTTCTGTCTGTAGATTGTATTCCTGAACTGAAAGTATGTGGATGTGGCGATGAATTGAAGGAGCTGAGTGATGTCTTGTACGGTGAGGTTTGTGCGTTTCTTGAGCGTCCTGTCGGTTTTTAATTTATCTTGTACTATCTGTATGGTGGCTTCCGTGGGTGTTCTGGTGAAAAGAGATATGACATCATGTGAAATGAAAACTTCGTCTTGCTGCATTTTGATGTTTTTTAGTTCTTCTGCCAGATGTTTTGAGTTTTTGCAGTGTTGGTCTGTGAGTCCTAGTAATGGTTTAATTATTTCGGTGAGTGCTTTTGATAAGTTGTATGTGACTGAACCAATGCTATCTACTATGGGGCGTAATGGTGTTCCTGGTTTGTGTATTTTTGGTGTACCGTAAATCCTGGGGATGACATTGGCTGTGGGTACTAAATGATTGTAATCCTGCTTATCTATTTTATTTTCATCGAGTAGTGGTTTTAGTAGTGCTTTAAGTTTCTTTTTCTTGTCTTCTGTTGGGTCTTTTTTTAATATTTCAAATGCGTTGTCGCTGAGTAATTCATTCATTTTTTGTTCATATTCATCAGTGTCCATAATAACTACTGTTCTGCCTTTATCTGCTGGGAGGATTGTGATATCTTTATTTTTTGCTAGTGCGAAAAGGAGACAGCTACAAGACAAACCCGAACAATAAAAGAAAAGGCACAACAGGAAAATTATAAGTCAGCTATAACAGAACATTGCAAAAGGGAAAATCACATTATGGACTGGGGGAATGCCAGAGTCATCCGCACAGAAGATAACAAACATCAGCGCTGGATCAGGGAGGCCATGGAGATCCGTAAGCGAAGCCCGAGGACCATCAACCGGGATGAGGGAGCATACATGCTCTCCCATACCTGGAGTGACATCTTGCAGGGGACGAACAGACAGTATAAGGCGTGACCGACCTGTCAAACCAGACAGGAAGGCCACGCCTTCAGAAACAGCAGCTGATAAAAGATGCGTCACCAATAACATCCGGTGACACTCTGAGGAAGAGGGAAGTTGTACGTCGAAACATGTCAGGTAAACAAACCCAAAAATTAGATGTCTGATAAAAAAGGAAAAAAACAAAACAAAAACTAACTGTTACTGGATACCTTGAATTTCCCTCTGGGATTAATAAAGTATCGATCGATCGATGGATGGATCGATCACTGATTACCCTGTACAAGCAGCTATTCAAGTTAGAGGTTCTCAAATTTTGGGTCTGTAAAACAAAGCCTGGGGTTCATGATGTAAAAAGTAATTGTTGCACTGGTGGAAGTCACAACCCATCATTGACAAAGTGGTCATATTTATGATTGGATTCTTATAGTTATTAATATGTTTGACCTGTCATTTGAATTTAAATGGTTTAATCCAAACCCATCCATTATCCATAGCCACTTATCCTGTGCAGGGTTGCAGGCAAGCTGGAGCCTATCTGAGCTGACTCTGGGCGAGAGGCAGGGTACACCCTGGACAGATCGCCAGATCATTGCAGGGCTGACACATAGACAAACAACATTCACACTTGCGGTCAATTTAAAGCCACCAATTAGCCTAACCTGCATGTCTTTGGACTGTGGGAGAAACCGAAGCACCCGGAGGAAACCCACGCAGACACGGGGAGAACATGCAAACTCCACACACACAGGCCCCCTTCAGCCACTGGGCTCGAACCCAGAACCTTCTTGCTGTGAAGCAACAGTGCTAAGCACTACACCACCGTGCCACCCTTAATGCAAACCCCAATAACTCTAAACCATGTCAGGTGGAAAGGATGGCATACGGTCTCTAGAGAGCCAATCATGGACATCTATGAGCTCATGTATGCAGAAGAGGGTAGAAAGTGCTTTTGTTTCAGTATGTTGTGTTCTCCTCTGGTGCAGCATGAGCAGCAGTTAGAAAAGATGCAGTTGCCTGGCTTAAAGTGTCTCAAAGGAAGCATGTTAGTGGTCATATGATTGGTGACCAGTGACTTGGCAGGTGTGAAAAATGGGGGGGGGAACAAAAGGATTTTATTACGTCAAGTTGGTCACTGATTACAAAAATTTACCCTAAGAAAACTTCATGATGCTTACAGCTTGTGAGATTTCAGCAATCCTGTATGTTTACTGCAAAGCATATTGTGTGACATGGATCTAATAAACTTGGGGATGACCAAGTTTGCAGACTGCAAGATGATAACAGCTACTAAATTGTAGATTATGACGCAAATCAATAGATGAATAAACAGTCCTCCATCTGCGCCACTGTAGTGGTAAACAGTGAAGTTAAGAAAGAGAATGCATTTGGTGCCAGTGACACATTGATCAGTATGTTATTTCATGCTGAATTCCTATTGGTTGTTTTGTAGACGTAGGTTGTAGCAGCAGTTGCATTGTGAACTGGTCATCCTAAATTTCTGATGAGTTAGAATTTTGTCCAAGGCTATCTTTGGTCGCAAGGGGAAGCCATGGCCTAAAGTTTAGAGAAGCCTCTTTGGGACCAAAAGGTTGCCGGTTCAATTCCCTGGACCAGCAGAAATGGCTGAAGTGGCCTTGAGCAAGGCACCTGTTCCCCAGGCTGCTCTGGGTAAGTTGTACGTCGCTCTGGGTAAGAGCGTCTGCTAAATGCCGTGAATGTAATGTGATGACAGCCATCTTTGAACCTCTCTCACAGTGTGATGTAGGACCATGAGCCAGGACCAAAGATATCACCATGTTTCTTTCCGGTTGGTCATCTTTTGTCTGGGGCAGCCCAATAGTGCACAGTGTATACCTGCCATTAAAGTGGCTATGTAAACTCGTGATTCTTAGTCAAGGGCTTGAGGATGAGTACAATTTTAGGGTGTGAGAGCTGTAGCTGGTGTGCAGTGGTCAGCTGGAAAGATTTAGCCCTAAGTGCTAAGTATCATCACTAGTGTTTTATGGATGCTCTTCTCCTCAGTGACCCATAGTTGAGCTGGCATTGAAAGTCAGGACTAAATGCCACCAAATGTGAGCTCATCTGTCTGTGACGGCCTCCTGCTCTCTTCTCTGTCTGCCTATCTGTCCAGCTGTCTTTTTTTTTTTTTCTTTTTGGCAGTGTCTTGGTCTGTTTACCAGGTCATATTCTCTCCTTCACTGTTTATTTTCTCCATCTTTACCACATCTGCTTCCATCCCCATCTATAACGTACCGCTCCAAAGTTTTGTAGTCTCTTGCCATTTCTGCCTCATCCTCCCTATTCATCTACTCTGGTTCATGAATTTATTATAAAGAGCAAGAATGAGGGGGCGTGTGGGAGAGATGAGAGGCCTGGGATTCACGCCACGTCTTTCATTATCATGTTCCCGTTTGTCTTGTACTATCATTCTGTTCTATGTATTTAATATAATACACACCTTACTATGCAGTAACCTTGTATTTTGTCTGGTTTCCTTCTCACTCTAACACTCCTCATATGCTTGCTTGCTACCGGTTACCATGCCAACCCCCCCCCTTTTTTTTTTTTTTTGCTTTGCTATCTTGAATGTTACCCAGAGCAGTGCATCTCCATGGGGTCTGCAAGTTACTGTATATAGTTATAACTTATGCTGAAATATATACTATATGTTCCTTTGCATACAGGCCCTGGAATACTAAAGGTTTTTGTTACCTTTTAGGGGCACCGCATTATTCATAATTCACAGCCAGCTATTAGGTGTTCAATTGAAATGATTTTCTGTCACATCCTGCATTACCTGTTGAGTCGTTGTTTTGCTCTTTACTGTGTCGCGTTATGATGACGTCGGTTGGCGCGTCTAGACTTTACATAAAACTTGCTGCATGTCAGTTTTATGAGACGATTAAAGTTTTCCCGAGTTCGGGCTTTTAAACCTATCCGCTGTGTCTGTGTCTCCCCACTGTGTTAACACCTTTACACTGGTGACCCCGACGACTCTTTGGACGGTAATACTAAGAGGGTTTTTTTTTTTTTAACTACGATGGAGGCTAACGCTGTTGCCTCAAGCTACCGGAGTTTTGGGAAGGTCATGCGGTGGTGTGGTTTGCTCAAGCGGAGGCTCAATTCGCGATCAGACGGGTAACGGATGATGCAACGAGAGAGTACTATGTGGTTGCCGCCCTGGATAGCTCAACCGCTGTCAGAGTCGTGAGTTTGCTGCAGAATCCTCTGGCTGAGGATAAATATGGCAGCCTTAAAGTGCTTTTGCTGGGGACTTTCGAACTGAATGATTTCCGAACGAGCCCACCGTTTGCTTTCATTGAGCGGTTTGGGTGACGCAAAGCCTTCGGAACTGATGGACCACATGCTGTGTCTCCTCGGCAAACATAAGCCTTGTTTTATCTACAGGGAGCTCTCCCTTCAGCAGCTGCCAGGGGAGGTGAGATCGGCTCTTGCTGGTTCTTCCATCAGTGACCCGTGTGACCTGGCTAAGCAGGCAGATAAGTGTGTTTTTTATTTATTTATTTTTTCTTTCTGCCATGCAGCACTGCAAGGCAGCTGTCCACCATTGTGCTGCAGAATCAACGCCATCAGAAGGAGCTCTCGTCGCTGCAACGCAACAAAGGGAGCAAGGCCTGTGTTTCTACCACGCTCGTTTCGGGCCCAAGGCTATGAAGTGCCGCCCACCCTGCCGCTTCAAGGTGTTGGGAAACGGGGGGGGCGACGCTCATTTACAGCAATGAGCGTCGGCCATGCAGGCGGTTTGCTGTTTGTCACCGATGCTGTTTCTGGACGTCGTTTCCTCTGTGACACGGGTGCGCAGGTAAGCGTCTTGCCTGCTACAGACTTGGACATTCAGCAGGGTAAACGGGGTCCCGTATTGGAGGCCGCGAACGGTAGCTCCATCCAGACTTGCAGTGAGCGCAGCGCTGTGGTGTCTTTCGGTGGACAGCAGTTTACCTGGAACTTTGTGGTGGCAAGAGTGTCCACGCCCCTACTGGGTGTGGATGTCCTTTGCACTCATGGCTTTCTGGTGGATGTTAGAAACAGATGACTGATCAACGCAGAGACTTTTACCTCACTCCCCTGCACACGTAGCTGTTCCAGTTCGTCCCGTCTGTCCAGCACCTTTGCGGCGAATGAGTTCTAACGCCTCCTGGGGGAGTTACCCACCCTCACCCAACCAACTTTCTCATCCAGCATGGTCAGACATGGTGTGGAGCACCACATCGCAACCGTTGGTCCCCTGGTTCATGTGCGCGTTAGGCGCTTGGATCCTGGGAAGCTTGCCATTGCCAAGGCAGAGTTTGAGATGCTGGAGCGCTTTGGCATCGTATGGTGTTCTAACAGCCCTTGGGCTTCGCCATTACACATGGTTCAGAAGCCTGGTGGAGGATGGTGTCTGTGTGGTGACCACTGCCACTTGAATGAGGCCACTACACCCAACCGCTACCCTGTTCCTCATATTCAGGACTTTTCTGACCATTTGGCTGGTAAGTTCATTTTTTCAAAGGTGGACCTCATCCCTGGTTATCACCAGGTGCTGCTGCATCCACAGGACATTTCCAAGACTGCTGCCATCACTCCTTTTGGTTTGTTCGAATTCCTCTGCATGCCATTTGAGTTAAACGCTGCTCAGATTTTTCAGCAACTCATGGATGTTCTGCGCGACCTGCCGTTTGTTTTTGTGTACTTGGATGACATTCTCATTGCTAGTACTTCCAAGGCTGAACACCTGGTGCACCTCAGGGTTCTATTTCAGCATTTGAGCGATCACGGACTTATCAACACAGCCAAGTGCCAGTTTGGTTTGTCTGCCATTGATTTCCTTGGCCACCATGTCATGAGCAAGGGTGCAGCTCCACTGGCTGCGAAGGTGGAGGCCATATGCCAGTTCCCACAGCCGGTCACGGTCAGGGCCCTACAGGAGTTTCTAGGCATGGTGACTTTCTACCATCGTTTCGTCCTACATGCAGCCCACCTCATGCGTCCCTTCTACAAAGCTCTTAAGGGTAAGGCTGCTAAGCACACAGTTGACTGGACAGAGGAAAGGACTCAGGCATTCATGGACACCAAGACGGCCTTGGCCAATGCCACCATGCTAGCACACCCATCCCCGGATGCCCCTATTGTGATCACGACAGATGCCTCCAACTATGCTGTCGGGGCCATCCACGAGCAGCTAGTTGATGGCGCTTGGCAGCCACTGGCCTTTTTCAGCCGACAGTTGCGCCCAGCTGAGAGGAAGTACAGCACGTTTGACCGAGAGCTGCTAGGCCTGTTCTTGACCGTACGACACTTTCGTTTCTTGTTGGAAGGCCAAGCATTCACTGCTTCCGTGGACCACAAGCCCTTAACCTTTGCTATGGCCAAGGTTTCAGAGCCGTGGTCTGCCCGGCAGCAGCATCAGCTTTCCTTTATTTTGGAGTTCACAATGGATGTCCATCATGTGGCAGGGAAGGATAATTGTGTGGCGGACTGTCTCTCTCGTCGGTTTGCGGGGGCAGTGCATCTTGGGGTGGATCATCTCCGCATGGTAGCGGACCAGGTCCACGAAACTGACATTCAGGCATACAGGACTGCCATCAGTGGACTGCGTTTGGCGGATGTTCCTTTTGGCAATGCAGGTGTCACCCTGCTTTGTGATTTATTCACAGGTCAGGCCCGACCCATTGTTCCTGGCCGTTGGCACAGGTAGGTGTTTGATGTGCTGTATGGCCTTTCCCACCCTGGCAGGAGAGCATCACAGAAGCTGGTGGCAGCAAAGTTTGTTTGGCATGGCCTCAAAAAGGATGTTCGTGACTGGGCTGCCACCTGCCTTGAATGTCAGCAGGCTAAGGTGCACGGTCACTCCAAAGCCCCTCTTGAAACCTTTCATGTCCCGGAGAGACGTTTTGACCATGTACATGTGGACCTGGTGGGACCCTTGCCAACCTCCCGGGGCTTTACGCACCTGCTCACTGTGGTTGACCGCACCGGTCATTGGCCTGAGGCCATTCCACTCCAGTCTATCTCCACGGCTGATGTCGCGCGGGCATTCCTGAGCACATGGGTAGCCCATTTTGGCGTCCCTTCTGACATAACATCAGACCGTGGCTCGCAGTTCACGTCAGAGTTATGGGTTGCAGTCACCAACAGCCTCGGAGCGCAGATACACCGCACCACAGCCTACCACCCGCAAGCCAATGGACTGTGAGCGGTTTCACCATTCATTGAAAGCCGCATTACGGGCAAGCCTCTGTGACTAAAGCTGGGTGGATCGTTTGCCTTGGGTAATGTTGGGGCTGCGGGCTGCTCCCAAAGAGGATCTACTTTCTTCTGCAGCTGAATTGGTCTATGGGCAGCCTCTGCGGGTGCCGGGTGATTTCTTGCCTGATGTTACCCGCCCATGGTCTGCTGGTCAGCAGCGGCAGGCGCACCTCCAGGGTGCCCAGGTTTTTGCGCCAGTGCCCACATCTCAGCACGGCATGCCGCGTTCACAGCTCTTACCAGGACTGCAGGATGCAGCATATGTTTTCATCCATCATGATACTCACCGCAGCCCCTTGTGCCCGTTCTACGATGGTCCGTTCTGGGTGCTGGAAACGGGGGACAAATTTGTCATCGACGTCAGGGGCAAGCGAGACCAGGTGTCAGTGGACCGCCTTAAACCCACTCACTTGGACTTGGATTCTCCGGTGGTGGTTGCCCAGCCCCCGCGGCGGGGCCGTCTGCCATCTACCACGCTTCCAGTCCACAAACCCTGAACTTCCTGTTCCTGTGGCCCCAGCGCCTGAAGGCCAGAGTAGTTTTGGCCGAGCACTGCGCCCACCTCACCAGATGAGCTTGTCTGTCTTTGTGAATTCTGGGGGGAGGCATGTGTAGGGGCACCGCATTGTTCATAATTCACAGCCAGCTATTAGGTGTTCAGTTGAAATGATTGTTTTTGTCACGTCCTGCATTACCTGTTGAGTCGTTGTTTTGCTCTTTACTGTGTTGCGTTATGATGACGTCGGTTGGCGCGTCTAGACTTTTACATATAAAACTGACATGCAGTAAGTTTTGAGAGGATTAAAGTTTTCCCGAGTTCGGGCTTTTAAACCTATCTGCTGTGTCTGTGTCTCCCCACCGTGTCAACACCTTTAACCTACAGAAAATGTGCAAGCTGATTTAATAATGGGGTTTAGCAAATGGTCGCTTCTTTCACATTTTACTAAATGGTGATATCAGATTTGTAAAATATAAGGTGGTGTTTGGACAGATATTTATTAAGCCCAAAAATATTTGAGAATGACAATTGTATGTGCAAATTAGTGCAACCAAAAGGTAGGTATTAGATTTGCGATTGCATGTTTGTCTCCTTGAAGACAAAATTAAACGACACACACTCCTATTTTAGGTTTATATTGTACAGTATTTTAAATATTAGTCTGACGTGTCTTACTGGCTTTAATGCATGTTATACTGGTAGGCATATCGGATGCTTGCTGGCTGTGCTGTGAAAATTGAGCATGCAGACGCTCATCTAAGTTTCCAAATCTGTCATTGCTTAACTTTTGAATGTTTTCTAGCTTGACTGAGATAATTAAAAAGCTAATCTCTGCCTTCCAAAGAAATTTACTTCGTTAAGATCTGTTTAGTACTTTGGGAGTAATAGCGGGTTGAAATTGGTACAACAGAGTCCATAGTCTGCTCACAGGATGTCGGGAAACCGCCGGTGCTTTTTGAGTCACGGGAAAGTGGTCAGGCTCTCTCTTCTGATCGGTTTCCAACCAGGTTACTCATGGATATCAATCGGATAACTTTTTTTATAGGAATGTTCTCTCGCTATTGCAGTTTCTGATGAAGTATTCAGTCATGGAAATCACATCGCTTGCGATAAAGACGGTTGGTGGTTCACATAGCCCAGGTGATGAAGGCGAAGGTGTGCGACAAGCCCAGCCTTGTTTGCACAGGGTCTTGCACAGAGATGACACACCAACCCTGTTGGGGCTGCATTTAAAGGATCCTTTCTGCGGAGCCTGCTCTGAGTGATGCAATTGGAGTGTTTTGCTTCAAAGTGTTCGATGCCATCATGGATACTCCTACCCCATAGAAGACGATCATCTGCCTTTGACTCCCAAGTTTCTAGGTCGATTCCATAATCTTTAAGTGATGCTTTCAAGCAGTCTCTGAATCGTTTTCTCGGTCTTCCAATCCTTCGCTGACGACCTACAAGCTCGCCATAGAACAGTTGTTTAGGTAACCTATTGTCATCCATTCTTACCAAGTGGCCTGCCCACTGTAGCAGCCTTTTTTTTTTTTTTTTTTTTTTTTTAAATCATACCTTCCGTAGAGGGGCAGCCTGATTTAGAGAGGATGTCTAGGTTTGTTACTCTATCTCAGCCTTTCTCAACCGGGGTGCCATGGCACTCTGGGGTGCCATCTGGCTTCGTTAGGGGTGCTGTCAAAAAATTATATATTCTAGCATTGAAATAATTAAAATTCCAAAAAACGATAGTTACACTAATGCAGATCATCACTGCCTCATGCGTCATCAAAATTTGTCTCACGGCCCCCTTTCCCATGTAACGTCGTCACTGCCGGGGTCAGCGTATGGTCAGCATGACTGCATATATTTTATATTAGGGCGCCTTGAGAATTTGCATACTTCTGAAGAGTGCCGTGACTGAAAAAAGGTTGAGAAACGCTGCTCTATCTTGCCAGGTCACACGTAAGATTTTGCACAAGCAACGTATTCAGTAGTCAGCTAATTTTGATGTGCTTCACAGGAGACTTTGAAGTGAGTTTTCATAGCTTTGCCGACTTATTTCTTTCAAATCAAACTGGCTCATGTAAATAACTATTTTAGAATATAACTGCAGTTGTTTTGAAGAAAAATATTGAGAGCTTAGTGGTCTGAATGAGATTTTAAACAGTAGTCAGAAACGCGAGTGTCAGTTTCAATTTGATCAATGTGAATTGTTTATTGGACGTGGATCAGTTTTTTTCGAGGTTCGCCTTGAAAACTGTTTTAATTAATCAAAATAATTATATTCTTTCATATAAACACTAGTAAGCCCTACTTTTTAGAAATACAAAGGCCTGCAGAGCACAAAGAGAGAATTTAGAAATAATCTTTTATTACTTTTTTATTTTCATAGAGAATAGTAGATGTGAATGATGTTCAGTGCTTTTATGCATATTTTATAATTAGCATTGATTTCTCCTCCTTCGTGATGTATAAATGAGTTAAGATCAGCTTTTTTTATTGCACAAATAAAGCCATTTGGTGAAACTTTGAAGAGTGTACCGATTTTAACATTTTACATAATTAGCATAATACTAATTATGTACTAATTTGCATGAGTTTGTTTTTGATTTTTCAAAACTTTGTATTCAGTATACAACCATCTATGTGCCTGCCAATTTCCATGTAAATATCTTGGAAAAATAGAAAAGTTATTAAGAAAAGACATTTGATGATTCGTTAATGAGGCCCATTTTGGACCATGTGATCCTAATGCAGAATATAACGGCAGTTTTCTAAAAATTAAGCAGTTTCAGTCTGATTTGTAATATCTGAAGAACGGTTTGTTATAAATTTTATAGCAATTTGGGTTGAATTTGAATTTTCACTTGATATGCCTAATACTGGGCATGTGGCAGGTTTTAATTTCTGTTTACTCTCATCTTGTTGACATCTGCAGTGCATTCATCATGGCATCATCGAGAGTAATTATATCACTCACACTCTCTCACACATGCACACCTGATTTACATACCGTTTCCTTCCTCAACTTTTCATGTAATGTCATTCATGAAATTATTCTTTGAAATCAAGCACGCGCACACGAACACAATTTATCCCACACAAATTAGTCCTTATTTACATATGTAAATAAATCAGGGTCAGAATACATTAACATGTGTATTAATAACACACCGGCTCATCCCTGTGCATGCACACGCGCGCACAAACATTTTTTGGTGGCTATTGTTTACCTCATTTGAAGAATAGCAAGTGAATGACAGTCACAGTAAGAGGTTGAAACACCTGCCACAAATCTGTCTGCTGATCTTTATCATCTCCATTTCATCTCAGCAATGTCTGTCTGATTTGCTCAGCAACCATTTGTCTGAAAATAGTTATTAATGCGAAGGTTGAAAGCTTCATTGAATTGTATTAATTTTACAGCAATTTGAGATCTAAAACTAAACTGCTGTCAAGTCGAGCTGGATTCCTAAACCGACATAATGTAAAAGTATTGCCGTCTGAGATCTGGACACTGTGTGGCTGCTTTATTTTTATTTATTTTTAATACGAGAATATGGATGTATCCTTTATCCTCTTCCTGTCCAACAATCCTGTACAGTAGCAGGTCTGGTTCAGTAGTCAGTCTGGGCAAAAATAGCAGCAGAAAACTTTATTAGGTGAGTGATATGAGTTTGTTTCCAGACCCACAAACACTGAGAAATGTGTAGTGCGGTTAGAGACCGTACTGACTTTTCGAGGCTAGCAAATTGTAGAGTAAATTTTGGACAGGTTTTGAAGCCCGTCTCCAACTGTCATAGAGACTGTGGCGATATATCTTGGCGCTTGAACAGTGAAGGCAGCAGGGCTTCTGTTTCAGAAACGAGGTGTGTCACGCTTGCATAAGAAATCCCTGCTTGTGATCTTCAGAGAAGCTGCTTATTGTCTGCACACCAAGTCACAGCAGATGAACACCTGAGGGTCACTGTGAGCTCCAAACATCTGTTTAATCAGCTAATACAAATCTGCCAGCCTGCTCCCATGCTTAATTGTTTTCTTCTTTCTGCTCATAGCCATCCTGAGCTTGGGTTACTGTGTGAAGTTTTGCATGTTCTTTCCATCTCCATGCCAGTTTCTTCACCTCCAGGCTTGACTATGATGCATTGCTTGTAGTTGTGAATGTGTGTGTATGGTGCTCTGCAATGTCCCCATAGGCTCCCACCAGATGGGCTCTGGTGTGGCACTTTCTTTCGTGTAACCTAGGGGTTGGATGCCTTGTTTTTCAGCCATTTCTGCTGGTCCAGAGGATCAAACTCTGAACCTTTTGGTCCCAAAGCTGTTTCTCTAACCGTTAGGCTTCCCTACACACAGGGAAAAGAGGAAGGGAAGTGTAAGGAATGCACAAGTGCACACAAGTGAGCAATGAGCACGCACCCATACATACCCAGAGCAGTGGGCAGCTCTGCTACAGCGGCCAGGGAACAGTTGAGGGTTAGGTGCCTTGCTTAGGGGCGCTTCAGCCATGATGCAGAAGGGGAGGGGAAAGTGCTGCTTATAAGAAGAATAACTTTATTCAGCTTGTCAAATTCCTCTCTGCATTTAACCCATCTGAAGCAGTGAACACACACGTGAGCAGTGAGCATGTGTACATACCCAGAGCAGTGGGCAGCACATACCCAGGGAGCAGTTGGGAGTTAGGTGCCTCGCTCAAGGGCACTGCAGCCCAAGGCTGTCCCATATTAGCCAACTGCATGTCTTTGAACTGTGGGGGAAACCGGAGCACCCGGAGGAAACCCACGCAGACACGGGGAGAACATGCAAACTCCACACAGAAAGGCCCTTGCTGGCCACGGGGCTCAAACCCAGGACCACCTTGCTGTGAGGCGACCGTGCTAACCACCGTGCCGCCCAAATTCACTCCCCCCATGTTTTCCTGCCAGTCCTGGGAATCGAACCAGCAACCCTTTTTGGGCCTAAGGCTGCTTCATTAACCTTTAAGCTCCTCCTCCTACTACTACTACTTCTTAAATAAAGTACGAATCATCCAAAATAATATTTAAGTACAGGAACAAAGTACAATTACTCTGGTATTTTCTGCTTCCTGTTTATTCTTGGGTTTCAGTCACATGACTTTCTTAGCAATTTCACTTCCGGTAAAACTGCTGGTGGTTGAGCAAACCAAAACAGCTGCCGTAGTGCAAACAACTAGCGATAAGTTATCAGAGTACGCTCGTAATCTAGAAGCTGCTGCTCGCTTTCAATATATTCAGAAGATTGCTATGTGCAATGGAATCGACCCCTACAGTCTGGTAAAGGATTTGTCATACGATCTCGAAAACTACCCTTCAGTCGAGTTCCCCGACATCTTGAACTATCTGGTGTTGCAGACGTCCTTCTACACCGCAAAACAGATGAAGGCGTGGAAGAGTATGGAGGTTAACAACTTTTTTGTATGAAGCTGGGTAAAGGACCTCGCTATCAAGTTGCTGCCAAATGAATCCTGTATTGTTTTTGCCCGTGTATGTATGTATTTATTTATTCATTCTTTTTTTTAAGCTTTTCATTCGCGTCTTTACAACGAAGTGCTGCAAGTTGAAGTGTAAACAAACAGTTGGCTTGATTCGCACTTGTTGGCTCTTATCTCTCAGGTAAATCATTCACAAAGATCATCAGAAACCCCTTTAAAGACCTGGAGCTTAGTTAAACAAGACGGAGAAGTGATCACGGCGCATTGTAACTGTTTGGCTGGGTAAGAATTTTGTCGTGACCTTCATGCATACGGACTTTATTACTCGTGGTTGTTTTGATCTTTGCACTTGCTGAAAGACCCGTTGAAAAGACCACCAGGATATCCTGTTAAAGAAAGCAAGACGCACGTTGTTTTCAGTACGGCGGCCAAGTGAGGAGTAAACAAACAAACAAACAGCTGGGGACTTTAGCACGTCGTGACTTAAAAAAAAGTACCATTAAATAACGACACGGGTCAAGAAAAATACTTGGAAAACACTAAGGACATAGCTGAGAGGGAAATACAAACCTTTCACCAAGTGATCACTGCAAACTCGAGCATGCTTCGACTCGGCTCCCTTCAATTTCAGTCAGAGGTTCAAAAGCCACCTTTCTTGACATCTTTTTGTGAAATCCTGTGTTCGTTCACCCTTTTTTTATTAGTGCACAGGGAACCCTGAAGAAACTTTGATCAGTTTCATGGTTTGATTGATTCGAACAACGCAAGCGTAAGGCATTTTTCATGCGAGCAACGCACCTTCTCCGTACAAACGCTGTGTGAACTGAGCTTTGGTAGACCACCAGCTAAAGTTCTGAATAATTAATGAGGCGGATGTGACGTCACGTGAAACCCAAGAATAAGAGAATATTTATGTGAGGAAGGGAAATTTTTTTTTTAAACCATTACAACCTTACCACGTGTACTTTTAACCATTTTTGTGATAACATCTGTGATATTGAGACGTAAGACATTCATCACGCTAACTGTCTCTTTTGTGCTCTTCATTTCACCCTAAGGGATCGCAGGCTTTTGCACTGTAAATAATGGAATTCAATAACTGGCAGAACTGAAAAGCTGTGTTTGTGCTGAATCGGAGAATGTAGCTCAGTTGATGGTGTAATAAATCAGCAAGTTAAAAAATAGAAAGATTTATCCAGATGGTGCCTTGGGTCTTGTAAGGTTAACAGGTATAGAAAGACTGATGTTGGATATTTCCAATAGGAAGGAGGTCAGAAAACCCCAGAAAAGTCCTTCCTCCCCTGCTCGGTGTGTGTGTGTCAGTCAGTCAGTCTGAGCTAGGCCAGGGTGCTGCCACTGAGACACTGACAAAGTGTAGACATGATATTAATTGTGTTGCTGGAATGCAGTCAAAAAAACTACACGACAAAACAAGGAGAGAGAGAGAGAGAGAGATGGAGAGGAAAAAAGTGTTTGGTGTCTGGAGATGTAACAGAGTGTAGTCATGTGGGAAATGCAGTAGACTAATAAATGAGAAACATGTAGTGCATTTAATTACACACATGCTTGGTAAAGATTTTCCAAGGAGTGAAGCTAAGAAGAAGAAAAAAAAGACAATGCAAAGATTAGGACTAATATTTAAATGCAGAATTTCAATAATCATGTCGGAGAGAGAAAATGTTTGTGTTTGTGGGTCTGTCTAACTAAATGAGCAGGTTTCCTGCTTATTTCCCCAAACTGCCTGTGTCTCTGATGCTTTCCATTATTCATGAGCTTTAATCATGCGGCATTTATTCTGCTTTACTCTTCTGAATTTTTGTTTTATAAACGCAGACAGATTTTTTTTTTTTTTTTTCCTTCTCGACTTTCTCTTCTGCAAGGGTTCCTGCATGGCACAATATTCCAACAGTGCCCCTGTGGCCATGAGTCAAGTGAGCAAAATTGGCCGTGCATTTTGGGTGGGCGGGGCGGAATCCTCCCTATCCCCTGTCGATCACGGTGATGCTAGCCATCGTGGGCACCTGTGAGCTCATGTATGTGGAAGATGGTAGATAGCGCTTTCCTGCGAGTGTCTTTATCCAGTTGTGACGCAGCATGAGCAGCAGTTAGAAAAGATGTACGTGTTTGCTGGAAGTGTCTTGGAGGAAGCATGTGGTTACCCCGTCCTCTCTGTAGTGATGGAAGGTTAGCTAGTTGGGAAGAAAATGTAGGGAAACTTGTTTCTGCAGTTTATTGGCAATTTTATTTTCCCCGTTCAGTCTCCTCTAATGTCTGACATTCTATCTCTCTTCGTATATGTGTAGATGCACTGCTTTGTGTCTTGAATCTAGGAGGAAGGAAGAAACCGTGGCCTAATGGTTAGAGAAGCAGCTTTGAGACCAAAAGGTTGCTGGTTCAATTCCCTAGACCAGCAGGAATGGCTGAAGTGCCCTTGAGCAAGGCACCTAACCCCCACCTGTTCCCCAGGGTGCTCTGGGTATGTTGTACGTCGTTCTGGATAAGATCGTCTGCCAAATACCATTAATATAATGTAATCTACATAAATTCAAATTTTTCTGTAGTATTGCAGTTGAATAAAGATAAGCCTCACTGTCACGGTCTCCTCTTTGTGTGCTCTCTCTCACTCTCTCACACACACCGTTTCCACACCACAAAAATAAAGTTTTGTGTGCTCAGCGTTACCTTGCAGCTGATTTTTTTTTTTTTTTCCTCTCCCTCTCTTGCTATCCTGTGCAATAAACAATCTACAGTTTAAGTGATGCAATACAAGTGTAAGCCTATTCCCTTTAAATGCCTTTATTGTTGTGATGTATAAAAAGAGAGGTTATTAGGGATTTAAAGCATAAAAATGGATTTCATATAGAAGATCCATCCATCCATTATTTATACCATTTATCCTTCAGGGTTGCATGGGGAGAACATGCAAACTCCATAAAGAAAGGCACCAGATGGTCACAAGGTTTGAACCTAAAACCTTCTTGCTACAAGGTAACAGTGCTAACCACTGTGCTGAACATACTGAACTGGTTTGAATCTGAATGTTCTTGAGACACGGTGGGATCCAAACATCCGAGACCAAACAGAACATTGGAAATCTCTTCTCTCGCGTGCTCCCCCCCCCCAAAATACATTTACAACTGTAAATAAATGGAAAGTTTTAGAATTTTGGAATAAAAGAAACTGTTTGAATTATTGTCTTGAATATTCAATAATTCTAGGTCAGTATTAAAGTTAAGCAAGTTTGTGGAGTTCTTGTGAACTCCTTTTGTACCAAAGGAAAGTTCTCATCTCATTATCTCTAGCCGCTTTATCCTGTTCTACAGGGTCGCAGGCAAGCTGGAGCCTATCCCAGCTGACTACGGGCGAAAGGCGGGGTACACCCTGGACAAGTCGCCAGGTCATCACAGGGCTGACACATAGACACAGACAACCATTCACACTCACATTCACACCTACGGTCAATTTAGAGTCACCAGTTAACCTAACCTGCATGTCTTTGGACTGTGGGGGAAACCGGAGCACCCGGAGGAAACCCACGCGGACACGGGGAGAACATGCAAACTCCACACAGAAAGGCCCTCGCCGGCTACGGGGCTCGAACCCGGACCTTCTTGCTGTGAGGCGACAGCGCTAACCACTACACCACCAAAGGAAAGATTTTCTGTTATCTCTTCCAGTGAAGCAAGTTTTCAGGCGACACTCCAGTGGATTTGCTCTAACAATATCGTGATCTTTGGATATTATACAAACTTTAGTCCATGCCAGCTCACATGCCCTCTGCCATTTAAATAAAATATCTTGCATATAAACAAATTGAGCTAAAAGTCGCTCTTTATGCCTGTCCTTTATTTTTAAAAAAAGCTGCATGTTGAATTTGTTCTTAACAATATAACGACTAAAGTGATGAAAATAGACGGGCCTTTTTTTTGGTCAGGGAGGCCGCCATAACTCCATCGTGCATGATGTCATTTTCTGCAAGCACAGCGGAGGTGTACAAGTGCATGCTATACTAGACTACAGTATTATAATATGGCCTAGCATGATTTCTCAGTCAGTTTGTTTGCATTTTTCCATAAAAATCATGGCAATGCAGTATTAGAAAAGGAATCAAAATAAAGTAGTGGCTACTGCCTTTTTTTTTTTTTTTTTAAATTACCTGCTTATCTTCCATCTGTTTGATGTGTGGCATGGTATGCTGTCAGTGTTTTGTGGTGAAACAAAGTCGGGATTGTGTCTGGCTTCAGTTGTCATTTCTGCCTCATGTCTCGCTTCTTCCCAGTGATTTGATTTTTTTTTTTTCATCCAAGTCCTCCACAAAACAATCTTCTGTAAAATGCTCACTGCACAATTTGCAACTTTTTCCAGGAATAATGTTTTCTTGCTTTACTTGCTGAAGCCACTCAGCCAAACGTTTTGGATCCAGGACGGAATGAAGACGACGTACGGAATCCTACGTCATGCAGTGCCACCCTCGTTTTTGTCTCCTAATACATCCACGTATCTGGCTAATCCAGTATGGCCATGCCCGGGGAAATGATCCAACGGACTGATGTTACAACTTTTTTTTTTTTTTAAAGCTAATTTCAAAATTTCCTGGTTAATCACTTTAAAGCAAAAGGGGACAAAATGAATATGAAGAAATTCTGAAGCTCATGGAAATATTTCTAGGGTGCTATATTTTACTTACAGTTTGCAAAATTACTCCTGATAAAATGATTTTAAAAGTAGAAGAAAAATGGAAGCAATTTTTCCAGTGATGTCGTCAGACTTTTGGACTCCAAGATGTTCACATTTGTTTGATTTATGTTGAAACAACGAAAACGAGACCTCCATACCATAACAAAACCAGTGAGGTAAATACATCAAGTTTAGGGCTCAAGCAAAAATGTAATATCTTTTTCCAAATTTGATTTATAGTCTGAGGAACAGATTTGCTGTTCATTAAAGAACAGGCAGGCCTGGGTTAATAACACATATATATAAATAATAAAAAATTTTAAATTCACTAATATTGCTAAACTGTTAAGCACACATGTAATGTTTTGATTTTAGATTTATTAAATTTAATTTTGTTGTTTAAAGGTAGACTGCTTTCCAGATTAAGTGTAGGTCATAAAAAGAATTTTCCCCGACACCCAATTATTTTTTTAGTGAACTGAAAGCTACTGAATTTGAATCACAGACTTCCAATTTTATTAGTTTTTTTTTTTTAAATACAACAATTAATGAATTGAGGGCCATGTGGTCCTAAATTCTCTGCTATTTTTTCCTGCTTCACCATGACCCAATTCAAGATACTACATCATGCATCACGTGGTGGGCTTTCCCCATTCACGCAAGGCATTGTGGGATACAAATTTGAAACGGGAGAGAAAAGTGGAGGACATGAGTATGCGAATGAAATGTGGAAGATGGACTACAGTAACTGAAAGCGAGAAGAAAAGATGTTATGTTGCGAAGGAAAGGAAATGCAGGACCAAACTAATAAATATTGGCGGTCAGCGAGCACCTCGGTGTGATCAGCTGTTCGTTTAGCAACAGAATGAGGTCACGGTCAAAGGTAAACCTGTAGATGGCAGTAATGCAACACTGTGGATGTCAGCTGCCGTAAAAACCTAAAGAAGGAGGAGGTAAACCTGCGCATGCGCACATGGACTTCCTCTGTCTGCTTGACTGTGCGAAGCGAGTGATTTCACGCACATTACTTGCTGAGGAATCCCCTCAAATTAAATAACTTCCCAGCCACAGAATGGCCTGTGGGGTGTTGGGTTTTTTTTTTTTTTTTTAGATATTGCAGAAATAAACGTGCACCACAATGACCACGTTTCAGAGAGAACTAAATTTCACCGATTTTATGAAATCGAAAGGCCATCTAGCTTGAAGAACCTGCGTCACATACACTCTATGGATAAAAGTATGTGGACACTCGGGTATTGACCATCCCTTTCCAAAACCAGGGCCATTTAATATGGAGTTGTTTCCCCTTTTCTGTTATTACAGCCTCCAATCTTCTGGGAAGGTTTTAAAATAGATTTTGGAACATGCCTTTGGGTATTTGTGCTCATTCAGCCACAAGAGCATTAACGAGGTCAGGCATTCACGTCGAGCACAGAGGCCTGGTGCATAGCCATCATTCCAATTCATCTCAAAGGTGTTCAGTGGGGTTGAGGTCAGGGCTCTGTGCAGGCTGTTCGATTTCTCCCACTCCAACCTTGGCAAACCATGTCTTTTATGGACTTTTCATGCCGCAGTGGGTTAGTGCTATGCCCCTTAGTTCCAGTGAAGGGAAATTTAATAATGATACAGCATGCAAAGACCTTCTAGACAACTGTGCGCTTCCAACTTCGTGATAAAACTTTGAGGAAGGTTCATATCTGGCTCCGAGGGTCCGGTGTCCACATCTGTTTGGCCGCAAGCATACTTTTTGATGCTGCTACTTTACAAACTTGATACTCCAAATTATAAATGTATGGGAGCAGAATTTGCAATAAAAATAGAATAAAAATGGTCCTGCATTCAAACTCCTGCAAAATCAGCAAGTTGTAGCAATTCACACGAATCAGATCATGTGAAAAGCTTGAAAGTGTCACATTAAGGATTGGCATTCAGAGCATTTCAGTTGTATGAAAACAAATCGTAGCGCACACCCGTCATGTGTGAATTCATGCACGGAGCTCATGAGATCATGTTGGCAGAACATCGCTTACATTAGCTAGATCGAAGTTTGTGGAACTCGGACATGGCCTGTGCTCCTGAGAGTGCTGATACAGTTGTGCTAATGGACTTTAATGAGGAGACTGTAATTAGACTGTACCTGCTTTACCTTTCTGCTAGCAGAGTGTTAATGTGCTAGAAAATTACCCGGGGCCAAACGTCAGTTCAGGAAATGAAGCCTAATGTCCAACTCTGAATGCTGGGAAAATGTGCTGCATTAACTGCTTACACAGTCGAGTAGAGTTTCCTGGTCATCGCCACTTTATTTCTCCTCCTCATTCTGTGCGTGTTGTATACAGCAGATGGTGTGGGAGAGGGTTCTTCCATCACATTTTCTCTGCTGCAGAAATGTTTTGGACCCAGTTACTCTCTAGATTATAAATGAAACCAATTAAAGATTGCTAATTAAAGTGTTTTGTTCCTCCTGCAATAACTGCTTAAAAATTTTTTTGCACGTGTTTTTTCTTCCTACTTTTCCTTTTTTTCCCCCTTCTTCCTTTCTTCTAAAGCCTGGCGCACATGGGCAATTTTCCGTCACTTGGTCGTGCAACTTTTTGACACAAGCGAGAAATTGCTTTGTGTGCAGATATTTGCGACGGCGTTTTTTTGTTGTTGTTGCTTGCAACAGATTACAGGTATCAAACATGCTTGATATTCTGCGACCAAAAAATTGCCAGTCACTGACTTGTTGCAGAGATGGTGCCGTGTGTGCATGTCTTTTTTGCGATAACAAAGCGATCACCTCCAAAGGCTAAGCCAATCCCCGCCCGTGAAGTAGTCACGTAATTTCTATATGAATTGCATCCCCCTCCCCAAATCATCCACTGGTCGCAGATAATGCACACACGCAGCTACCCGAGAGGGGAAACTTGCGTCCAAAAATCGCAATACGCTTGCGACGAGAACTCGCCCGTGTGCACCGGGCTTAACTGATTGATTCAGTTAAAAGGGTGGCACAGTGATGCAGCCTCACAGCTTTGGGGGCCCCTGATTGATCCTCAGCTCCACTGTGTGGCGGGTCTGTTCATGTTCTCCCAGTGGCGCTATGGGCTTTGTCTGGTTCTCCAGTTTCCTTCAGCCTTCCTAAAACATGCAATTAGGTGTATTTGCTATGTTAAATTGCCCCTAATTATGAATGAGTGTATCAGGTTTTGAGTGGCTCAAAAAAAAAAAAAAAGATGGCTAATGTGCTAATGCTAAAGGAGTCTGGGGGCATGCCCCTCACCCAGAAAATTTTGAAATTTACATGCCTTCTGGTGCATTCTTAGCTAATAAATTACTAACCATTTCCTTGTAAAATACTTGCGAAATATATATGAAATTTCCCTCCAGAAGTTTGTGTGCTTGGCTTTTTCAGTTCCCCTCTTGTAGTATGCTGCCTGGCTCTGTAACACAACTAGGTAAGCAATGAGGTGGTCACATGGTCCAGCTCAGCCAATCGGAGTGCGAGAATCAATCAACAAATACGGCATCACTTACAGTTGTGACCTGAATCAAAGACAATTTCATGGTGAAATAATTGGATTTGCAGCAAATTATGGACTGTGGAGACTATATAAATCACTTGAACACTGAAAGGCAAGGTGTTTGTTTTTGTCCCCCCCCGGGATCGAGTAGCCAGCGCAGACCATCTGTGTAGGTGGAGAAAACTGTTAGTGCTTGTGTACATCTCTGGTGTATGCAATGGTGCACCGATCCAGGGTGTATACCCACCTCATGCCCAGTGTTCCCTGGTTAGGCTCTGGATCCACCATGATCCTGACCGGGATAAATCAGTTACTGATGTGTTTTCTGTGTAAATACATTCACTGCTGCAGGTGACGGAAAAGCAGAATGAAGACTGAAAAATGAGTTCTCCCCAGCTGAAGAGACTGCCAAGGGGATAGATTTGGCAAAATGCCTGGCCTTGAACCTATTCTGAAGCTTGTCCAAGAGATTGTTCTGCTGTCGACAAAAACTGTTCTAAAACTGTCTATTTTAGTTTTTGACACAAATGAGAACAAAGAGGAAGGCTGCATGGTGTAGCCTGAAAAATTCATCATTTTGGTTATTAGGCATGTAACAATATATCACACAATGATGAATCACAATAGAAATTCATGATGATTCAAACCACTGAAATAAAAAAAAAGCAATTATCAGGCTTTGTAATCTGTTTTTCCTAGCAGTAATTACATTGTTTAGCCAGCAGAGGGAATAACATATAGTGGGAATGTGCTTGACTTCACCCTAGGAGGAAGTAACACAGCTCTGATACTGTCAAAACACGCAAAAAAAAAACAACACATCTAAAATGGAAGACAGTTGTGAGATTTACTATACAAATGGAATTAACAAGGAATCTGAGTTCTTTTTACAGACTGTGAAAAGCTAAAGAAAAAAGAGCAAATGGAGGTAGTACACACGTGGACAAATTTGCTGGTACCCTTCCATGAAAAAAGAATCCACAGTTTTCTCTGAAATAACTTGGAACTAACAATTAATTGGCATTCATCATTGTTTCTTAATCTAATAGAGGCAATCATTGCAAACAAGCGATCTCTGTAGCTCTCAATGAGACTTCTGCATCTATCAATAGGTACTCTGGCCCACTCTTCCTGAGCAAACTGCTTGAGCTGTCTCAGGTTGGAAGGGTGCCTTCTCCACACTGTTTGTTTCAGCTCTTTCCAGAGATGTTTGACAGGATTCAGGTCAGGACTCTTATAAGGCCACTTCAGAATAGTCAAATGTTTTCTTCTTCACCATTCATGGGTGCTTTTAGCTGTGTTTTTTGGCTCTTTTATCCTGTTGGAGGACCCATGACCTGCGACTGAGACGGAGTTTTCTGACACTGGGGTAGTACGTTTCATTCCAGAATGCTTTGGTAGCCTTGAGATTTCATTGTGCCCTGCACAGATTCAAGGCACCCCAGGTGCAACAAAGCAGCCCCAAATCATAACCGAGCCTCCTCCATATTTCACGGTAGGTATGGTGTTCTTTTCTTTGAAAGCTTCATTTTTTTTTTCTTCTGTGGCTATAGAGCTGATGTGACCTTGCCAATAAGCTTGAGTTTTGTCTCATCTGTCCAAAGGACATGGTCTGAGAAACATTGTGGCTTGTCAGTATGCATTTTAGCAAATTCCAGTCTGGCTTTTTTTTTTTTGGTTTTTCTTTCAACAATGGAGTCTTCCTGGGTCATCTTCCATTGAGCCCACTGTCGCTCAAAAAGTGACGGATGGTACAATCAGACATTGACGTACCTTGACCTTGGAGCTCAACTTTCATCTCTTTAAAAGTTGTCCTTGGCTCTTTGTCTACCATTGGCACTATCCTTGTGTTGTGATGGATTTTCCTCTTGCAGCCACGTCCAGGAAGGTTGGCTACAGTCCCATGGAACTTCTTAATATTTGCAACTGTAGTCAAGCTGCTTGGAGATGGTCTTCTAGCCTTTGCCTTTAACATGCTTGCTATAATTTTCTTTCTAATCTCCTCAACTCCTCTCCTTTGCTTTCTCTGGTCCATGTTTGATGTGGTACACTTGACGATACCAAATGGTAGAGCAATGACCTTTTTTTTTTTTCTCTATTTAAATAGACGGAATGACTGATTTACAAGATTGAACACGTGTGACACTAATTAAAGAAAAGTGTTAGTTTGAAATATCACTACAATCCAATTATTTGTAATCTTTTCTAGTGGTACCCACAAATCTGTCCAGGCTATTTTAGAACATCTTTGTAGAATAAGAAATTTATCTCTTCACTTTTTTTTTTTGCTTTACTCTGACATACCACAGGCATGCAGGATGACATGAGGAAAAATGCTTTTAATTTCATAATTTTTCAGAAGGAATAAAGGATTGTTTTAATGACCTGTAAGGGTACCAACAAATTTATCCACATCTGTAAATGTTTTATAAACATTTTATTAAGAAAAGGCCTATCTGTTGGGGGGTTCTTCTCATTTTTAATAAAAGGAATGGTTAATACGCTGTTAGATTTTACTCCAAGCTTTAAAAATGAGTAAATATCTTTTTTGCTGAAGAAAATGAAATTTTTTTTAAACAAAGGGAATATTTAAGTTGATAAATAGGAAAATGTTGCACTTTTTTCCCCAAAAATGAGTCAATCGAATCATAAACCCAGTATCGCAAATCAAATCATGAATTGGGTGAATTGTTACATGTCTATCGGTTATAAATGGTATGAAATCATTGGAAATGTATTGGAGAACAAGGTCCCCCCCCGAGACAACTCTGAAGTACAGCAGAGTTCGTTTTAGGATGTATGTATGGTGGCATTTATTCTCTCGGAGCTATCTGCATGAAAGAGGATGTGGAACTGGAGCAGGGGGATTAAAGAGAGAAGAATAAAAACACATATGGAGAAGAGAGCAATTTGCATGGCTTAGAAAGGCTTGTTCTAATCTTGCAATGATTTTCCCCCATTACAGCAGCAGATGATGAGTGACACAAGCAGTCACTGATAATATATTTGGCCTGTTCTTTTTGTGAGTTGGATTTCTTAAACTCCTACACTGTGAAATATGTTGAATTAGAGAATAATTGGCAACAAAGGGTGATGTTCAGGCTGGTTTGTAAATGGCAGAGAGTTGAGGGATGGAATTGAATTGAAATTTGCAGATCAAATGGCAATAAAGGATACAAAGCTCTCACACAAAGTGAATCCTCAAACATATTTCCAAAGCTGAGAGAAGACCAAGTCCAGATTCCTGTAGAGCTGGTACTGTTCTCTGGGGTTGTCCAAGTTTAACAGCCGGGAGCCTGGTAGTATGGGAAGTGGTGAGACCTTTGAATAGCTGAGCGTCAGTTCTGGAATTCACCCCCTACCCGGTGCACCTGATGGGGGACAAGAGTGACCTTCTGTCAGCTTTTGCACAATGTAATGAGATTTGGACAGAGTAGTAATAATGTTGCGCAATCATGGGGCAGCATGCTCATGTCCCCATTTAGTGGATAAAATGGGAACTGCACCAAGTGGGAATCGTGCCCCGTGCTCGCTCGATGAACATTTTCAGTAGATGAGGCGTAGTGAATAGGATGGTTAATTACATGTTGCCAGATTTGTTTCTTGCACTAAATTAGGCTCGTTTAAAAATGCTTCACAGCATCCAAGATTTTATTTTATCGCAAATAAGATAAATGTAATAATTTTCCTCAAAGGCAAAGTGTAAGTGCACACAGTGCATCTATGATGTACAGAACCATTACTATTGTACAATAATTAACAATTAGTCCACGAAATTGAGTCGTGCATGAGCTGATGGCCGACGAAGAGCATACTGCCGAGTTGGCTAGAAGCCGTGTACAACCAGATTGAGTGGAATAACTGTTTTATTCTATCTGCATTCACTGGATTTTGAGAGGGAGCATTTTTATTTTTTGCAAATTCAATAAATAAAAACGTCCGACAAAATGGTTTCTGCTTAGGCGGACTTCTTAAAAACCTATCGATAGCTGCATGAATTGACAGAGGTTTTTTTTTTTTTTTGGTAGAAAGTGTTGTCGTGCTGAAGTATAGAATAGCTTTAGACATTTAATTCTTCCTTGGAGATTTCAGCTTTGTAATTTTCAAACAACTTTGAGCTTTTGAACCAGTCTAAAAAAAAAATTCAACAAATTTTTATGCTTAAAGATGAAGAATGTAAATAAACTGGTGAAACGACAGGAGCAATTTGTGGAAAATGCTACAATAATTTCATCATATCTCATTATCTCTAACTGCTTTATCCTGTTCTACAGGGTCGCAGGCAAGCTGGAGCCTATCCCAGCTGACTATGGGCGAAAGGCGGGGTACACCCTGGACAAGTCGCCAGGTCATCACAGGGCCGACACATAGACACAGACAACCATTCACAGTCACACCTACGGTCAATTTAGAGTCACCAGTTAACCTAACCTGCATGTCTTTGGACTGTGGGGGAAACCGGAGCACCCGGAAGAAACCCACGCGGACACGGGGAGAACATGCAAACTCCACACAGAAAGGCCCTCGCCGGCCACGGGGCTCGAACCCGGACCTTCTTGCTGTGAGGCGACAGCACTAAACCACTACACCACCGTGCCGCCCCTACAATAATTTTTGAAAAAAAAAATTCTGACCATCAAATACTCTCATTCCACATTTTGTTGCTTTTTTGCATTTTGGGGGTTTTGTTTTTGAGTAGAGTTTTTTTTGTCCTCTGTTGGTTCAGCAACACGCTCTGCCATTTTGTTTTTCTCTACTCATGGTATATAAGCTGATATCCGAGTAGTAGAGTAGCCAATCGGAGCGCGTGATTGCTCATATCCAGTGAATGTGGATAGAATAAACTGTGTTATGTGCTCTGCATAACAACAAAACAAAGCTATTACGTGAACAAGGGCTGAATATTACCAAAAATGCTTCATCTGAATGAGTGAGAGCCAAGCTGAGAACATTTTCTACACACTGTGGACTTGATTTTATTTACTTTATTAACAAACTTTGTTTATAAAAGCTTTGTAATTACAAGTGGCAGATCACTACAGACAAAACAGGCTTCAAGCTAGACGGCCTTTTGATTTCATAAAATCTGTGAAATTTAGTTCCATCTGAAATTTGGTCATTGTGATTTTGTTTATTTCTGCAATATCTCAAAAAGTTATTTAATTTGAGGGGATTCCCGAGCAAATAATGTGCATGAAATCACTCTCTTCACGCAGACAGAGGAAGTCCGTATGCGCATGCGCAGGTTTACCTCCTCCTCCTTTAGGGTTTTACGGCAGCTGGCATCCACAGTCTTGCATTACTGCCATCTACAGGTTTACCTTTGACCGTGCACTGACAGTTACATCATTTTGTTGCTAAACGAACAGCTGATCACACCGAGGTGCTCACTGACCGCTGATATTTATTAGTTTGGTCCTGCGTTTCCTTTCCTTCACAACATAACTTCTTTTCTCACTTTCCGTTACTGTAGTCAGTCTTTCACGTTTCATTCGTGTCCTCCATTTTTCTCTCCTGTTTCAAATTTGTATCCTACAATGCCATGCGTGAACGGGGAAAGCCCACCATGTGATGCATGACATAGTATCTTGAATTGGGTCATGGTGAAGCAGGAAAAAATAGCAGAGAATTTAGGGCCACATGACCCTAAATTCATTTTTTGTTCTATTTATATTTACAAAAAAAAGTAATAAAATTGGAACTCTGATTTGAACTCCAGTAGCTTTCGGTCCACTAAACAAAAATAATTGGGTGTCGGGGAAAATTCTTTTTACGACCTACACTTGAAAAATCTGAAAGGCAGTATACCTTTAATAATAAACTGCTCGAGAGCAAATGAGACTTTTTTTTTCTTCTTTAGACATTACATTCAGTCTGTTGTGTTAGTGCTCTCTTCATGACAGCAAAAAAACAACCCATTACTAGTAAATGGGAGAGTTTAGTTGAGGGGCGTGGCTGTCAGCAGGGATTCTGATAGCTTTTGTTTAATATATAGGCTTATTCCTATAATTTATAAAACATTTATAAAGCTAATGCTTAAAACATAATCTCATCTCATTATCTCTAGCCGCTTTATCCTGTCCTACAGGGTCACAGGCAAGCTGGAGCCTATCCCAGCTGACTACGGGCGAAAGGCGGGGTACACCCTGGACAAGTCGCCAGATCATCACAGGGCTGACACATAGACACAGACAACCATTCACACTCACATTCACACCTACGGTCAATTTAGAGTCACCAGTTAACCTAACCTGCATGTCTTTGGACTGTGGGGGAAACCGGAGCACCCGGAGGAAACCCACGCGGACACGGGGAGAACATGCAAACTCCACACAGAAAGGCCCTCGTTGGCCACAGGGCTCGAACCCGGACCTTCTTGCTGTGAGGCGACAGCGCTAACCACTACACCACTGTGCCGCCCATTAAAATATAAACTCTTCTGTTAATAATTGATAGATGACTGATTTTTGTTGCGTTCTCCTGATTAATGTTTTCAGTGATTGAACATGACACGACTACATAACGTTCAACTTTTAATGCGGCTGCTTCAGTGGTGGTTCTAGTAGCAGCTGCTGTGTCATCTGAGGACCATGAAGATCTTTTTTAATGAAGGCCAGGATTGTAGATATGTCTTGTAGATATGTAAACTACCTAATACAGAACTGGAGCTGGATTCAATAGAAAATAACTGCAGTCAAAATACTACTTAGAAAAATCACAATTCGACGTTATACCCAAATGGTTCAGCCATACTTCGGAGTACTATGGATCGCTTCTTGTTTTCTTTTCTTGATGAGTCTAGTAAGTAGACTCCCTGGTCATATGCCAGGGAAGGGTGAAGCAGAGACAGGCTACATTCTAGCAGGTTAATGGGCCCCACCTGAGAGACCGTGGCGGCTGGCCACCCTCCCAGATGTGAATTTCCACCAACAGACTCGTATCGTTTCTCTTCTTGGGCGCTCATCCAAGCACGCCCCAGAAGTGCAGCGAAATAGCCAATCGTGTATGGTTGCTAGGGAAAAATAATAAATATTTGGCCAATCAGCATCACCGAATTTAATGGTTTTGGGGTGCTGGAAATTTCGCCCCTGCTACAGAAAATATGAGAAGTTCTGGATTGCTATGGTGATAAACTTGAAGTCTCAGGTCAGTCAGTCAGAGAGATGATGGCGACGACGACAGTTAAGGGGCAGCTTCCACCAAATTCTGTGAGATCTTTGTTGAACTACCCTTTTGCGAAAAAGATGATGGTGGAAAAATCCGTGTTAAGGAGCTGGGACCCAACAAACCCGAAATAAACATCACCCAGCCAACCAAGGAGAAAGTTAAAGCTGACAACAGGACATTTTGCAGGAGTTGGTTCCAGCGTAAGTCATGGCTGACAGGCTGTGGAACAGCCAATGCACCATTTTGTTTCCCCTCCATCCTTTTCAAAAGTGACTGGTGTGATTTGACGTGGACACAGTCTGGACAAACTGACTTAACCCTTTGGTGACTGACCCCTTGAAAATGGTTCCTCCAGGAACGATGACGTTTCAGTTGTCAAGACAACGGAAAAACTAAAATACAAAAACAGAAAGATACGTCACAATGCTCTTGTGCACAAAACAAAATGCTCTTGTATTTGTATTTTAGTTTTTCCGTTGTCTTGACAACTGAAACGTCATGGTTCCTGGAGGAACCATTTTCAAGGGGTCAGTCACCAAAGGGTTAAAGCACTTCTCCGAACACATCAAGAAGCATGAAAGATCAAGAGTTCACATGGAAAACTGCGTAAAGCTAGCTGTGCTCGGAAGGATTAGCATGGCGGCGCAGCTGGACGATGTGCACCACGTTGCTGTAAGAAGGCATGATGAAGAGGTAGATAAAAACAGTCATATTTTAGAAAGAAAGAAAGCCCAACTTGATTCATCACACGCTTGTGAAATTCCTCTCTGCATTTAACCCATCTGAAGCAGTGAACACACACACGTGAGCAACGAGCACGCACACATACCCAGAGCAGTGGGCAGCCATGCTAACAGCGCCTGGGGAGCAGTTGGGAGTTAGGTGCCTCGCTCAAGGGCACCTCAGCCCAAGTCCGTCCCATATCAACCTAACCGCATGTCTTTGAACTGTGGGGGAAACCGGAGCACCCGGGGGTTCTTTTCTTTCTTTCCGTCATATTTTATCTAAGATCATCGATTGTGTTAAATTTTGTGGTGCTTTTGAACTAGCAATGCGGGGATATGATGAAACTAGCAATGCGAGGACATCTTTCTTGTCATAGTTTATGTTCACAACAAGAGTGTTAACACTGTTTCACTCCCCCTCTCTCTCTCGTTTCACAGAAATACACCTAGCTCAGAACACACACACACCACCTCTCTCTCTCTCTTTTCATACACTCAGTCCCACACTCACCTTAGAAACCTTCCCCCCCCCCCCCCCCCCCCCCACACACTCATTCTCTCTCACGCACACACTGTTGATTTGTATAGATTCAGCTGAACTCATACCCTTGCTGTAAACTTCTCTCAAGAAATTGAGTATGGGGGCGTCGTGGCTCAGGTGGATAGGGCGCCACACCATAAATCCGGGGACCCGGGTTCGATTCCGACCCGAGGTCATTTCCCGATCCCTCCCCGTCTCTCTCTCCTGCTCATTTCCTGTCTCTACACTGTCCTATCCAATAAAGGTGAAAAAAGCCCCAAAAAAATCTTTAAAAAAAAAAAAGAACTTGAGTATTGTATTGTATTTGATACCGTTCCTTTCCAAAGCATAAATGGAGCCTAATATAGCTGTAAATTGTTCATTTACTTTATCTGTGAAACTGCTGATTTTGAGAAGGAAACTAAATTATTATTGTGGAATTGTCATTTTCTGACTGTTCATTTGAATGCTTATACTGGACTAGGCAGGGATATCTATTGGCACACACCAGCCCCACCAAGAATTTTTTTTTTTTTCACCAGCCGCCACTGCTGAGAGAACAAATGTGCAGCTAGCGGGTGACTAAAGCAGCACCATCTCCAGCAATAGAGTCTGTTCAGAAATTGAGTTATACTTTTTTTTTATCGCTTTTATAGACAATTTGATTCATTCAGGCATCTTCAGTAATCACCATCTTGGGAACACAAGGCAGGAAGATTGATCTCTGATGAGGCACCAGTACATCGCAGGGCACCATGCAGACATGCGTTTACACCGACACGCTCAGAAAATAAAGTACTGTACCTTTAGATGTACAATGGCTTGTCACTAGGGCAGTACCCTCTAAGGTACTTATTTGTTCTGTTTATATACTGCTTGGGAACATGTGTACCTTTTTGGCCTGAAAAAGGTACACATGGTTACCCTGAAGACCAATAATGAGCCCTAGGCGGTACATTAGTGTAGACTGTAACTTGGGGGACAGAAATGGACTCCTACTGAACCCCTATTTCTGACAGTGTAGCAGTTTAGACAGTGGGACAAAACAGGAGAACCCAGACAAAACCCATACAAACACACAAAGCATGAAAAACTCTACTCGGACAGTAACCATAGCTCAGGATCCAACCAGGGACCCTGGATCTGTACAGCAGCAGCACAACCCACTGCATCACAGGGCTGCCTGTTACAATTTTAATCCAACAATAATATTACACCACACAATACTGTCTCTACCGTAACTTATTCGGAAAATGGATCAGCTTAAAAACGAAATTACATACCTCAGCCAGCTGTTTACTATATAAATTCAGATTTCCTTTGTCAGTTTTATGCTGCACATAAAAACGAAATTGTTTCACACATCCCTTAGTCAGTAATTCAATGCAAAACGCCTTTAAAATGTTTTAAGTTAAATAAGAGCACTAATGAATAAACTAGATGATACTAAACTCAGGCTTGTACAGTGGTGCTTGAAAGTTTGTGAGCCCTTTAGAATTTTCTATATTTCTGCATAAATATGACCTAAAACAACATCAGATTTTCACACAAGTCCTAAAAGTAGACAAAGAGAACCCAGTTAAACAAATGGGACAAAAATATTATACTTGGTCATTTATTTAATGAGGAAAATGATCCAATATTACATATCTGTGAGTGGCAAAAGTATGTGAACCTTTGCTTTCAGTATCTGCTGTGACCCCCTTGTGCAGCAATAACTGCAACTAAACGTTTCCGGTAACTGTTGATCAGTCCTGCACACCGGCTTGGAGGAATTTTAGCCCATTCCTCCATACAGAACAGCTTCAACTCTGGGATGTTGCTGGGTTTCCTCACATGAACTGCTCGCTTCAGGTCCTTCCACAACATTTCGATTGGATTAAGGTCAGGACTTTGACTTGGCCATTCCAAAACATTAACTTGATTCTTTTTTTTAACCATTCTTTGGTAGAACGACTTGTGTGCTTAGGGTCGTTGTCTTGCTGCATGACCCACCTTCTCTTGAGATTCAGTTCATGGACAGATGTCCTGACATTTCCCTTTAGAATTTGCTGGTATAATTCAGAATTCATTGTTTCATCAATGATGGCAAGTCGTCCTTGCCCAGATGCAGCAAAACAGGCCCAAACCGTGATACTATCACCATGTTTCACAGATGGGATAAGGTTCTTGTGCTGGAATGCAGTGTTTTCCTTTCTCCAAACATAACACTTCTCATTTAAACCAAAAAGTTCTATTTTGGTCTCATCCGTCCACAAAACATTTTTCCAATAGCCTTCTGGCTTGTCCACATGATCTTTAGCAAACTGCAGACGAGCAGCAATGTTCTTTTTGGAGAGCAGTGGCTTTCTCCTTGCAACCCTGCCATGCACACCATTGTTGTTCAGTGTTCTGATGGTGGACTCATGAACATTAACATTAGCCAATGTGAGAGAGGCCTTCAGTTGCTTAGAAGTTACCTTGGGGTCCTTTGTGACCTCACTGACTATTACACGCCTTGCTCTTGGAGTGATCTTTGTTGGTCGACCACTCCTGGGGAGGGTAACAATGGTCTTGAATTTCCTCCATTTGTACACAATCTGACTGTGGATTGGTGGAGTCCAAACTCTTTAGAGATGGTTTTGTAACCTTTTCCAGCCTGATGTTCATCAACAATGCTTTTTTTTTTTTTTTTTGAGGTCCTCAGAAATCTCCTTTGTTTGTGCCATGATGCACTTCCACAAACATGTTTTGTGAAGATCAGACTTTGATAGATCCCTGTTCTTTAAATAAAACAGGGTGCCCACTCTCACCTGATTTCAATCAATGGGATGACAAACACCTTACTCTAGCATTGGCAGTTAATTTGAAGGTGAAATTAGAGGTTCACATACTTTTGCCACTCACAGATATGTAATATTGGATCATTTTCCTCAGTAAATAAATGGCCAAGTATAATATTTTTCTCATTTGTTTAACTGGGTTCTCTCTCTATCTACTTTTAGGACTTGTGTGAAAATCTGATGTTGTTTTGGGTCATATTTATGCAGAAATATAGAAAATTCTAAAGGGTTCACAAACTTTCAAGCACCACTGTAGTACTCTAGTCCGACTCCTGCCCTAATTTTAAGGACTCGGACTTGAGCACTGATGACTCCGACTCGTGTCATTAACTCCATTTGGACTTGTAAGTTGGAGACGAGGACTCGGGTGTTTTTTGTAACATGACATAATTTGACATAATATATTTACATCTACATTAATTTTGTACCAATTTTGTGCAAGAGTGTCACACCTGCGCGCCTTGGCATGTGCATCAGAAAGACTCTCGGGTGCGCCCTGGACAGCCTGCGCGCCAAGCCGACTCTCGCATACTTGCCATAAATGACTCCAACCTGCACAGGATTAAGACACAATCAGTGCACCTAATTTAAAAACTGAAAACACACTTACTTTGGGAAGTATTGACTTGCATTGTTGACACATTACTGAGCCTTATTTCCTTGTTTGGTTTCTTGATTTCCTGTTTCTCATCTTTGATTCTGCCGAGTCTACGATAGCCTGTTTGTACTTCACTCGACTTATTGTCTGTTTCAGTGTTTTACAATTTTGCCTGCCGTTCTGGATTGTTTACCTGTCTTCATTTGTATTAATAAACACACCTCCTGAACTTGCATCCCAACCATTTCTGACAGAATACTTCACGCTCCCTGACAAAGAGAATACACATTCACCTGTTCATACATCATGTTCAGGAACAAACTAATGTTAATGCTGTTAAAACGGCCACCGTCAAATGGTGCAGTTGGAGTCTTGTTCTCGGACTCTGATCCATAGTGAACTCGACTCTGACTCGTCTCATTCTCTCTAGCCGCTTTATCCTGTTCTACAGGGTCGCAGGCAAGCTGGAGCCTATCCCAGCTGACTATGGGCGAAAGGCGGGGTACACCCTGGACAAGTCGCCAGGTCATCACAGGGCTGACACATAGACACAGACAACCATTCACACTCACATTCACACCTACAGTCAATTTAGAGTCACCAGTTAACCTAACCTGCATGTCTTTGGACTGTGGGGGAAACCGGAGCACCCAGAGGAAACCCATGCGGACACGGGGAGAACATACAAACTCCGCACAGAAAAGCCCTCGCCGGCCACGGGGCTCAAACCCGGACCTTCTTGCTGTGAGGCGACAGCGCTAACCACTATGCCACCGTGCCGCCCAGACTCGGACTCAACTCGGAATTTTTTTTTTAATGACTTGGACTTGACTTTGACTTGAACACTGGGGACTCGAGACTGGATTCTGACTTAAGGTTTAGTGACTCCGCTACAACACTGACTCAAATAGAATAAAAAAGTTAATAAGAGCACTAATAGATAAACTAGATTGCGCTATAATGGAACAAAAAGTGGTTTAATAAAATAATGCATTCAAATACATGAATATATTTATCAGCAAATAATTTTGGCCAACCAATAAATATTTCGGAGTGAAAGGTTAATGAAAAGCAAAATGCACGTGCATGATGTTTTCTTTTACAGTTCTAAGTAAAGAAAAGTGATGTAAAATGATCTGGTAACATTCATTAATTTGACCCTTGTCCAGGAAAAATGAGACGAGTCTTTATTCATTTTTGTTATTATTTCATCATGTTTTAATCCAAAAATCTTCAGTAAATGTTTCCTAGCTCAACATGCAAGAGTTAAGGTTTGTCTGATTCATGACTGAACTTAGTCTCTGTCCTGTACAGGAAGATGCTTGAGGTGAAGATTATTGATGATGAGGAATATGAGAAGAACAAGACCTTCACCATCCACCTGGGGGAACCCATCCTGCTGGAGATTGGACAGAAGCATGGTGAGGAGAAATTCTCTTTTAATTAAGCAGATCCAGACATAATTCGCAATACGCAAACTGTCTACTATGGTCTTACCAAGGCTGGTCAGTATAAATGGTGGATTAGGAGAGCTAAGCCCTTCCAGTATATGATGGAAAAAATAGATTGAAAACAGGTCTCAAATTTTTGCCATCCACCTCATCTTATTTCCTGTTAACAAATTAAGCTTGATTTTTATTTTCATGGAGTTAGTAGCAATAGCACCACCAATGGTCATAAATAAAAATGCACAGAATAGTATGAAGAAGTGAACCTGGGGCTGATTTCTTTCTAATCCAGACATAGATTCACACATCCTATTCTTTGTTTGCAATCACATGACTTTGCCTCCTGGTTCACTTCCGGTTTGTGACGGGCAACACTCAAAGATAGCGTCCAAGCCAAGTACGCGTCCATCTTGTGGAAAACATCCGTTGCATCTGACCATGTTAACAGACTAAAAGCAAAATCAAGATATCCTGGAAATGTGTGTATGGGATGGATCGGACCCCTACAGCTTTTCAAGCAATTTCAACAACTTTCCAAACATTGTTTCCAGATATTTCCAATTATCTGGTAGTCCAAACATCATTTTACATGAAGAATCAAATGAAAGCTTTCAAAAGTCTTGAATCTGATAACTTTTTCATTTGTGGCCGGGTTCATGGCGTTGGAATAAGACAAAGGACAATCGTCTTATTTTGGCGAGGGTAAGTAATGTAAGCCAAAGTGTAGTATGTGATTCAAGTCGGTGCTTCTGTAGGCATTTTTGCAGTGATAACTTGCATTTTATTTCATGACATTTCAAAGGTCGCTCAGACCTTATGAATTGATATTGCATTACATGACATTTAGCAGACGGTCTTATCCAGAGCGACGTACGACAAGTGCAAGAGTCAGGTGCACAAAGTGCTGAACTTCTAGAGAAGAAAGTTCTAGTGCCAACTGAACAAGTGACTCCAATACCTAGTGTAATATGCTGTTGAAATCCCAATACTCAAACAGCCAAGGAAATAAACCAACCATATAAAGTATAACCAGATAGAACAGCTAACCCCAGGTTAGACCGTACACAGCTTGGTTTGATCAAGACCGAAATGCAGTTGCACAGTGGGCCAGGAAGAAGGGGAGAGGTGCAGCCTGAAGAGGAGAGTCTTTAGTTTGCGCTTGAAGGTGATCAGGGAGTCGGCAGTTCTGACCTCGATGGGAAGGTCATTCCACCGACAGGGAACCAGGATAAACAGTAGTCTTGAGCGGGTGGGGCAGGAGAGGAGGAGTGGGGGCTAGGCGACCAGTAGTTATGGTGTGTATGGGCAGATCAAACTCTGGAGACATGCTGGCCCTAACCCCTTGAGAGCCTGGTAAGCTAGCACCAATGTCTTAAATTTGATGCGAGCTGCAACAGGTACCCAGTGCAGTTTGGCAAGCAGAGGGGTGACATGGGAAGAACGAGGGAAGCTGCAGCATTCTGGATGAGCTTCAGGGGTCTGATGGCAGAAGCTGGAAGGCTAGCAAGGAGAGAGTTGATGTAGTCAAAGCAGGAGAGAATTACCTGTAAAAAAAAAAAAATACATAAATGATCAAGTTTCAGTCGAGGCTGACCTACAAACTAGTTTCATTGTTTCATCAACAGTTTGTTTTACCACATCCAAAACGTACGAAAACTCATTTAATATTAGAAGTTTTGACTTTAGATCCAGAAAGTCAATTGGTGTACGTATTTTTTTAACAAAATGATCGCTGCAAACATGAGCGTATGGACTCTCAATTCCTTTCGAACACAGTGAAAGGTTTGCAAGTCATTTTTCATGTCTTTGCGATTTTTCGTTTTCTTCACCCTTGTGCATGACGACTTTTGGTATCCGATAATACCTATTGTCTTTTTCTCGATTTGATCGGTTTGAACATCCAAATACAGAGCAACAATCTGGCATATTTCGAGGCGAAACACAAGGAAACTACTGCAAAGCGACTGTAAACAAATGTCAGCTGACTGTCAGCTAGAAATCTGAATACATAATGAGGCGGATCACTACCGGAAGTGACGTCTATTGCAAACAAAGAATGAATGATGGTCATTTCAGGTGATTACGTAAGATAAAACACCCCTTAGATTTTGTGCATTGGGACTCATTTGCTTCAGTTCACTTCACCGATGCATCCAGAACATCAGCAGTGATTGAGAAGATTCAGTAATAGTCATCGGTATAATAAACACGAACGAGTTAGATTACTCTCTTGGTAACTGATTTCTCAAAACGCCTTTGGAGGAGAAATTAGAAGTAAATAGCCGAAGCAAAAATTCTGCTGTCAAAGTAGAAAACAATAGATCCATGTGTCTTATGTGGTTTGAAGGGAAGAACTGCCTACCTGCAAGCACAGCGATTTTGGAAAAAATGTCACATGATTATGGACTGTGCGGTTTTGAATGGTATAGCCTTTCAAAGAGTGTGTTCTTATCTAGAAGCGTAAATAATTTATGCCTGTGATGAGATCCTGTACTATAAGCCTCAGCCTTATTCATTTTGTAATTGTAATACTGATAGTAGGTATATTTTTCTCTTTTTTTTTTTTTTTTTTTTTATTTGTTCTCCCTTTTAATACCGTGACCGACTGTTATCGAGTTGGACTACTACAAAAACCTGCAAAGCACATTCTAAATCATCTACACTGGGCTTTGAATACAAATCTAAGGATCTTTTATTCACTAATACCCCTGTTGAAGACTGAATTATTACAACCCCAATTCCAAAAAAGTTGGGACAAAGTACAAATTGTAAATAAAAATGGAATGCAATCATTTACAAATCTCAAAAACTGATATTGTATTCGCAATAAAATATAGACAACATATCAAATGTCGAAAGTGAGACATTTTGAAATTTCATGCCAAATATTGGCTCATTTGAAATTTCATGACAGCAACACATCTCAAAAAAGTTGGGACAGGGGCAATAAGAGGCTGGAAAAGTTAAAGGTACAAAAAAGGAACAGCTGGAGGACCAAATTGCAACTCATTAGGTCAATTGGCAATAGGTCATTAACATGACTGGGTATAAAAAGAGCATCTTGGAGTGGCAGCGGCTCTCAGAAGTAAAGATGGGAAGAGGATCACCAATCCCCCTAATTCTGCGCCGACAAATAGTGGAGCAATATCAGAAAGGAGTTCGACAGTGTAAAATTGCAAAGAGTTTGAACATATCATCTACAGCGCATAATATCATCAAAAGATTCAGAGAATCTGGAAGAATCTCTGTGCGTAAGGGTCAAGGCCGGAAAACCATACTGGGTGCCCGTGATCTTCGGGCCCTTAGACGACACTGCATCACATACAGGCATGCTTCTGTATTGGAAATCACAAAATGGGCTCAGGAATATTTCCAGAGAACATTATCTGTGAACACAATTCACCGTGCCATCCGCCGTTGCCAGCTAAAACTCTATAGTTCAAAGAAGAAGCCGTATCTAAACACAATCCAGAAGCGCAGACGTCTTCTCTGGGCCAAGGCTCATTTAAAATGGACTGTGGCAAAGTGGAAAACTGTTCTGCGGTCAGACGAATCAAAATTTGAAGTTCTTTATGGAAATCAGGGACGCCGTGTCATTCGGACTAAAGAGGAGAAGGACGACCCGAGTTGTCATCAGCGCTCAGTTCAGAAGCCTGCATCTCTGATGGTATGGGGTTGCATTAGTGCGTGTGGCATGGGCAGCTTACACATCTGGAAAGACACCATCAATGCTGAAAGGTATATCCAGGTTCTAGAGCAACATATGCTCCCATCCAGACGACGTCTCTTTCAGGGAAGACCTTGCATTTTCCAACATGACAATGCCAAACCACATACTGCATCAATTACAGCATCATGGCTGCGTAGAAGAAGGGTCCGGGTACTGAACTGGCCAGCCTGCAGTCCAGATCTTTCACCCATAGAAAACATTTGGCGCATCATAAAACGGAAGATACGACAAAAAAGACCTAAGACAGTTGAGCAACTAGAATCCTACATTAGACAAGAATGGGTTAACATTCCTATCCCTAAACTTGAGCAACTTGTCTCCTCAGTCCCCAGACGTTTACAGACTGTTGTAGAGAGAAAAGGGGATGTCTCACAGTGGTAAACATGGCCTTGTCCCAACTTTTTTGAGATGTTGTTGTCATGAAATTTAAAATCACCTAATTTTTCTCTTTAAATGATACATTTTCTCAGTTTAAACATTTGATATGTCATCTATGTTCTATTCTGAATAAAATATGGAATTTTGAAACTTCCACATCATTGCATTCCATTTTTATTTACAATTTGTACTTTGTCCCAACTTTTTTGGAATCGGGGTTGTAGAACACAACTCGGAAATGATACTGGACAGTCTTCTGTTGTGGTCTGAAAGTTTTGCATTCTGAGATGCTTTTCTGCTTAGCACGGTTGTAAAAAAAAAAGTGGTTATTTGATTTATGATGTTTGTCAGCTTGAACCAGTCTGGTCATTCTGAAGTGGATGATGAGTGTACAGTGTATACAGTATTTATCGACTCTCTACTTTAATGCGTACTAATTTTCTAACATGGAGTCGTGTTCTAATAATACTGACTTCAACAGGGCTTGAAAGTATAGTGTTTAGAGGAAGCAAGATGTAAAATTTAAGAGAATTTAAATTCGAGTTGCAGATGGAATGATGAATATTCAGTGCATGAATGTGAATGAGTAAGAGTCCCAAAAGTAAGGGGCAATCATTGGTCTCGGAACACAGGGCCATGTTGGATCATTATCTCAAGGCCATTTCTGCATATTAATTATACCACTGTAATTGAATGATCTTTGCCATTGAATTCACCCAGCTGTTTTAGGATCCTGTGAACAATGTTCCTGATGTCGTTTTTTTTTTTTTTTTTTTTTAACCTCTGTTATTACGTGCTATAAGCAGGGGAAATTAAATTTGAACTCCCCTAGTTCTGTAGAATCATTTAATTATGGGGTGGTGATTTATATATAATATGTTGAAAGCATGCAACAGTTTAGAGGTACTGTCTATTTACAAAGAAAAGTGCTAATTGCAGAAGCTTTAGCGGATTTGTGGTGGGAAAGGCGGTGGTGGAAAGGGGTGGTTTAGTGTGTGTGCTAATAACGTGCATGCAAATGAGCACGGATGCATCTTGCCTAATTAACATATGGCTGATGTGCATATTTTCCAGTAGATTTTGGCGTCATCCGCCGTCGTCTGTCCACAATTTACAAAAAGTGATACTCCTCCTACAGGATTGATTTGTTTTTTAATCAAACTCGCATACAGTGTTCCCCAGGTGGGTGTGCATAAAAGTTGTCAAGACGATGCTGCTACAAGTCATATTTAACATTTTATGGGCATTTTGAAAATTTTGATGACTCTTCACACCAAACACTACTGTTCGTAAACTGCTAGGATGTTTTCACCAAAACTCACCCAGAAGACTCTAAAGACACATACCAATAAGAATTGTTCACCAGGTGGCACCACCTGCCATGGATGCGGTGACACAGGGGTCATATGCAATTTCACAAGAATCGTTACTCCTACAGGATTGGTCGGATTTCAAGCTTGCATACAACGGTAGTGGCTGGTATGAGCTACAGCCTCATTGAGAGGATTTTTTTTTTCTTCAAATTATGGGATTAAGTGGGAATACGGGAATATGTTTTTAGTCTTTTGCAGTGTTAACACCCATCAAAAAAAAATGTTTGAAAACTGAAAGTCATCTTATCTCGTCTCATTATCTCTAGCCGCTTTATCCTGTTCTACAGGGTCGCAGGCAAGCTGGAGCCTATCCCAGCTGACTACGGGTGAAAGGCGGGGTACACCCTGGACAAGTCGCCAGGTCATCACAGGGCTGACACATAGACAACCATTCACACTCACTATTCACACCTACGGTCAATTTAGAGTCACCAGTTAACCTAACCTGCATGTCTTTGGAAACCCACGCGGACACGGGGAGAACATGCAAACTCCGCACAGAAAGGCCCTCGCCGGCCACGGGGCTCGAACCCGGACCTTCTTGCTGTGAGGCGACAGCGCTAACCACTACACCACCGTGCCGCCCCAACTGAAAGTCATGTAAATCTTTATTCTGTGCATCCTGGTTATTTGTGAACTGGTCCTGCACTTCTTGTAGTGACTTCAAAGCTACAGCCAGTACAGCAGAAAAAGTACTATTTACTTTATTATTATTAGTAGTAGTAGTGGTGGTGGTGGTTCTAAAATCATCTCTGTACATAACATATGTATAGCACAGTCCTTACCGTGTGTTTGAATGAATCAACCACCTGCAAGATCATCACAACCATTTTGATATCATGCCAGTAATGTCCTTTGATTTTAATCATGTTGCCTCAAAGCAACTTGTTAGTGGTGCTAGCTTCGAAATGCGACTTGTGAATTGTCTCAAGGTACTCAAATAGCCTAAAGTTTTGATTAACCTACACCGAGTACCAAAAAGGACTTTGTCCTTGTATCACTATTATATAATCATTGACCATTTATTAACTGAGCGTGAGGTCTTTACGGGAAAATATCAGACTGAGGTCTTGATGGTACAAAAAGACCTCGGTCTGATATTTTCCCGTAAAGGCTGAGCAAGCAAGGTTAATAAGGAGTTTATTATATGGCTTATTTTTATTTCTAAGATGAAAATAAATGGTCATTATAATGAGGCATGACACTGCTTTCAGTCACATCATATTTGTAATGTACAGTAGTTGAGTCACGCGTGTAGCATAAACGGCTAGTGGTTTCAAAACTGAATTTCTGTTAGCAGTTTCTGAATGCTCTTCGTTACTCATTTCTTGAATAACTTGGTGACTCTTGTATTGTGTTTCGGCCGTTTTTCATCCCGTTTTGATTTCCAATTAATCTTTTTTGGGGTTTTTTGTTTGTTTTTTGCAACATTGAAATCCGGCACCTTGGAAAGAAAGTCTGTAATCGCCCACGGGCATTGCGGGAAAATTCTGTCTGCCAAAGAACCAATCAGAGCGCACGATTTTACCGGAAATAACTTGTGCCATATAATAAGTAAGGGATAACATGTAGAGCAGGTCATTATTGCAAAAATAAACCCAGATAGGGTGATGCACGGCTACTTACTAAAGAAATCAAGAATTTCACACACAAAACGTTGATTTAAAAATGCTTTTGCTAATGACGTGGCCTATAGAAAGTTTTATATTTTACAACAGTCTGTTATAAAGAAATGACCGAGCACTAAATGCTGTAATTGACCAATCAGAATTGAGTATTCAAATGAGCCGTATAATAAAAAATAGCATTAATAGCTGCGTTTCTATTAACCTGCTTAACGCGCAATTTGAAATAACAAACTAAAAAGCGAGTAATGGAAACGCATGGATTTCAGGGCGGGAAAAACTCTTAAATATCAAGAAAAAAAAGTTTTTACACTCACCTGAAGTGGTTTGTCAGATGATTCAGTAAAGCAATGTTTTGCAAAATGGAAACATTTTTCGCGTTTAAGTCACATGCATGATATGAAGAGCAAATGGAAATGTTACCTTTCGGGGGGGAGAAAACCCAGCTTTAATGGCATAACATCATTCAATGAAAACACAGACCATTTGCAACTGTTTTTTGTCAAAACTTTTAGAATATCACTTCTACTGTGTGAGACTACAGTGAAACCCCTAATGACCTTTACTAATACTGCAAATAATGGAATTAACTAACAAAATGATGCGTAACTATTACTAACATTATTCCCAGTTATTCATATATGCCTCAAGAGGCTGTTAATGCAAATGCTTCTTCATTTCCTAATGCGCCAAGGATTAGTGCATTTATGTATTGGTGTACATGTATTAACTCATAATTATGGACGCGTTAGTTGAATTTAAATTTTTTTTTTTTAAATAAAGTTTTACCAGGAAATGCATTCCGGTCACAATCACAGTGCTTTGAAAAGGAACTGAAGAATAGTGTTTTGGCAGTGCAGAGATGAAGTAACTCTGCTTGAGGCACAGGTTTGGCGTTCCACGTAGTATTTATGGCTTTTCCAATATATTCAGAATAATGTTACTTGGGGGCGGCACGGTGGTGTAGTGGTTAGCGCTGTCGCCTCACAGCAAGAAGGTCCGGGTTCGAGCCCCGTGGCCGACAAGGGCCTTTCTGTGCGGAGTTTGCATGTTCTCCCCGTGTCCGCGTGGGTTTCCTCCGGGTGCTCCGATTTCCCCTACAGTCCAAAGACATGCAGGTTAGGTTAACTGGTGACTCTAAATTGACCGTAGGTGTGAATGTGAGTGTGAATGGTTGTCTGTGTCAGCCCTGTGATGACCTGGCGACTTGTCGAGGGTGTACCCCGCCTTTCGCCCGTAGTCAGCTGGGATAGGCTCCAGCTTGCCTGCGACCCTGTAGAACAGGATAAAGCAGCTACAGATAATGAGATGAGATGAGATAATGTTACTTGGCAGATAATTTGCTGCTTTGCTCAGTGAACATAAACTAATATCAGTTTGAAAGAACTCTTTTCAACAAAAAGTTATAGTAGCGGTCAATGTGTCTCATCTGAGCAATGACCACAGAGAAGTTTACGTAATAAAAATTATTAAATAGCGTAGACGATGACTGTGTATAATAAGAATGGTGGAATGGTGGTTCATTACCATACTCTCTGCCTAGCATGTTCCTGCTTTGACAAGGAATCACTTATAAATGAATATGCAGTTAGTTACCATCCCTTTAAATGAATTGTGTGTCATGAACACCCCTTGGGTCTTTTCCGTAATGGCAAATTTTATTAAAAATACCCTGCTTAGGTTGTATCATGTTTTTGCCTTCAGGAGATTCCAATGACAACAAGCCAGCAGTAGGGATTGAGGAGGAAGAGGTGGCCAAAATGGGCTGCCCATGTCTGGGAGAGCATATCAAGCTGGAAGTGGTGATCGAAGAGTCGTATGAATTCAAGGTAACACCCAAAAAAAAAAAAAAAACTAGATTGTCTGTAGGATTACACAATATCTATGACCCTGGATTTCACCGATAAGTATACATACATACATGTCAGTTTTACTTCACATTAATGATCTTCCATTGATATAATTATTGCTATGGCAACACCTAGAGTTGCCTGTTAAAAGGAAAAATGCACCCTGAGCAACTTGCAAATGACTTTTCATTGAAGATAAACATGCGATCTTCAATAGTGTTGTCGTCGAGTCACTAAACCTAGAGTCCGAGTCCAGTCTCGAGTCCCCAGTGTTCAAGTCAGAGTCAAATCAAAGAAAATTTTGAGTGGAGTCCAAGAACAAGACTCCAATGGCACCATTTGACGGTGGCTGTTGCTGCCTTTATGTGAAATCGCCTCTGCTACTGTGTTGGACTAATGTTACTACTTGATTGCTCCATTTTAAGTTAATAGGCTACAGATAAAAAGCTTGTTCATCACTCAGCAAGTCCCACCCACTATCAACAGGGCGAATAACATGAGAGAGGGTTAACACTAGCTAGTTAATCAGTCAGCAAGCAAACCCCGCTCTCAACAGAGCAATGAACATAGCGTGTCACTTCCTTCTCTGGGTGTGGTCTTGCCAAATGACGATTGAAGTTCGAGGTTGTCCCTGTCGTCTCCTCGATTAGTTCTTTTACATATGGAACACATAGCAGTGTCGTCGTCGGCCCCCCCCCCCCCCCCCCACTGCATGAGAAGTCTGTATAATCCTAGGGGCGTGTTCTCCAGGTATTTTAGCGCCATTAATGTTAGTTTGTTCCTGAACATGACACATGAACAGGTGAATGTGCATTCTCTTGCACAAAATTAGTATAAAAATGAATGTAGATATAAATATCTTCTGCCAAATTATTATGGCATGATACAAAAATGAAGAAAGTCCTCGTCTCCAATTTGAGTCCGAATGCAGTTAATGTACAAGTCCAAGTCAAGTCACGAGTCCTGGACTCGAGTACTACAACCCTACTTCAATGGCATCCAAGGTGAATTTTATTCAGTTTCAAGTCCTTTCATCAACATGCTGAATTTTCACTTTGGTTAGCAGTTTCCTACAGGACTCCACAAAGCAGTTTGGCTAAGTGCTGATGATGGCGCCAGTGGGATTTAGCCCTCAATTCATCTTCACCTGAAGGCTGCAGTGCAGCAGCACTTAAGTCCTTTAGTCTGTCCAGCTCTCTCCTCCTCATCTGTACACTCTACTCAAACAGATCAACATCCAGAGCATCAATGATCATGCTAATAAAATGGTCAACAACATCACACTCGAAATCTCATGGATCGCTGAGCCGAGTCGATGCTGTAACTCAGCACAGCTGCATTGCTTAGCTACACTTCACTCTATACCTTTTGAGTCCAGTGTTTACAGTACCTCTACTAGTTCTATGTTGGATTTCTCATTCATGTGATGTTGAACACCACTGGAGGATAGTGAGAGTGAGAAAAGACTTTGTTCTTAGGAGCGAAACCTGACTACTACTGTTTTTTCCTTATGTTTTAGCTTGTTGAAATTGTAAATGCACTAAATTTCTTCCTGCAGCGTCAGCACAGCACACAACCTCCAACTTCTCACGCAGGAATAAGCACAGATATTTCATATTTAAAGATAAGAATGTTACGTTAAGATATCAGCTTCAAAATCATCTCCGCTAGCTTGGAATACATTACACTGCCCAATGTACATCATGTGCAATATTTAAGTTATTCCACGAAATTGAGTCGTACGCGAGCTGATGGTTGACGAGGAGCAGAGCACCGAGTCGGCTGTAAGCCGTGTACGACAAGATTTGAGTGGAATGACTGTTTTATTCTATCCACGTTCACTGGATTTTGAAAAACAGAGCATTTTTATTTTTTGAAAATTTGATAACTTTACACAAAACGTCCGACAAAATCATTTCCGCTTAAAATGTAAACAAACCGGTGAAATGACAGTAGCAATTTGTGAAAAATGCAATAATAATTCTTGAAAAATAAAAAAGATGCATTCTTACCATCAAATACTTTTATTCCAATATTTTGATGCTTTTTTGTGTATTTTTTTTTTTGGAGTTTCGTTTTTGAGTAGAGCTTTTATTTCATCCTCGGTTGGTTCAGCAAGACGTTCCGCCGTTTTGTTTGTCTCTACTCACGGTATATGAGCTGGTAGCCTAGTAGTAGAGTAGCCAATCAGAGTATGTGATTGCTCACATCCAGTGAATGTGGATAGAATAATCGACTTTATACTACCGTCATGAGGACTACCATCATCCGGTCCTGTTTGTCCACATACAGGGATAAAATCAAGGCCAAAACCTCTAGGGTTACGGAGTTGTTGATGCTTGAATTTTTTTTTCATTTGTCCTTTTTGGTCATTCTCTCTACAAATGGAGGAGCGCATGTGACTGAGGAGAGATGCGAGACAGGGTTGTGGATTCTTCTACAGGATTACACAATGAAACGCAAACCAGTGACACCAAAGCAAATCTTGGTGGACAGAATGATTGGGGGGGTTATTTTTATTTTTTCTTCTGGCATCATGCAGCCTCCCTGTTGTGATTATTAGTTTGACCATGGTGTCTCCCTGCCTAGGGTAACTAAAAGGTTAGATTAGTCTTTTACTCTGTCATAGACAAGTCGGTTTATTGTGTGTGTTTCAGAACACGGTGGATAAGCTGATAAAGAAGACTAACCTTGCGCTGGTCGTGGGCAGCAGTAGCTGGCGAGAGCAGTTTGTCAGTGCTGTCACTGTCAGTGCAGGTCTGTCTGTCTGTCTCTCTCTGTGAGTTTTCCTCAAGGAGACCAGCTAAATGTCCCCACAAGATCTCACACAGATATTCCTATCCTAGTGGGGACATTTGGTCACCATCAAAATAGACAAACATGCACCCTATCCCAACACACATTTACGGTATGTCCACCAGCATTTATTCCATCAGTGTTTTTATTGCTTCAGATCTCATTTTTATTCCAAAGAAACATCTGCTTCATTATGTAGTTCACATCTGCTCATCACCACATGATTACTGCAATGCTGCGAACACAAAGATTTTGAGATACAAACCCAAACATGAACAGAACTAGGAGATTTGGGGAGATGAGAAGGAAACTTACTGGTGCTACCCTGAAGTGGATTAATTTCCTAATACAACAAGTCTTGAAGCCATTTGACATTATTATTATTATTATTATTATTATTATTATTAACAGCACTTTGCTGTTTTTATCCATTTATCGTTGTATGTAATTGTGAAATGTCTGCAAAACAAGTTGGTTCCTATTTTCTATTACGTTATAGTAGCTATAGCCTCTCTGTTGAAGTTATACTACTGAGAACCATTACAATTGCACAGATCTTTTCTTAAACTGACTAACTGTTAAAGTTCTGATGCCTGACATCATCTGTAAATGTTAAGTAAATCTACGTACAGAAAGATTCACCATATCAACGACTTTTTTTTTTTAAATTAACAGTTTAAAGGAATCAAAGATCACCGCTCATCTGTGGCAAGGTGCAGGATTAAGTAAAAACTTTGAGTAAATAGAATACAAATCCGCACACTTGAAGTCTGTGTAATGATTTCTTTACTGAGATAGCAAGCTTTTGGTCGCTAGACCTTCATCAGGCAGAGTGCATAGTCCAACAAACAGTGCTGAGTTAATACATCTTAATCAGGAGCACCTGTAGTCAGTGCTGCAGCCACTCTGTCAGTAGAGCATCATGGGAAATGTAGTGAAAATAGTCATGAAACATATACAAAAAAAGAACAAGTCCATGCTGTGTACACATCAGGCTCCCGCCATCATAAAACAAAGCATAAACAGTTCAACATTCAATAAACAATTCAAAATTAAATACATACACTCATGTCAAAATCCTCGTTTAGACCTGATGGTTGTAGTGCTTCTAATGTATATATCCAAAAGAGTTCCCGTTGGCATAACTTCTTGTCAATGTCACCCCCTCTGTGTAAGGTAACTTGTTCTATACCTCTAAATCTGAGTAAGGAAACAGGATGTGACTGATCATTAAAATGACAGGCAACAGGATAGTTGACATCTTTCCTCCTAATAGAACTCTTATGTTCGCTAATTCTTTGGTTCAGAGGGCGGATGGTTTTACCTATGTAAATTTTGTCACATGGACATGTTAACATATGTTACCTTATGAACTTACTGAGTTCTATAATGGCCCGGTCACACCGCCCGAACTTTGCTGGAGCGTTCCTTGAACGGTAGGGAGGGGGGGCCGAATTTCGACAACGCTCGTCACCGCACACAAAATGGGAAAAAAATCGAAAACACGGGCGTTGGCTTAGCGGTGCACCGCTGAAGCCGGCGTTGCTTTAGCGTTGGTTTAGCGGTAGCGAGGGTTGGTTTAGCGGTGACGCGAGCGTTGGTATAGTGGCGTTTTGTGCATGCGGGCTTTGGCTCGGCGGGGGTATAAAGTTGGTTTAGCACCAATCATAGCAAGTCTCTCAGCATCCATGGTGATACAGTTTTACTGTAACTTTGAGCAAATTCGATATAGATGAGGTCTGAACTCAACGGCAGCTCGATTCCAAATGAGCTCCTGGTCCATTTCTCCCCGTATTTATAGCCAAATTCTGGTCCTGCTCCGACACCTCTATACCAACGCCAAACCAAAGTTCATCGCCGCCATGGATAGCTGCTTCAACGCCCGACACCGTTCCAGCAACCCCGTGTCCGCTCGTAAAACGCTTACAACCGCTCCACCGAAGTTTGTGCAGCGATGGTCCAGCATTCAAGATTTCTGCATTGGCCTAGCGGACCCAAGCGTCCACGAACTTGCGTCTAGCGGTGCCAAACTTTGACTGGGTGTTGGTGGAGCGGGGATGAACTTTGCCGGGGCGGAAAATTGCCCCCTCCTCACCGCTCGCAATATTTTGTGCAGCTCAAAACTTTCGGAGCGGTAGGAGGGCCCCTCGAGAAACAGCGGTGGCCGAGCGTATACGGCGTTGCTTTAACGGGGGCCAACTTTTGTTAAACGGTGGTGAACGGTTACGAGCGGTGATGAATTTTTTTCACCGCTCCAGCAAAGTTCGGGCGGTGTGACCGGGCCATTAGGAGGAAAGATGCAAACTATCCTGTTGCCTGTCATTTTAATGATCGGTCACATCCTGTTTCCTCACTCAGATTTAGAGGTATAGAACAAGTTACCTTACACAGGGGGTGACGTTGACAAGAAGTTATGCCAACGGGAACTCTTTACATTAGAAGCACTACAACCATCAGGTCTAAACGCGGATTTTGACATGTATATTTATTTAATTTTGAATTGTTTATTGAATGTTGAACTGTTAATGCTTTGTTTTATGATGGCGGGAGCCTGATGTGTACACAGCATGGACTTGTTCTTTTTTTGTATATGTTTCATGACTATTTTCACTACATTTCCCATGATGCTCTACTGACAGAGTGGCTGCAGCACTGACTACAGGTGCTCCTGATTAAGATGTATTAACTCAGCACTGTTTGTTGGACTATGCACTCTGCCTGATGAAGGTCTAGCGACCAAAAGCTTGCTATCTCAGTAAAGGAATCATTGCACAGACTTCAAATGTGCGGATTTGTATTCTATTTACTCAAAATGAACAGTTTAAAAATCTTATGGCTCAAAAAACACTTAAATTTTAACCTTAGATTATTAGTGGAGCGTTCCTGTGTATGTCATTAGATACAGTAACATTAGAATGAGCGCATTAATACAAACCTGTGATTTGAATTACAGCTGGAACCACTGTGAGCGCTGCTGTTATAGAAAATTAATCAACACCATCTGACTAAACAGATTCGAGAGTTTAACAGCACTGTGGTATAATTAGCTTTAATTGGGGTTGGAGTGCATATTTAAACACACATCGTGGCAGAATAAAATGTCGGAATCTGAATTACATAATTATTAATCTTGATTTTTAACTGAGATTTTGTTTTTGGAAAAAAAATAAGAAAAGCTTACATGGACCATACATGTGATGGCGTGCAGCATGTCTTCCCAATCCTACATCTTTTTCTTGCATTTCTTGCTTGTCGTTATATAACCTGTCTCTAACCTGCTGATGTCCCCTCTAGGCGATGATGATGAAGAAGAGAGTGGCGAAGAGCGCTTGCCATCTTGCTTTGATTACATCATGCACTTCCTGACCGTCTTCTGGAAGGTCCTGTTCGCCTTCGTTCCACCCACGGAGTACTGGAATGGCTGGGCTTGCTTCTTTGTGTCTATCGTGCTCATCGGCGTGTTGACCGCCGTCACCGGAGACCTGGCCTCCCACTTTGGCTGCACCATTGGCCTGAAGGACTCCGTCACAGCCGTGGTGTTTGTGGCCCTTGGCACCTCAGTACCTGGTGAGTGCGTGTGCTTTCTTTTGCATTACTGAAAGTCCTGGTGCGACGACAAATTCAGTGTGTACATGAGTCGTGGCATTAGAAAACCTCCACCTCTGTCTTTCTCAGTCTCTTTCGTCACTTCCTCAGAGTACATGTATTTTAGTTACTGAAACATTTTCTCAGAGCAGAAATGATCATGGTTGGTTCAGTTGGGTGAAACAAACTGAGTGATGGCAACCAGATACTTTGTTTTGGTAATATTAGTTAACAATTAGCTAGAATTAATTAATTGCTGACCAAGATGATAATTGTATTAGCCTAGATTTAGCTTATGGAGTTAGTATCTGACATGTTAATATGGTAGTTTAAAAGTAATGTATTTGAAGGGAAACAATTGTATATGCTAATAACTCAGGTCAGTTGTTCAGTACATTAAAAAGCATCTTAACAGACATTTTAAACTCCTGAGTCCCATGATTCCTTGTGTAGACACTTGTGGGTAAACGAATATGCTAAATGCTAAGCAACTTACGCCAGAGAATGGTAGAAAGAATCACTTTTGATATTCTATTGAGTTTCAACCTTATTCTACAGTAGGGTTATAAGGTTATTATCGTCCATTCATTCTTAACCCAGAACCTTATTATACTAAGGTCACAAAGTGTTTATCAAGTAGCAGGGAAAATATAAACCACCTGCATACATGTCAACCTATACGGATTGTCCGGAAATTATACGGATTTTAGCTCATTTCAAGGGCATACGGGCATATAAACAAAGTCTTACGGATTTTCAGTATTTCCTGACCTAAATTTATTTTGTGCATCTTATGCCTAGGTCACAACCGGCCGTACGTGCTCCTACGGCCGGTCTACGTGCAAGAAACGCACGGAGGGCGCGCGTGTGACGTGCTGATTTTCGAGCCGTAGACTGGCCGCAGAGGTTCTTTGTCATGTCAAACAAACTCTACGGGCGCTTACGTTTTTTTCAGGTTGCAAGACAAACTTAGAGCCAACGTGCGTCTTTCTCCACGAACAAAAAAACGCAGCGATTTGGGAAACGGCAAAAATCGCACGGCCAAAAAATCGTACGTCCGGTTGTGACCTAGGCTTTACTTGAACATCGTCAGCTGATTGTCACAAAAACGTACAAAAGCTCGATTTATCGACAAAGAACAGCGTGTATGCAGGGGCAGATAACCCAGACTATGTGAAACCGGCTGTTTATTCCTCAAGCCTCGTGCAGTATCGCGACTGCGAGACTTCGCTCATTCCGGTCATGCACACGATCTGCATTTAAATGCGCCAAACGATCATTGTTCGAACGATTTTCTCATTGTTTACACCTGAGAGATTTTGAATAGCATCTGCTGAGTGAAAGAATGGAAACACCACGAAAGAAAATGAGATACGGCGGGTGGTATCTTCCTGAATGGAAGGAGACATTCAATGGTGTCATTGTTCAGGCGAAAAATGAGGAGTACGCGCACTGCACAGTTTGTGTGCGAGATATGAGTTGCGGCGTCTGGAGTTTACGACGTGAGGGAACACATGAGGTCCCTACATCAGCGAAATTTGCACCAGAAACGGAATCAGCCACAAATGACGATGTTTGCAAAGCCTAAAGGCCAATTTATGCTGACAACGCAGTCCTCGCAGATGGCGTCTGCGTAGCCCCCCCCACCTTCGCAGACGCTCTGCGCGCACCTCCCAAAAATTGTGACCACTGCAGAAGCGTCGCAGACGAGAGGGCTCTGATTGGTCCACTCTACATCCGCTGTACACGCACTTCCGCTTCCCTACTTTCCCGGTTTGTTTTGTTTTCACGACCGCCATTTTTAAAAACACGAGCGAAGATGGAGCAGCACGAAGAGCGGTTGATCGAGGAAGTGAGGAAGTACGTACATCTGTACGACTCCAGTTCTAGTCATTATAAGTAACCGGAGGATAAACACTCCACTAACCACACCCACCAACTACTCCTAGCGACTTCGCGCCCCCTTGCATTGTGGCGGTGAATAACATCGCGCACGCCTATTACTCCCCGCTCAACGATAAATTACAACTGTCTGCGAAAAGCTATCTGCGAAAGCCTTGTCGCAAGAGCATGCAGAGGTCCTAAGACTGATGATCAACCAACAAGTGTAATAAGAGCAGAAGTTACGATCTGTAATTTTATTGCTGAGCACAATTTGCTGCTAGCCGTTGCGGACCACCTGACAGAACTGTTGCCGCGAATTTGCACGGACAGTACGATTGCGAAATCTATCAGCTGTAGGCGCACCAAAACAACGCAAATAATCAAAAAGAGCTTGGCCCCCGAAGCTACACTACCGATCATCCACCACTGCCGGACGTCGCCGTTTTCCTTGATGATCGACGAATCCAATGACAAAAAGACGGACAAGCGACTGGCCGTTTTGGTGCGAATCTTCGACATAAACAGAGGGGCGAAGTCAAGAATCATAAACATGCCCGTGTGCAATATCGGCACGGGCGAGGCGATTTTCGACATGCTGGACGAAGTTCTCAAGCAAGTTATATTTACTTATTTATTTATTAAGTTTGGTCCGATTCAAAGGCTATAAGGATTTTATGGATTTCTTCCTCTGATACTACAGGTGGACGCCCAAAGGGGTTGACATGTATGCACCTGAAAAGCTCTGAAGAGTATCAAAGGCTTCTAGGACTGCAACAATGATTAAAAATTATATTTAATGACATTTGAATATAAATAACACGAGCTGAAATCCACCATCCTCCTGTAGCTGGAATAAATTCCAAATAGCTTTGTTTTCACTGTAAATTAAGCTCACTATGTAGAGTATAACATACTAGTGTCAAACACAAGACGCCCGAGAGAACACCATTTTAAGATTCAGCCACAGATAACAGGCGACTCTGAAAATTGGCTGCTGAAAATTAGACTTGTGCTGCATTGGTGGTAATTTGAGTGGTAATTTGCGAGTTGTAATAACACAATTTCCCACCTCAGCACGTTTGATTTGCGAAGTGGGGGGGGAAACCGAGACGCTGCCACAAAAGCACGGCTTTTCTTTGTTGTGTCTGACCAAGTAAAGCTCATAAAAAGCTACTTTAACCACACTTTTACAGTTTTGAGGCCTGAGTGGTGACTGGTTCTGTTCTATTGTAATGAACTTCAAACATTCCATGCAATATTTTGAACTGAAATTGCAGCACAGCAACAAGAGCAGACGATAACAAGTAACATTACAAACAAGGTAACCAGCAGACAATAGCAAGTTGTGTTCGCGACAAGCTAGCCAGCTAACATTAGTGATTACCCTCATGTTGATGGTTACCTTCTCAAAACAGCAGTCGTCCCCCAAGCATAACTACGTCGTCACTTGTTTACCGCAATGCATTGTGGGGGATAGCCGGGGTCGGTAGTTGAGCGATATGACGGATGTCAGATTAATTTTACGTGAGAGCAATGTCAGAGGAGCGATTTTGTCGTGGAAGACAATGAAATTGGTGATTTAAGGACGTGGATAACATGTCGAGGGTTTACAGCAGGAAAATCAGAAACCAAATCCAGCTTGGTGAGAAGGTAAGTGTCTAGAGTGAGTCTACCACACTGTACAACATCAAATCTCAATGTCCTTTACACTACCGTTCAAAGGTTTGGAGTCACCCAGACAATTTTGTGTTTTCCATGAAAAGTCACACTTTTATTTCCCACCATAAGTTGTAAAATGAATAGAAAATATAGTCAAGACATTTTTCTGGCCATTTTGAGCATTTAATCGACCCCACAAATGTGACGCTCCAGAAACTCAATCTGCTCAAAGGAAGGTCAGTTTTATAGCTTCTCTAAAGAGCTCAACTGTTTTCAGCTGTGCTAACATGATTGTACAAGGGTTTTCTAATCATCCATTAGCCTTCTGAGGCAATGAGCAAACACATTGTACCATTAGAACACTGGAGTGATAGTTGCTGGAAATGGGACTCTATACACCTATGTAGATATTGCACCAAAAACCAGACATTTGCAGCTAGAATAGTCATTTACCACATTAGCAATGTATAGAGTGTATTTCTGATTAGTTTAAAGTGATCTTCATTGAAAAGAACAGTGCTTTTCTTTCAAAAATAAGGACATTTCAAAGTGACCCCAAACTTTTGAACGGTAGTGTATTTCTGAGGACGTATATTGCACCAGCTAAACTTTATCGAGAAAACAAATCTATCTGAATATCAGGAATTGTTCTATAGTGTTCATGGCGAAGTTGCATTCATGTTAGGCTTACTGCCAGGTCTTGCGGCCAGGTAGAGCAAAACTTTATGGGCCTAATCAGCGAAAATGTGCAAACAACATAATTTGTATGGTAAATAATTTCATTCCTAATTTTGAAGTATGTTGCTACATCTAGTCAAATCTTAAGACATAAACTATTTTGTAAGTCTAATCTGGGTTTATTTGTTGAACACGGATGGAACTTAATTTTTGGTATGTTTTACAGGGTGAAGGACTTAATAAACAGTGGATTGAGTCGATTCATATGTGACCCAGATGGTGACGTGTTAAATGCCACTAGTGAGGTACACTGAACGTTATACTGTACATACCTGAAAGAGAACCCTTCATGGTTTGGGAGTTTTATCTGTCCGACAGGCTCGTTCGGCTGCCAAGTGCTTCGGTACATTAAGAGGCGAAGGCCAAAGAATGCTTCTGTGTTTTACAGACTTTGGAATATCGCTAGTTTCAGACGATGAACAGAGTTGATTGTTGTAGTCCTCTGTAACCGAAGGCCATTCCGCAGGCCATGGAAATATTGCTGGGTCACAGTTTAAGTATGTCTCTTTCCCACCAGAGAAATGTAAGCTAAAACGCTTGTCCATTTCGAAGGTTTTCATTACGGATTAAGGTATCCATTTCTTTCTTCTCCTCAGCTGGCAGCTGATAAAAGCTCACATTAGGTGTTCTCTTTGTTGTGGAGACACAGTAAGGCACACAGCAATTCACTTTAGGCATGGTTAAAACTGTTTAGACAGAACAACGCAGTGTTTAACAAGGGTGAACGTAAACAATACAGCGCAGCTAACCCTGGGTATCACCCATAATGCATTGCGGTAAACAAGCGATGACGTAGTTCACACAAAACTTTACCTTGAACACAGCGCTAGATTGTTTTATAATTAAAGTTACAATAATCATTTGGAAAACTGCTTGTCTGAGTTTATATACTGTTAGTCTTTTTATAAACGCTCCTCACCATCCCTTCACTCGGCCCCATCTTAGTCTGTTTCAGAGTGGAAAACTTGGCAGAATCCGGGAAGGGTCCAGCTACGCAAAAGGCTTGTACTCTGAGCAAAAAGTATGCCATGCTTCTGAAAAACTAATGATGATAAACGGAGTGAAATTAAAACAAACACTGGTACTGCTTTTCCTAAACTGAGAAACTTATTACCAACATTGAGGATGAAGATGGGTGTGGAATTCATGAGGTGAAAATGGAAGTTGAATTGCATTTAATCTAAACCTTTAAATTTAATAGTAAATTTAAGTTACCTTTAGTGAATTTTTAAATTCATTAAATATACTAGTAACTTCAAGACCCTTTATTGGCATTTTTAAAAGTCGTAGTGACTTTAAATTTAACATTTTAATTGTATTCAGTAACTTTAAGTGACCTCTTAAGCATTCTTGTTAACAGCATTTTGTCATCTTTAAGAAGTCTTGGAAAGTCACTTTAAGAATTCTTATAGTCTAACTTTAAGTAAATACACTGAAATTTTGCATTTCGTAAACTTTTAGGATACTTTCCCTTATCAAAAAGAAGTATACTTCAAGTTCATTTTATTAAGTATACTTAAGTAAAGTTAAAGTATATTTCCTTAAGTATTCTTTTGTGTACCAAGTATACTGATATCAGTATACTTGTAAGTAAACTAATCTAATACTTCTTGTGACTCAATTGGCCCACTTTTAGTTTATAAAAAGTATACTTTAAGTCTAAAAGAAATAAACTTTGAGTATACAACTAGTATTTTTTTATTTTGTACTGCAAGTATACCACAAGTAAACTTGTATACTAATAGTTTACTAGTTTTATACTTGTAGTCCACTCTTTAGTTTACAAACGCATACTTCATATTATACTGGAAATTATACTACGAGTTTACTTGTTTTATACGTCTAGTCCACTTTTTAGTTTACTAAAGTATACTTTGTAGTATACTGGAAATATACTATTGGTTTACTCGTTACACACTTCTAGTCCACATTTTAGTTTATAAAAGTATACTTTATAGCATATTGGAAATATACTATTAGTTACTGGTTATATACATCTAGTCCACTTTTTAGTTTTGAAGTATACTGCAGTTACCCTTCTAGGTATACTATTAGTTTTCTCGCCCTAACCTTTACCTCATGCACACTACCAGTAGACAACTTAAGTGTTTTGTAACTTAAGTTACAATGAAGTTATGAAGGTAAGAATTCACAAAATAACAGATATTCAGGATTAAGAACGCATTCATTTTCTTTAAAAAAAAAAAATCAAAATTTAAAGCAACATTGTATTAAATGCCAAAGTATAAAAACATGGCAATGACAACTGAAATTGACATCCAAGCTCTAAAGAAAATTCAAAAATTCAGATGTATTTTGGTGATGGTGTATGACAGCCAGTATGATTCAAATCTGTCACAATGTTCTCACCTTTTGTTTTCAAATTTATTGGCAAGTAAAATAAGAGAAATGCTTATCCGTCTCTTTGTGGGTTAATAACACCATGTACTGTACATAAAAGATAAGTTTAAGTTCCAAAACTGTTGACTCTTAAGCTATTCCACCCCAGAGCCGACCACAAACTTATGGTACATGTAGGTTTAAAAGATGGACTTTAAAACATGCTGCCGTATATCACAAAGAAGCCAATATGTGTGGAAAAGAAGTATTTTATAGGCTACTATCAAAAGGATAAACACAACTACAGGGCAAGTACACTTAAACATAAGGCACAAATATTTTAATACTTTATTACACTTTTGTTAAGTATATCTTGATTAAAAGTTTAAGTATAAGCTTAACATACACACTTTTCTATATACTTTTCAGTACAAGCCAAGTATGTATAACTTTTATTAAGTATATCTCTCAGTAAAGGAAAAGTAAACTGAAAGCATACTCTTATTTTTAGTTTAAAAGAAGTGTACTAGAAGCATGCTTGAATAAACTTTTTTTTTTTTTGTAAGGGTTAAGAATATTGTAAAGCTGTTGAAACACAATCTGTATAAAGCGTTCTGCTGTTGTAAGGGTGGATTTACATAAAATAAGTGGATACATTTTTTTTTTCAACCGCTTAGAGAGCCAGGTAAGGTCATGCTTTAGGGTGAACCACCATCATAGAAATGTATATAATGCTTGCTAACTCCTGTTCAGTTTATGATGCTAGCTGGCTAACACCAGCTTAAAAAAACGAAGGGCACTCATCATGTAGAAAAACAGGATGGTGGAGGCACTCTCTGGACCATTCTCGTCAATTAGTCTGAAGATTTTCATGGTTGCTAGAATGGTAGGCTGTCATGTTCACATCCTCAAGGAAAGGTCAACAATTTAGCTATGGGATGTAGTGTTATAGCTTTACATATCCATGCACGTAGTCAGAATCATGCTTATTGGCCGAGTATGTTAACACACACAAGGAATTTGGTTCCAGCAGTTGGTGTGTCTCTAGGGATACAGTGGGGGGTGAGTTATGTATATGCAATATAAGAAAAATGTATATATGTAATGGCCAATATAGACATTACACAATATAATAAATGTGTTTCTCGTTTTGGTCGGGCGCCACCCGAACTGATGGTCATATCAGCTTTTCTTTGGCTAATCAGACACAAGGTACGCTACCACTCTTGCCGGAGCAGTTGGGGTGTTGGGTGCCTTGCTCAAGGCTTGCATACATGTCAACCTATACGGAATGTCCGTATTTTATACGGATTTGATTCAATAAACGTAGTATACGGGCGTATAAATAAAGTTGTACGGATTCTTTAAAAAAACTTCAATATTTATTTAGAGCTATAATCAATTCCCACGATGATAAGAGTGCATAACATTTACAAACGTACTGTACACCACAGACAGCCAGTAAAGAGTCTTATGAAATCGCGCGTTATCTTGTGGTAGCGAGACTTCGTTCCACTTTTGATCATGCGCACACCGCATTGCGAGAATCCCGCCAACCGTGAAGTCATAGACATATAAATATAGACGCCGCCTTCTGCGTAGAATCATGCATCATCCTCGCTGCCATATTGGATGTGGCAAAGTGGAGATTCTTCAACCGTCTCTGGTATAGCGTCTAGACAGTAGCCGAGAATAAAGATGCCTCATTCATGTGCTGCGTTTAACTGTACCAACATGTTTACCGTCCAAACGAGATCACATGGGATTACCTTTCACAGGTGAGACTGGAAAAATACTTTTCATTGTATTTGGTCATTATAACGTAATTTTACGAACCAGATTTTTCTGACTTTGTGGCTAATATGAAGTCTCGCGCATAATAGCCGCTCGGTGAAACCTGTCTCCAAACAACGAAGTATTTCCTTCGTAACTACGCTGATAACACTTTGTGTTTTTGTCAAACATTGGAGCTTTGTATTCATTCTGAAGGTTTATTGTTATTAATATTGAATAAAAAGTAACTGGGATATATCATTGTTAATTATCATTCAAATTTTAGGTAAATTATTTTAATTTGCATCTTGTACGGATTTTATAAGGGAAATCTGGATTTTGGAGGTTGGTTATACAGGTTTGATTCACCAAAGGTTGACATGTATGTCAAGGGCACTTCGGCCAGTCCTGCTGGTCCGAAAGCTGCTTCTCTAACCATTAGACCATATGCAATCTATTATACAATATGCATAATATACAATACCTATATTATACAATATGTATAAAGTTGTACAATATCTTTCTATAATGTCTCATCTCATTATCTCTAGCCGCTTTATCCTGTTCTACAGGGTCGCAGGCAAGCTGGAGCCTATCCCAGCTGACTACGGGCGAAAGGCGGGGTACACCCTGGACAAGTCGCCAGGTCATCACAGGGCTGACACATAGACACAGACAACCATTCACACTCACATTCACACCTACGGTCAATTTAGAGTCACCAGTTAACCTAACCTGCATGTCTTTGGACTGTGGGGGAAACCGGAGCACCCGGAGGAAACCCACGCGGACACGGGGAGAACATGCAAACTCCGCACAGAAAGGCCTTCGCTGGCCACGGGGCTCGAACCTGGACCTTCTTGCTGTGAGGCGACAGCACTAACCACTACACCTCCGTGCCGCTTTCTATAATCATTATTTGAGTCTGGCTAGCAACTTGATTTTCTGTTAGCTGCAACGTTGCAGCATGTTTTGCGAGCTAGAGAGTTATGAAACAGTTTTGCAACAAATTTTATTGCCTTGTTTTAGTTTTAATTTCAAAAGCTCTTTCCTGATGTCAACAGCTGGATCATGGGTCTGTGTTTGTTCCAAAAGACCTGGAGACTCCAGTTTTAGTGCTGTCAGCAAACGTAATTTAAACACCGAACAAGAAGTTTAAAAGTGCCTCTTAAATTATCTGGCATTCTTCCCCGATGTCTTCAGTTTTAGGAACTTGATGTCCTGAGATTGGATGAAACCAAATGCACATGTGAATTATTCATGACTTTCTCCAGAGACTGGTATTCTCATCTCTTGCGAGTCGCTAGTGCAGCTTTTCTACGTCTGTTTTTGTCTGAGATTTATCAGTCAATATGGTGATGCACAGGAAACAATGCCACGACATGCTGCTGAAAGATCGGTTGGAGTGGCTGCCTGTCTCTGTGTGGAGACCTGTCCAGGGTGTACCCCGCCTCTCGCCCAGTGTCAGCTGGGATCTGCTCCAGCTCACCTGAGACCCACGATGGATAAGCGGCATAGAAAAATTGATGAGTGAATAAATAATTCATAGGCGCTATCAATAGCTGGAAATATGTACCTTTCAGTGAACTCTGGCTGTTCAGACACTATTGACAAAAACATTGCCCAAGGTACATAAATTTTGCATAAATAAATAAAATAACTATCTTATTGCTCTGCAGCAATGCAGACATGATGTAAGAGTGTTGCAACTCTGATTTAAAAACTTAAAGGATGGTGGTGGAATGATAAACTTTGCTCATCATTATTCCTACTTTTTCAAGAGCTTCATCTCATCTCATTATCTCTAGCCGCTTTATCCTGTTCTACAGGGTCGCAGGCAAGCTGGAGCCTATCCCAGCTGACTACGGGCAAAAGGCGGGGTACACCCTGGACAAGTCGCCAGGTCATCACAGGGCTGACACATAGACACAGACAACCATTCACATTCACACCTACGGTCAATTTAGAGTCACCAGTTAACCTAACCTGCATGTCTTTGGGCTGTGGGGGAAACCGGAGCACCCGGAGGAAACCCACGCGGACACGGGGAGAACATGCAAACTCCACACAGAAAGGCCCTCGCCGGCCGCAGGGCTCGAACCCGGACCTTCTTGCTGTGAGGCGACAGCGCTAACCACTACACCACCGTGCCACCCCAAGAGCTTCACTTTTTATTTAATCAGTAATAAGTACTCTAAGCATTATGTTTTGGGGTTGTGCGTCTGTCTGTCGGTGTGTCCACCAGAGATAAGTTAACCTGATGACTGACGAACATTCGACCAGTCATTTTTAGGATTTATATCGAATTATTGTAACCAGCAGGCAAACTGATTTAGCTTTTGGAACTGATCCAAACAGGATCAAGCTCACAGCAAATTCAAACGTCTAAAATTGTTTTTCTTCAGTAGCTTCCTTCCTGTTTGAAATAAATTTTTAAGGGGATTTCTGACATACCAAGTTGCAAGAAGGAGGACTAGACTTGTTGGCAGCAAATGGCATCCCAATTGATCCCACTGGCATAGAGTTCTCATTTGTTTATTCTCATTTTAGGTCTGAGAAATGATTTACAGTACACATAAATGGCTAATTTAATTCAACTCAATTTTATTTAAACTAGTCGTTATTGCCCATGAACCTGATTTCCTCTGAATGGTGCTCTGTGTTGGTCCTAGGGTTTGGTCATACAGCTGCTTGGAATTGGGTTGAACGGACATGTGTGATGTATGTTTTCACTGTGTTCTGTCAAAATGACGTAAATCGTTCTCCGCGTCTCCTCAGTGACGTAGACTTGGCCCAAGCGGAAGTCTCTGGCGAGGAGCGCTGATTGCGAAGTCCAGTACAATTGAAACTCACTCAGGCGAGTTGGGGGAGAGGATTGCCCGCTGAGGCTGCGCGCAGTGTATTAGCGTGAGCGTGTAGCCTATGGGAAATGAATAGTGTGTTGGATTAGCACTAATCCCATGTTTTGGTAAATTGAAAATGTTGTCTTGGACCCCTCTGGGGTGTCACCAACATGTGCAAAGTATGGAGTATGTGCATCCAGCTGTGTCGATTTGCATAGGTAAACAGGCAGACAGCCTTCATTTAGTAGTCTAGATAGCACTTCACATAAAGCACGATGATACAATGATTGACAGAAAGTCATGAAAAACATAAGAATGAACAAATAGTGAGGTTAGTCAAGTAACTTTTCAATGTGCCCCCCCCCCAAAAAAAAAAACTCTAGTGATTCCTAATGGTATCTGAAATGAATCTAAGTGGTCACCTGATCATATTTTGCTCTGAGAAAACATTTCACTAACTAAATTTCCTATGTGCTCCTTAGACACCTTTGCCAGCAAAGTGGCTGCCATCCAGGACCAGTACGCCGATGCCTCCATCGGCAATGTGACGGGCAGCAATGCTGTGAATGTCTTCCTGGGCATCGGCGTGGCGTGGACCATCGCCTCTGTCTATTGGCACAGCAAAGGTCGGCAGTTCCACGTGCCACCTGGCTCGCTGGCTTTCTCCGTCACACTCTTCACCATGCTGGCACTGGGCAGTGTGCTCACGCTGCTGTACCGCCGTCGGGCCTCGGTCTCTGGAGGAGAGCTCGGGGGGCCGCGGACCGCCAAGCTGCTCACCGCTCTGTTCTTCCTCACCCTGTGGCTCATCTACATCCTGCTGGCTTCGCTGGAGGCCTACTGCCACGTGCCTGGCTTCTGAGAATCGCAGAAAGGCGAGGGAGGGGGGAGAGAGAGAGATGGATAGATGGAGACGGTGAAAGAGATTTCCTTCCTGTGCAACCACCTAATTATTCTCCCTACTGTTGTGACATACTGTATCTATAAAGTGTTGAAATTGATGTTTACATTTGTTATTGCACATAATTAGTGTTGTTGGAATGGGACCAGTTCCTTCTTGCTCCCTCTGAGGTGGATTCTCAGTGCTTCTGGAGGGTCTTGAGATTCTTTTTAATAACTGGAGGGAACTCGGAGACATTTGCTTACGACACAGTTTACACTACTTGCTGTGTTCCAGCACCTGCTGATCTCGAGTACATGGGAAATCCATTCGAGAAATTCCTTCAGCTTAACAAGTATTGGGTCTTTGCTTTTTTTTTTTCCCCCCCCTCTTCAGTCAAATTTACACTCCTTATGTCAATTTTTCCCCCCCATCGTCTGCCACGTCCTGCCCCTCAGTGGTTTAGCAGGGGTGTGGATGTGCTTCATGGCAGCCATTTAGAACAAACCATCTCAGATTTCCCAGTCTCCTCTTTGACCTGCTCTGCAGATCCCCACAAGCCAGCATCATCTCTGTCCAACCCCTCCAGCAACTCTCCATTTCTATTCCCTTCTACTGTCAAGTGCTCGTCTTGTGCAAGTGTTGGGGAAAGGGGTTCCTTTTTGTGCTTAAGAGGCATCACTACAATGTCTAGTATAGCACAAGAGAGCAAAATACATGATTAGAGATAAAACTATTGTAGGTATATATTCATACGATGATTGCTATTTATTATATTTTGTGTTCAGGTGTGTGTGTGTGTGTGTGTTTGAGAAAGAGAGGTGATGTTATGGACAAGGAATATGGTATTGAGAGGAAAAAGCAAAGGTGGGTTTAGCATGGTCACTGGTGTTTGTGTTCCCTGATCCTGTATATTTAAAAAAAAAAAAAAAAAACCTGCAAACACATACACACGCGTGTGCATACACACACATGACTATGGAGTTGTTTTGCTGTCAAAATTCATACATGCAACTAAACTATAATATTTTTACCATATTAATGTGAAAACCAAGTGAGTGTCTTTTTTTAAAGAGTTGAGTGGGCAGGGCTAGGTGGATAGATGAGGGGCGGGGATGAAACAAAGGTGTTATGTTGATCAAAACTCTATTACGTAATAATTTGATACCTAAACAGGTTGATTTTTGTGATTTTATAAAATAAGTTTGTTGCCATATGGCAATATTCGCTCTGTGTCTCAAATCAAAGGAAATGTCACTGCGGCGAGTGAGTGAGTGATTGTTTTCGAAGTAGAATTTGAACAAAGTCCAGCAAATACTGCTATTGCGTTCACGTATGATTACTTTCAACAGCAAATTTATTCTGTGACGTCTTCTTAACTCTCATGAGCTTCCGTACACCCCCCACGAACACATCGTTAGTATTACTGAGTGCAGAATACAGTGATGCTTGGGGGGGGGGGGGGGGATGTGTGTATCAGATGCTGAAATAAGAAAGAGGACCATACTCAGCTATGACGTTTTTTTTTTTTAAATGTGGAGCTGTAATCTTCACTCCATTAATCCAACCCTGTTTGTGATCAACAAGGCGTTGGTTGATCCAGATTGCATCATCGCGGCTTCATTTTTGCTTTATGCGTCCGCTTAATGCACTTTGGATTGAATTTCAAATTGATTTATATATTTTTGCTCACTTTTTCATCTAAGTAATGAGACTTGGTTTGGTTCCAGTAACCCAGGAGCCTTCACGTCAGGTTCAGTCTTGGTCTTTTCCTTTCTTTTCTCACCTCCGGATACGTCATTCCTGTGACTCGTATCGCTCCAATGCAGCATTGAGTATTACATTCTTATGGTGCAATTACTAATAGGGCTTTGTTTTCTTTTATTATTGCACAGCTAGGCTTCTGGAAATCTTCAGAATGCTGGTTGCTCTAGCTGGGATGTTTAGCTGTTCTTTGCCGTCACTGGTCACTAAGCAAATTCTTGTAGGCGTTTTACGTCCTGATTAGCTTTATGAATTTTAAAGAGCTGCTTTTTTCCTTGCATGTCGGATGGATTTAGAAGGGTTGAAAAAAGTAAAGTGTCGGCTTTCAGCTTCTTGCTGGTCTCAGAGAGGGGGTTATTTATTCACTGAAATCCCACAACATGCTCCTCTCTTCAATTTTCAGACCCACATTATCTGTGGAAGCTCCAGAAACCAGCATCACATGAGAATGGTTCAACTTTGTTTGACGTTTTTAGCACAACATGTGTTTGTACTTCATGACTTTTACATGATCCTGGGTGCAAAAAAAAAAAAAGCATCGGGAGAGAATTTTTAATACTTCTTGTTGCTAGGCAACATCTCAGAGTTATTGTCTTTCAGTCATGTTGTCTGACGTCGGTGTGCTAGAACGCATAGCAGGCTCTCTGGGTTTCAATTTTTTTTTTCTTAAGGTCATTACTGTCGTTCTCTGACTCTTGTCACAAGGGGTTATTTAAGTTTTCTGTTTTGAATAGAATAAGGGTGTAATTTGAGTTTTTTTAAAGGAGCAGTTTGTCATTTTAGAGCCACAGGTTGAAATGCAGTTGCATTTACAAACCTCTTCCTTTCCTCCAACTACTTTCACTCCATCAATCTATTTATTCTTTGGTACTGCTCATCTCTCAGGGTCATGGGGGAAGCTGGAGCCAGTGTCAACTGACTTTGGGCGAGTGATGCGGTACATTCTGGGCAGCTCACCAGTCTATTACAGGGCTAACACGGAGACAACCAACCAACCATTCACATGTACCGTATGGGCAATTTGGAGTAGTCAGTTCACCTAATCCGCATGTCTTTGGACTGTTGGAGGAAACCCATTCAGGCACGGGGAGAACATGCAAACTCGAAACAGAAAGGCCTTAGTCAGCGGCATAGTTCAAACCCAAAACCTTGTTGCTGTGAGGTGACCGTGATAACTGCTGCACCACTGTGCCGCCCTACTTTCACTCCATGTTATGAAAGGACTTGGAATACTGGGTCTTACAGTACAAAAGTATATTGCGCACTATGAACACTGTAATCGATGAAAAATTACTTTCTTTACCTGCCTAATTATCTGAATTACTCTACAATGTGGTACCGTTTCCTTCTAATGTCAAGATCATCTCATTATCTCTAGCCGCTTTATCCTGTTCTACAGGGTCGCAGGCAAGCTGGAGCCTATCCCAGCTGACTATGGGCGAAAGGCGGGGTACACCCTGGACAAGTCGCCGGGTCATCACAGGGCTGACACATAGACACAGACAACCATTCACACTCACATTCACACCTACGGTCAATTTAGAGTCACCAGTTAACCTAACCTGCATGTCTTTGGACTGTGGGGGAAACCGGAGCACCCGGAGGAAACCCACGCGGAGAACATGCAAACATGTCAAGATCAATGATGGTTTATTTAAAAAAAAAAAAGTGGCATGGCTCCATGGCTTTCCGTAATATAGAAATGAAGCCAAAATTCCAGATTCTGTGCACTAGAGAGGAGAGTGAGTGTCAGATACGCCTGTTCATTTGTTAGGCCCACCCCCTTCTCCTAATACTAAGGTCCTGCCCAACTCCAAGGCCATCAATAACTACTTTCCCAAGTATATCCCTGCCTTCTTACATGATAGTAGAATAATGGTTTGAAAGCTAACTTCTGGGGGAAAATAAGTGTGCAGATACCAGTACAGGGAAAACTAATGGTTCGACTTAGACACTGTAGGTGGAAAGACGGTTTCGGTCAGAAAAGTGACATTGTATTATTGAGAAACATGCGGATGGGCGGGCGGCACGGTGGTGTAGTGGTTAGCGCTGTCGCCTCACAGCAAGAAGGTCCTGGATTCGAGCCCCGGGGCCGGCGAGGGCCTTTCTGTGTGGAGTTTGTATGTTCTCCCCGTGTCCGCGTGGGTTTCCTCCGGGTGCTCCGGTTTCCCCCACAGTCCAAAGACATGCAGGTTAGGTTAACTGGTGACTCTAAATTGACCGTAGGTGTGAATGTGAGTGTGAATGGTTGTCTGTGTCTATGTGTCAGCCCTGTGATGACCTGGCGACTTGTCCAGGGTGTACCCCGCCTTTCGCCCGTAGTCAGCTGGGATAGGCTCCAGCTTGCCTGCGACCCTGTAGAACAGGATAAAGCGGCTAGAGATAATGAGATTAGATGAGATGCGGATGGGCGGAGCTACACATTATACTGTAGCCAACCAGCAGGAGCACTTCACGTTTTAGAAATGGTACGCTCCATGTTGGGGTTTTGTTTTTTGTTTTTGCCCCCTAAAAAAAAAAATCATAGGTCAGGATTCACAACTTCACGAAAGCCACATGTCTGGTACAGGGTTGAATTTTGTGAGTGATAAGCCAACAAGTTTCAGAAACAGAAACGATGCCTTCCTTTATACTTAATTCTACAATATTAATATTGTTTTGCTTAATTCTTTCAAAAAAAATTTTTTTTTTGGCCATACCCATGATGCATGAGCATGTGACCTAAAAACACATTGCTTGTCAATTGGTCATCATGGAAATTGTACTGTATTTTCAGAAGGATTTTTTTTTTTTTTGGTATTGAAATAAAAAAATAAATTAAATAAAATTAGCGATATCGGATCCGCATAAGTTCCAGAACGCAGGCAATCCAAATCCGAGAGGTCGTACTGGATCTTTTAGGAAGATCTGGGACAAATGAAGTACTGGAAGTACTGGTGCTGATCCAGTTTTGGAGCAATCCTTCTTCCTTCCTAATGTTTATTAAGATTAAAAAAAAAAAAGGATCCTAGATCAGCACTCTTCCTCTGACACATGGATACTCTTTTGGGACTGAGGTAGCGATTGATTTGTCGAAAGATAAAGCCAGCGCAGCGTCTTTTTCATTTCCTAAAATATAAAGGAATCGTCTCAGTTGCGCCTCTTTATCAAACATTTGTTTTCAGCGTGAGCTGGTGATCCAGTCGGTAGTCTTCAGAATTTATTCTTAGAATCTGCCGCCTTCCTTCAGGGCAGGAAATGAGTTTCGTCTAATTAGAGATAACAGCATGTTAGATGTAAGAATTATGTGGGTAATGCTGTCTCTGATCACTGGGGTGTGTGGATTAGTACACTTTTCTCTACACTGCATTAAGACTGGTACTGTGTTATGATACACGGAGAACAGAAAAAAAAGAACAGCCAAGTCTGATGTATTCTGATCATCTTCCTTTCTGTTTCATACGCTGCAGCCTCTGACCTAAAGCCATGTTTTATAATGACACATAGACTAAGCACAAAGCAATGCTCATTATTTAGCCGAAAGCATGTTTCCTGGCCTCTCACACATGCTAACAAACATACTCTCTTCGAACACACGCATATGAATCCTTCGAGTATTAGAGGGACGGGTGTTGTCCTTTTCTTGCATGCTTTGTTTCATCGCTGTGTGTCAGTTTACTAATGTATGCTGTGCGTATTTCAGTCTGTCACACGTGGTGTTGTGATCCTCAAATCTAAAGCATGTCTTTTTCTGTGTGTGTGAGAGTGCGTGTTTGTCTATTTGGGTTCATTTCTTTAAGCACAACACTAAAATATTTACAAAAAATGACAATTGTGGGTTTTTTTTAAATGTATTTGAATCTATTTGATAAATTACTGCTTTAAGAGACATTGTTTTTTAAATGCCAAGTGTTCTTAATTTCAGTACATGATATTACTGTTGGATTGGTACGCTACTGGAGACAAAATTCTATTTTGAGTAAATGAATTACAACGATGTGCTACAGGCATTGCTATTATCACAAAAGAACAATTTGTGTCAATTAATGCCGTAATTGTGTATGTGTGTCAGGATGGCGTGACTTTGTGTCAACTCAACTCAACTGAAGCTGTTCTGTGAAGGTGAATGGAGAACGAGTCTCTGTTTGTAGTGCATAATCACTGGTTTCTTATTTATGGAACACTACATTAAAGTTGAAATTGTATATTATACAGTCAAAGCGAGTGCTTGTCTTTGAAAACTTTTTTTTTTAATTTTTCTCACTAAACGCTGAGGAATCACAGTTGCTGGAGGTGATTAAAGGTAAAGCTGTTTATTCTAGCCACATTCACTGGATATGAGCAATCGCACACTCTGATTGGCTACTCTACTACTAGGCTATCAGCTCATATACCGCGAGTAGAGAAAAACAAAATGGCGGAGTGTATTGCTGAACCAACTGAGGATGGGAAAAAAAAAACTCTACTCGAAAACAAAAGCCTAAAAAATAAAATAAAAAAGCAACAAAATATGATGGTAAGAACATATATTTTTTTCAATAAATTATTATTAATTATTATTATTATTATGGCATGTTTCACAAATTGGTCCTGTCATTTTTCTGATTTATTTACAGTCCAAGCAGAAATGATTTTTCAGATGTTTTGTATAAAGTTATCAATTTTTGAAAAAAAAAATGCTCCGTTTCTCAAAATCCAATGAACGTAGACAGTTATTCCACTCAGTCTTGTCGTACGTGGTTTATAGCCAACTCTGCTATCAGTTCATGTATGACTTGATTTCGTGGAATAACTGTTTAATATAGTGAGTGAGCAATTTAATGGGAGTTGGCTAGCTAGCTGTTATGAAATTCAAACAAATACAGTTCCTACTTGTGGTATTATCTGTGAAGCCACGCCTCCTAAACAAACACATTCTACTCAAGCTAGAAGGGCTAAATCGATGTTACACTAAAATGTGTAAAGGTTCAGTTATATAAAATTCCTTGCTGACAAAAGTCCAGTTAAACAACTAACGCACAGTAAGTGCATGGCATCAACATAATATATCTTTTCTATTTGTTTGACCACGAATTATTCTTTTAATACTCTACGATAATTCAAAGTGAGTTTTTTGTTTTGATTAGCACTATAGGCTGGGTTTATATATGGAGCCTAATATTCCAATTATAATCAGCTTAAAATCCCAAACCGAATAACAATTTTGAAACAAATGATCTTGTATTTGCTGCCTTCCGTTTGGCACTTCTACGAGGAGGAAGTTTCTTTGTAACTGTTGGTTAAGTAAACTAGATAAAAGAAACACAATAAGATTTGCCTAAAATACTCGCCATGTACATCTTTACAGAGCGGAGTAATCCTGCTATGCGGGATTGTTATGCATGTCAGAAATTATATTCCAGTTGTGGGCAAACATTTACACTACCGTTCAAAAGTTTGGGGTCACCCAGACAATTTTGTGTTTTCCATGAAAAGTCACACTTTTAGGCCCTGTCCACACAGCAACGGATTCAGGTGAATCTGATAAAATTGTTTATCGTTTCGGCCTGGCGTCCACACGGCACCGGCGTTTTGGGTGGCCCAAAACGAAATCTTCTGAGAACGGGTTCCAGAGTGGAAAAATCTGGCAACGGCCCCGTTGCGAAGTCGTCTGGATTAGTAGAACGGATTTGTTTACGATGACATCACAACCACATGACTGTCAGTGCTTCACGCCGGGTAGAAGTGTAACGAACTCGATGCGAGTTGTCAACAAATCCTATAACTTGGTTCATGAAACGCGCTTACAAAATATTTTCACTGTGAATATTTATTGTGTAATGGTGCAAAGTGAGAGAGAGTGAGAGAATAGCCCTTAGGGCAGAGTCTTTAGTCCAAACACTGCGGAAGTACTGAGTATAACCAAACCGCGCACCGCCCCTGCACTTAACAAAAACAATCCCGCCAGCAAAAATAGGGAAAAAAAAAAAAGGAGCGATCTCACCTCTTCAGATGTTGGTTTAAGTCCGACAATACATTCCTCAAAAAGGGTGTAGAAGAACAAAGTAATCCATCAACGTGTAGCATTCAATTTATTCCAGACCATTAAAGAATTCTGGAGGATATCAGAATGTTGGCGTACCGGCTTCCATCTACCCCCATTCATTCCTCTTTCCGCGTCTTTTGTTTTATGCTACTGATTAATAATCAAAGCTTTGTGGCTGATGCTACAGAAGAAGGGGTTTATGCGCATGCGTCTACTTCTATTGTTCTGGTGTCTCCGATGGGACCGTCTTACAGCGCACGTAGAGGTGTGGCATATGTATTGCATCGTTTTCAGCAAGCGTTGCGTTGCCATATGAACCTGATATTTTACTAATCCGTTGCCCATGTGGACGCGATATTTAAAAAAAAAAAAAAACTCGTTGCTGTTGTCGTGTGGATGTAGCCTTATTTACCACCATAAGTTGTAAAATGAATAGAAAATAGTCAAGACATTTTTCTGGCCATTTTGAGCATTTAATCGACCCCACAAATGTGATGCTCCAGAAACTCAATCTGCTCAAAGGAAGGTCAGTTTTATAGCTTCTCTAAAGAGCTAAACTGTTTTCAGCTGTGCTAACATGATTGTACAAGGGTTTTCTAATCATCCATTAGCCTTCTGAGGCAATGAGCAAACACATTGTACCATTAGAACACTGGAGTGACACAGTCCCCTCCAAAAGTATTGGAACGGCAAGGTCAATTCCTTTTTTTTTTTTTTTTTTTGTACACTGAAGACATTTGGGTTTCAGATCAAAAGATGAATATGAGACAAAAGTTCAGAATTCCAGCTTTTATTTCATGGTATTTACATCTAGATGTGTTAAACAACTCAGGACAGAGCACCTTTTCTTTGAACCCACCCACTTTAAGTGAGCAAAAGTATTGGAACAGATATTATTAAATTAACTTAAAGTGAATAACATTTAATATTTGGTGGCATAACCCTTACTTGCAATAACTGCATTGAGCCTGCGACCCATTGACTTTACCAGGCTGTTGCATTCTTCATTTGAAATGCTGTTCCAGGCCTTTACTGCAGCCTCTTTCAGTTGTTGTTTGTTTCTGGGGGTTTCTCCCTTCAGTCTCCTCTTCAGGAGGTAAAATGCATGCTCTATTGGGTTAAGGTCCGGTGATTGACTTGGCCAGTCCAAGACCTTCCACTTTTTCCCCCTGATGAAGTCCTTTGTTGTGTTGGCAGTGTGTTTTGGGTCATTGTCTTGTTGCATGATGAAGCTTCTCCCAATTAGTTTGGATGCATTTTTCTGTAAATTGCCAGACAAAATGGTTTTGTAGACTTCAGAATTCATTCTGCTGCTACCATCATGAGTTACATCATCAATAAAGACTAGTGAGCCCGTTCCAGAAGCAGCCATGCAAGCCCAAGTCATGACATTACCTCCACCATGCTTCACAGATGAGCTTGTATGTTTTGGATCATAAGCAGATCCTTTCTTTCTCCATACTTTGGCCTTTCCATCACTTTGGTAGAGGTTAATCTTGGTCTCATCAGTCCATAAAACTTTGTCCCAAAACTTTTGTGGCTGATCTCTGTACTTCTTTGCAAAATCCAATCTAGCCTTCTGATTCTTTTTGCTGATGAGTGGTTTGCATCTTGTGGTATGGCCTCTATATTTCTTCTCTCAAAGTCTTCTTCAAACAGTGGATTGTGATACCTTCACCCCTGCCCTGTGGAGTTTGGCAGTGATGTCACTAACTGTTGTCTTTGGGTGTTTCTTCACAGCTCTCACAATGTTTGTCATCAACTGCTGTTGTTACCCTTGGCCGACCTGTTCAATGTTTGTTGCTCAGTACACCAGTAGTTTCTTTCTTTATCAGTACATTCCAAATTGTTGTACTAGCTATGCCCAATGTTTGTGCAATAGCTCTGATCGATTTTCCCTCTTCTCTCAGCTTCAAAATGGTTTGCTTTTCTCCCATTGACAGCTCTCTGGGCCCTGTACTACGAAGCGGGTTTTCTGGCTTACCAGGGTAACTTCGAGAGTAACTTGATCACGTGCAGCGTAACTTCCCGATTAACCCATACTACGAAAGTTGGCTATGTTCAAACCGAGGTATGCTGCCATGGCAACTTACGCTGCATCTCAAACCTGATCGTCTCAGGTTATGTTCTTGGTTAACCCGAGGTTTCCGATTAACCACACCCTTTTTAAACACCACCTCTCCACCGACATTTCCTCTAGAGACAATGCCAGCGTACCTGGATGACCCGTGCGATATCGGAGCGCAGATTAGAGATGGGATTTATGGCTCTTTGATGGGATCCGCATCTTTGTGATCCGTTCTTTGAAAAGAGCCGTTCAAAAGACTGGCTCATTTGGCTCTTTTTAAATATTTATTCAGTTTTAAGAAGCGTCTAAAGAAGCCAGATCCCTCTGCTTAGACAGTGACATCAATATTTCTGGACATACCTTTTATATAAAGCAACCTAGACTTACATTATTGTAACCCCTAAACGCTCATAAATAACCATTAAAAAACAATGAGGGCTTCAATGAATGTCCATGCAGAACGGCTTTTCTGTAAAAAAAAAAGAACCCACTCAAGAATATAGTTACCAAGAACGCAAGAATATTTTATAGAAAAACACTTGTTTTACAAAAATATTTAAGTCTGAGATACAAAATAGATACAACTACAATAAATATAACACAAGAACTAGTTATCACACAAGAACATTTTAATAGAAAAAAACCAAACTTTCTAAATTAAAAATATTGAAATTGTAACAAAAATGGATACAACTAAACAGTCAGATAAATAGATAAAGTTATAACAAGAACACAAGATTATTTTAATAGGAAAAAACAAACTATTAATGCAAAAAATATTAGAAAAATAGATACAACTAGATAAACAGATAAATAAATAAAATACACAAAAATAGAACAAACAAAATGACGATAGAATAAATTAAATGAACGTCCGTGCAAAGTAGTTTTCCCACAATATTATCATTAATATCACACAACAACATTATAAACTATATACAAAACAATTTGAACTATTAAGCAAACAGATAAAACTTGAATAAATAAAAGGCAAATGGATGCTTGCACACACACACACACACACACCATTATGAATGCTGTTTTTATATTTCATTTTCACCTGTTGCCAGGTGCGTTTGGCACTGCTGTTGCCTCTGAAATGTTCACAGGACGTACACCAACTTAGTCAAAGGGACTGAACAGTCAGTCATCCTAATTCATGTGACTCTGTGCACATATCAGTTTAAGTAGGCTACTCCATGAATTTACCATACCAAATTTTATTCAGGATTTTTCGGACATTAAACAAGCTATATATGACTGGGGCCACGTCGAAGGACCATTTTCTGTGACTTGTGATTGATCATGAAGCTTCTCTCATCCTATACTTCTGTTCTGGAACATGTAGAAGGGAGAATGTACTTACGCATTTACCCGATCGGCAATTCGTTGCCAACATGCTTGCCGCTCCTTATTGGCAGCCGCTGTGTTAGATTTTGCTCTTAATGTTGTTTTGAACTCCTCGTAGCTTTGCATTCTGACAGCGCATTCTTCCTCCGTGAAGTACGGCGACCGTGCCATTGTGAACAGTGGGGATTTGCGCTGATAACCTCCCCTTTAACGTGAACGCGCATTAACCCTGATTAGGTTAAACCAGGTTCAACAAATCAACTTCATAACTGGCGTCGTAGTACCGTTTAACCCCAAACAAGATAACCAGGTTTTGTCAACCCCGGTTTAGCGGGGGAACCCTGGGTTACTTCTGGGTAGGTTAACCTCCGTTCGTAGTACAGGGCCCTGGTCTTCATGTTTGCTTAGCAACAAATACAGTTTTCACAGGTAAAACCCAAAGCCAAAAACAAGAACTATTTAAAGTTTCAGCAATCAATCTAAAAGGCAACACCTGAGCAACTAGAAACACCCATCAGTCACATGTTTCAATACTTTTGCTCACTTGAAAAGTGGGTGGGTTCAAAGAAAAGGTGCTCTGTCCTGAGTTGTTTAACACATCTAGATGTAAATACCATGAAATAAAAGCTGGAATTCTGAACTTTTGTCTCATATTCATCTTTTGATCTGAAACCCAAATGTCTTCAGTGTACAAAAAAAAAACAAAGGAATTAACCTTGTCGTTCCAATACTTTTGGAGGGGACTGTAGTTGCTGGAAATGGGCCTCTATACACCTATGTAGATATTGCACCAAAAACCAGACATTTGCAGCTAGAATAGTCATTTACCACATTAGCAATGTATAGAGTGGCTTTCTGATTAGTTTAAAGTGATCTTCATTGAAAAGAACAGTGCTTTTCTTTCAAAAATAAGGACACTTCAAAGTGACCCCAAACTTTTGAACGGTAGTGTATCTATTTGATTGCTTTCATGTAAACAGTACGAGATGAAATTTAATCTGAATGTAAAAAATGTGTGCATGTAAACATGGCCATGGATTCTGAAAAGACCAGATCCATGAATGAAGCATGAGGGAAATAAAGACATTTTTGTCCGTTTGTCTTTAAACGTCGTTTTCATCGTCAACTTTTGAAACCATGACATCACCTCAGCCCCCTAAAGGTCATGGTGGGGATTTCTTGGAGCTACTTCTGCATTCCCTCGCAATACTTTTGTGTAACCTTGCATTTAGGGTTAACACAACAGTATTGCAAGGGAACACAAAAGTATCCTGGGGCTCCATGCTTCAGGAATCAGTCCAGAGAAAGTAAAAAATAAAATAAATGCGTGTGTGTGTGAACACACTCCTTTCTGAGCTAATGTTTCTAACCTTATAGCTAGACTCTGGTTTGATGAGCTGCCTTTAGCTAAATAATTTACCTAAATGCCTGTGATTGGATAAACCACAACACAACAGAGGATCTGCTACAGGAACCAATCTAGTTCATGTTTTGTTTTGATTTTTAAATTAGCGTCTTTAAGCTACAGTTGAAATACTTTTCTGGGTTCCCTCATGCAAAATAAAGAGCTTTTTTGAATTAACAGACAATGTGATGGACCTGCACATAGAGAGACTCCCTTATGGTGGTGATCCGCATCATGTATTTCATTTTTTTTTCCGTGTACAGAGGGTAGAGCAAGAACAAAAAACAAAGTTTTTCCCTCTAGGAGGATATTTTATTGCAGCTGCTACAATATGTGACGACAACTTGCATTGATTTAAATATTATTGATCTCACCTCTAATTCTAGCAAAACACAGGATCATACAATTGAAACCCACCCCAGGACGCTTTGTGAATTCATCAGAATGCAGTGAACATTTGGTTGTCTGAGGACACCTTTTAATGAGCCTGAAGTTTTAAAAGATGATGTCTTTACCTCCAGAGGGGTTTTTGAAAGGAAGACAAAAACAGGAAGTTCTTATGAAACCAATGTTTGACAGATGGCTTCCCACTTGGTTTTATTCCCTCTACAGCCTGATGAACTGCACAGCTGAGCAAAATACTCATTAGAGAGAGAGAGGCAGGATGTTCTGGAGTGTAGAATACAAATAAAAAAGCAAAGCACATGAGTGTGTGTGTGTGTATATCTTTAGAATGACCCTTAATAAGATTAGCCAAAAATGCCTCAGCAAATATTGTGCAAGTCCGTGACCGTGAAGATGCGAGACATAAAACTGATGAAACACGCTGTCCTTTATTGTCACTCTGGCACTGGATGGAAGAAAGAATCATAGCTTCAAGCGATAGTCAAGGGGTCCAAGTATTTATTGCACTGAAATAGTATTTAATCTTGCCATTACCACAAGGTGCCCTCTCTCAGTAAAGGTTTTAGTATACCTTTTATAGAGGTTTACACAGAGCACAGCAGTAATGATGAAAGAAAAGGCAAAGAATATAAGCGGTCAGGCTTTGAATCATATGAATAGCTCATATGATTTATCTCCATTACAGTTTTAGGATTAACACCTGCTCCCTGGAGATTCCGTGCAGGGACTTTCCACCTATTCTTCTTTCTACAGATGTACAGGAAGAAGTGATGGTGTAAGCCTGACCTTTAGTGGGGAGCAGAAATAAAGGGTCAGCACAAAAAGTGGTGTTTAATAATGCATACGATGTATAATGCAAGCTCTGCATGACGGTCCTGTTTCATCTGGTTAAGCCTTTTTGACTATCACATGACTGCCGAGATGTTTCTCTTCCAAGGCAAGATGCACAACACACCCCATGGTCCCTTTATCCCTTTCCTTTTCTTTAATTTACAATTCGGCATCCTGCTTCCTCTCTATCAAGGGCCTGATTTTCTTCATAATTCAGGCAGATTTCTTTTTTAATTCCCCCCCCCCCCCCCCCCCCCCAAAATTTCCCAGAATAGATTATTTCTCCCTTAGTGGTTCTTGCTCAGCTGTGGGATGTCTTGGCTTTCCCTACTGAGTCTGATAAGTTAAAGCTGATTCCCAGTGGCTTGAGCTATTTTTGTTGCAGGCACCTTTTGAATATCTACTACCATAGAGTGAGAACCCAAGCCAAGAAATCCATACTACTGAACTGGAAAACAATCCAAAATATAGCCACAAGTAGTGATGAAGGGCCAGGGCACCTCCGGTATACCAAATCTGGCATGAAGCCAACAAACTGCCTAGGAAGAGAACATCAAAACGAAACACGTCAAAATGCACAAAACCAAAAATAACTCCCTTCCTGTTGAGTATGCCTGATACAATGTACTGTACATTAAAAAATTTTCGTCTTGTGGCACTCCTACCAAATTTGACACGGATAGGTAAAACTATATACTGGGCAAAAGTCTCAATGTCATGTGTGGGCGCTATGGAGTCCCCTGGACACGCCCAGGGCCAAGCCTCTAATCCTTGAGTAGCGGTGGCCAGGACTGATGTGTGTACCAAATTTCATGAGTTTTTGCCCATGAGAACTACCTCAAAAATGGTCAAGTCTTGACGAAAAAGAATAATAAGTAGAATTAAAGCCGCAAGCGGCCTCGACGGGCCCTCGCGGCCTCGACGGGCCCTCGCGCCAGCGGCCAAGGGGGGCGGGGGCATGCGTCCCCGGTAAAATAACTTCCACAGCTTCTTCGGCAAGAGACATTACTCCCACAATGGCGACAAAGCACAGAATTGGACACATGGTAACAATAGGGTCTCGCACTGCACGGTGCTCGGGGGGCGCTATAGAGGCCCTGAGGCCCACCTGGATCTGGGCTTCTGGTTCTCAGTAGCGGTCTCAGTCTAAGAAAAAGGAGCCAAATTTCGTGCGTAGTCGACCATGGCAAGCGCCCCAATAAGGGTCTTGTAAAGAGTTTGCTTGCCAATGTTGACAAATCAGAAGCTGCAATATCATTTTTGCCATAACCAGCACCCCCAGGGGCGAAAGTGCACAAAATTTGGCGTATATGTCAGGGGAGCTATGAAGAGTTTGTGTATGAAGTTTGATGACAATTGAGAAAATAGAAGATGAGATATAGATTTATGAAGAATAAAGTTTTTGGTTTTTCCCATGTCAGTAGGTGGCGCTATGCTGTACATGAGCGATTATGAGTTGGAAAAATAAGTGTCCACAACAGCAACGTACTATCACAAGGTAGTGGTGTGAAGGAAAAGCATTATGGAATTATTTACCAAAAACCCGTTATGGAGCAATTGCGTCGGCCAAAAACAGCGCCCCCCATGGACGAAAATTCCCAAAATGTGGTATACATGACATGGGAGGTAGTAAGAGGGTGGCCGTGAAGTTTGACCAAATTTGAGGAAAGATTGGATTTTTTGCCCAAAAATAGCGCCCCCAGTGGCGAATGTGCACAAAATTTGGCGTATATGTCAGGTGAGCTATGAAGAGTTTGCGTATGAAGTTTGATGACAATTGAGTAAATAGAAGATGAGATATAGATTTTTGAAGAATAAATTTTTTGGTTTTTCCCATGTCAGTAGGTGGCGCTATGCTGTACATGAGCGATTATGAGTTGGAAAAGTAAGTGTCTACAACAGCAACGTACTATCACAAGGTAGTGGTGTGAAGGAAAAGCATTATGGAATTATTAACCAAAAACCCGTTTTGGAGCAATTGCGTCGGCCAAAAACAGCGCCCCCCATGGACGAAAATTTCCAAAATGTGGTATACATGACATGGGAGGTAGAAAGAGGGTGGCCGTGAAGTTTGACCAAATTTGAGGAAAGATTGGAATTTTTGCCCAAAAATAGCGCCCCCAGTGGCGAAATATCACAGAAATTGGGTAACATGTCAGAAGCCCAATGAGTGATTTGCGTGTGAAGTATGAGCAGTTTTGAGCAATCAGAAGATTTGTCATGAATTTTTAAGCATGTAAAATTTTGCATCGAAAATTGATTGACGTATAACTTCTGAACGGTTGATCCTACGTGAAACGTATTTAGTAACTTTTGTCAGCCATGTCTGTAGATGATTTGTATCAATTTTGGTGACATTCCTATGAACGGTCTAGGAGGAGTTGCGCCATCTTCGTGGCCATGCATTTCGCACAAAAGTGAAATTACCTCACTTCCTGTTGGGCATGGCTAATGCATTGGCATTACATTTTTGTCCGGATTAGTGAGATACATATGCGTACCAAATGGCATGCCACTACTACAAACTACATGGCACCCAGGCACCTTAATGCGGGAGGCCAAAATCACAACGACTTAGGGGGCGCTATAGAGGCCCTGAGCCCCGGCCAAGTTTGGGCTTCTGGTTCTGAGTAGCGGTGGCAATTCTCGGAACTGGCGCCAAATTTCGTGCGTTTTCGCCCATGGCAAGTGCCCCGAAAATGGCCCAACAGCGGAGAAAAATAAAGAAGAAGAAGAAGAAGACGGAAGAAGAAGAAGAAGAAGACGGAAGAATAATTAAAGCCGCAAGCGGCCTCGACGGGCCCTCGCGCCAGCGGCCAAGGGGGGCGGGGGCATGCGTCCCCACGAAACAACTTCCACAGCTTCTTCGGCAAGAGACATTACTCCCACAATGGCGACAAAGCACAGAATTGGACACATGGTAACAATAGGGTCTCGCACTGTACGGTGCTGGGGGGGGCGCTATAGAGGCCCTGAGGCCCGCCTGGATCTGGGCTTCTGGTTCTGAGTAGCGGTGGCAGTCTAAGAAAAAGGAGCCAAATTTCGTGCGTTGTCGACCATGGCAAGCGCCCCAATAAGGGTCTTGTAAAGAGTTTGCTTGCCAAGTTTGACAAATCAGAAGCTGCAATATCATTTTTGCCATAACCAGCACCCCCAGGGGCGAAAGTGCACATAATTTGGCGTATATGTCAGGTGAGCTATGAAGAGTTTGCGTATGAAGTTTGATGACAATTGAGTAAATAGAAGATGAGATATAGATTTTTGAAGAATAAATTTTTTGGTTTTTCCCATGTCAGTAGGTGGCGCTATGCTGTACATGACCGATTATGAGTTGGAAAAATAAGTGTCTACAACAGCAACGTACTATCACAAGGTAGTGGTGTGAAGGAAAAGCATTATGGAATTATTTACCAAAAACCCGTTTTGGAGCAATTGCGTCGGCCAAAAACAGCGCCCCCCATGGACGAAAATTCCCAAAATGTGGTATACGACATGGGAGGCAGTAAGAGGGTGGCCGCGAAGTTTGACCAAATTTGAGGAAAGATTGGATTTTTTGCCCAAAAATAGCGCCCCCAGTGGCGAAAAATCACAGAAATTGGGTAACATGTCAGAAGCCCAATGAGTGATTTGCGTGTGAAGAATGAGCAGTTTTGAGCAATCAGAAGATTTGTTATGAATTTTTAAGCATGTAAAATTTTGAAGTGAAAATTGATTGACGTATAACTTATGAACGGTTTAACCTACGCGAAACATTTTTAGCAACATTTGTCAGCCATGTCTGTAGATGATGTGTATCAATTTTGGTGATGTTCCTATGAACGGTCTAGGAGGAGTTGCGCCGTCTTCGAGGCCATGCATTTCGCACAAAAGTGAAATTACCTCACTTCCTGTTGGGCGTGGCTAATGCATTGGCATTACATTTTTGTCCGGCTTAGTGAGATACATATGCGTACCAAAGGGCATGCCACTACTACAAACTACATGGCAACCAGGCACCTTAAAGCGAGAGGCAAAAATCACAACACGTTAGGGGGCGCTATAGAGGCCCCGAGGCCCGCCTGGATCTGGGCTTCTGGTTCTCAGTAGCGGTGGCAGTCCAAGAAAAAGGGGCAAAATTTCGAGCGTTGTCGACCATGGCAAGCGCCCCAATAAGGGTCTTGTAAAGAGTTTGCCTGCCAAGTTTGACAAATCAGAAGCTGCAATATCATTTTTGCCATAATCAGCACCCCCAGTGGCGAAAGTGCACAAAATTTGGCGGATATGTCAGGTGAGCTATGAAGAGTTTGCGTATGAAGTTTGATGACAATTGAGCAAATAGAAGATGAGATATAGATTTTTGAAGAATAAATTTTTTGGTTTTTCCCATGTCAGTAGGTGGCGCTATGCTGTACATGAGCGATTATGAGATGGAAAAATAAGTGTTCACAACAGCAACGTACTATCACAAGGTAGTGGTGTGAAGGAAAAGCATTATGGAATTATTTACCAAAAACCCGTTTTGGAGAAATTGCGTCGGCAAAAAACAGCGCCCCCCATGGATGAAAATTCCCAAAATGTGGTATACATGACATGGGAGGTAGTAAGAGGGTGGCCGTGAAGTTTGACCAAATTTGAGGAAAGATTGGATTTTTTGCCCAAAAATAGCGCCCCCAGTGGCGAAATATCACAGAAATTGGGTAACATGTCAGAAGCCCAATGAGTGATTAGCGTGTGAAGTATGAGCAGTGTTGAGCAATTAGAAGATTTGTTATGAATTTTTTAGCATGTAAAATTTTGAAGTGAAAATTGATTGACGTATAACTTCTGAACGGTTTATGCTACGTGAAACGTATTTAGTAACTTTTGTCAGCAATGTCTGTAGATGATGTCTATCAATTTTGGTGACATTCCCATGAACGGTCTAGGAGGAGTTGCGCCATCTTCGTGGCCATGCATTTCGCACAAAAGTGAAATTACCTCACTTCCTGTTGGGCGTGGCTAATGCATTGGCATTACATTTTTGTCCGGCTTAGTGAGATACATATGCATACAAAATGGCATGCCACTACTACAAACTATATGGCAACCAGGCACCTTAATGCGGGAGGCCAAAATCACAACGACTTAGGGGGCGCTATAGAGGCCCTGAGCCCCGGCCAAGTTTGGGCTTGTGGTTCTGAGTAGCGGTGGCAATTCTCGGAACTGGCGCCAAATTTCGTGCGTTTTTGCCCATGGCAAGCGCCCCGAAAATGGCCCAACAGCGGAGAAAAATAAAGAAGAAGAAGAAGAAGACGGAAGAATAATAATAGTGAACTCTTACAAGAACAATAGGGCCTTCGCCCTATAGGGCTCGGGCCCTAATTAAAGCCGCAAGCGGCCTCAACGGGCCCTCGCGCCAGCGGCCAAGGGGGGCGGGGGCATGCGTCCCCGCGAAATACCTTCCACAGCGTCTTCAGCAAGAGACATAAGTCCCGCAATGGCGACAAAGCACAGAATTGGACACATGGCAACGATAGGGTCTCGCACTGAACGGTGCACGGGCCCTAATAATAATAGCGCCCCAATAAGGGTCTTGTAAAGAGTTTGCTTGCCAAGCTTGACAAATCAGAAGCTGCAATATCATTTCTGCCATAACCAGCACCCCCAGGGGCGAAAGTGCACAAAATTTGGCGTACATGTCAGGTGAGCTATGAAGAGTTTCCGTATGACGTTTGATGACAATTGAGTAAATAGAAGATGAGATATTGATTTTTGAAGAGTAAAATTTTTGGTTTTTCCCATGTCAGAAGGTGGCGCTATGCTGTACATGAGCGATTATGAGTTGGAGAAATAAGTGTCTACAACAGCAACGCACTAGCACAAGGTAGTGGTGTGAAGGAAAAGCATCATGGAATTATTTACCAAAAGCCCGTTTTGGAGCAATTGCGTCGGCCAAAAACAGCGCCCCCCCATGGACGAAAATTCCCAAAAGGTGGTATACATGACATGGGAGGTAGTAAGAGGGTGGCCGTGACGTTTGACCAAGTTTGAGGAAAGATTGGAATTTTTGCCCCCAAATAGCGCCCCCAGTGGCGAAATATCACAGAAATTGGGTAACATGTCAGAAGCCCAATGAGTGATTTGCGTGTGAAGTATGAGCAGTTTTGAGCAATCAGAAGATTTGTCATGAATTTTTAAGCATGTAAAATTTTGCATCGAAAATTGATTGACGTATAACTTCTGAACGGTTGATCCTACGTGAAACGTATTTAGTAACTTTTGTCAGCCATGTCTGTAGATGATGTGTATCAATTTTGCTGACATTCCTATGAACGGTCTAGGAGGAGTTGCGCCATCTTCGTGGCCATGCATTTCGCACAAAAGTGAAATTACCTCACTTCCTGTTGGGCGTGGCTAATGCATTGGCATTACATTTTTGTCCGGATTAGTGAGATACATATGCGTACCAAATGGCATGCCACTACTACAAACTACATGGCACCCAGGCACCTTAATGCGGGAGGCCAAAATCACAACGACTTAGGGGGCGCTATAGAGGCCCTGAGCCCCGGCCAAGTTTGGGCTTCTGGTTCTGAGTAGCGGTGGCAATTCTCGGAACTGGCGCCAAATTTCGTGCGTTTTCGCCCATGGCAAGTGCCCCGAAAATGGCCCAACAGCGGAGAAAAATAAAGAAGAAGAAGAAGAAGACGGAAGAAGAAGAAGAAGAAGACGGAAGAATAATTAAAGCCGCAAGCGGCCTCGACGGGCCCTCGCGCCAGCGGCCAAGGGGGGCGGGGGCATGCGTCCCCACGAAATAACTTCCACAGCTTCTTCGGCAAGAGACATTACTCCCACAATGGCGACAAAGCACAGAATTGGACACATGGTAACAATAGGGTCTCGCACTGTACGGTGCTGGGGGGGGCGCTATAGAGGCCCTGAGGCCCGCCTGGATCTGGGCTTCTGGTTCTGAGTAGCGGTGGCAGTCTAAGAAAAAGGAGCCAAATTTCGTGCGTTGTCGACCATGGCAAGCGCCCCAATAAGGGTCTTGTAAAGAGTTTGCTTGCCAAGTTTGACAAATCAGAAGCTGCAATATCATTTTTGCCATAACCAGCACCCCCAGGGGCGAAAGTGCACATAATTTGGCGTATATGTCAGGTGAGCTATGAAGAGTTTGCGTATGAAGTTTGATGACAATTGAGTAAATAGAAGATGAGATATAGATTTTTGAAGAATAAATTTTTTGGTTTTTCCCATGTCAGTAGGTGGCGCTATGCTGTACATGACCGATTATGAGTTGGAAAAATAAGTGTCTACAACAGCAACGTACTATCACAAGGTAGTGGTGTGAAGGAAAAGCATTATGGAATTATTTACCAAAAACCCGTTTTGGAGCAATTGCGTCGGCCAAAAACAGCGCCCCCCATGGACGAAAATTCCCAAAATGTGGTATACGACATGGGAGGCAGTAAGAGGGTGGCCGCGAAGTTTGACCAAATTTGAGGAAAGATTGGATTTTTTGCCCAAAAATAGCGCCCCCAGTGGCGAAAAATCACAGAAATTGGGTAACATGTCAGAAGCCCAATGAGTGATTTGCGTGTGAAGAATGAGCAGTTTTGAGCAATCAGAAGATTTGTTATGAATTTTTAAGCATGTAAAATTTTGAAGTGAAAATTGATTGACGTATAACTTATGAACGGTTTAACCTACGCGAAACATTTTTAGCAACATTTGTCAGCCATGTCTGTAGATGATGTGTATCAATTTTGGTGATGTTCCTATGAACGGTCTAGGAGGAGTTGCGCCGTCTTCGAGGCCATGCATTTCGCACAAAAGTGAAATTACCTCACTTCCTGTTGGGCGTGGCTAATGCATTGGCATTACATTTTTGTCCGGCTTAGTGAGATACATATGCGTACCAAAGGGCATGCCACTACTACAAACTACATGGCAACCAGGCACCTTAAAGCGAGAGGCAAAAATCACAACACGTTAGGGGGCGCTATAGAGGCCCCGAGGCCCGCCTGGATCTGGGCTTCTGGTTCTCAGTAGCGGTGGCAGTCCAAGAAAAAGGGGCAAAATTTCGAGCGTTGTCGACCATGGCAAGCGCCCCAATAAGGGTCTTGTAAAGAGTTTGCCTGCCAAGTTTGACAAATCAGAAGCTGCAATATCATTTTTGCCATAATCAGCACCCCCAGTGGCGAAAGTGCACAAAATTTGGCGGATATGTCAGGTGAGCTATGAAGAGTTTGCGTATGAAGTTTGATGACAATTGAGCAAATAGAAGATGAGATATAGATTTTTGAAGAATAAATTTTTTGGTTTTTCCCATGTCAGTAGGTGGCGCTATGCTGTACATGAGCGATTATGAGATGGAAAAATAAGTGTTCACAACAGCAACGTACTATCACAAGGTAGTGGTGTGAAGGAAAAGCATTATGGAATTATTTACCAAAAACCCGTTTTGGAGAAATTGCGTCGGCAAAAAACAGCGCCCCCCATGGATGAAAATTCCCAAAATGTGGTATACATGACATGGGAGGTAGTAAGAGGGTGGCCGTGAAGTTTGACCAAATTTGAGGAAAGATTGGATTTTTTGCCCAAAAATAGCGCCCCCAGTGGCGAAATATCACAGAAATTGGGTAACATGTCAGAAGCCCAATGAGTGATTAGCGTGTGAAGTATGAGCAGTGTTGAGCAATTAGAAGATTTGTTATGAATTTTTTAGCATGTAAAATTTTGAAGTGAAAATTGATTGACGTATAACTTCTGAACGGTTTATGCTACGTGAAACGTATTTAGTAACTTTTGTCAGCAATGTCTGTAGATGATGTCTATCAATTTTGGTGACATTCCCATGAACGGTCTAGGAGGAGTTGCGCCATCTTCGTGGCCATGCATTTCGCACAAAAGTGAAATTACCTCACTTCCTGTTGGGCGTGGCTAATGCATTGGCATTACATTTTTGTCCGGCTTAGTGAGATACATATGCATACAAAATGGCATGCCACTACTACAAACTATATGGCAACCAGGCACCTTAATGCGGGAGGCCAAAATCACAACGACTTAGGGGGCGCTATAGAGGCCCTGAGCCCCGGCCAAGTTTGGGCTTGTGGTTCTGAGTAGCGGTGGCAATTCTCGGAACTGGCGCCAAATTTCGTGCGTTTTCGCCCATGGCAAGCGCCCCGAAAATGGCCCAACAGCGGAGAAAAATAAAGAAGAAGAAGAAGAAGACGGAAGAATAATAATAGTGAACTCTTACAAGAACAATAGGGCCTTCGCCCTATAGGGCTCGGGCCCTAATTAAAGCCGCAAGCGGCCTCAACGGGCCCTCGCGCCAGCGGCCAAGGGGGGCGGGGGCATGCGTCCCCGCGAAATACCTTCCACAGCGTCTTCGGCAAGAGACATAAGTCCCGCAATGGCGACAAAGCACAGAATTGGACACATGGCAACGATAGGGTCTCGCACTGAACGGTGCACGGGCCCTAATAATAATAGCGCCCCAATAAGGGTCTTGTAAAGAGTTTGCTTGCCAAGCTTGACAAATCAGAAGCTGCAATATCATTTCTGCCATAACCAGCACCCCCAGGGGCGAAAGTGCACAAAATTTGGCGTACATGTCAGGTGAGCTATGAAGAGTTTCCGTATGACGTTTGATGACAATTGAGTAAATAGAAGATGAGATATTGATTTTTGAAGAGTAAAATTTTTGGTTTTTCCCATGTCAGAAGGTGGCGCTATGCTGTACATGAGCGATTATGAGTTGGAGAAATAAGTGTCTACAACAGCAACGCACTAGCACAAGGTAGTGGTGTGAAGGAAAAGCATCATGGAATTATTTACCAAAAGCCCGTTTTGGAGCAATTGCGTCGGCCAAAAACAGCGCCCCCCCATGGACGAAAATTCCCAAAAGGTGGTATACATGACATGGGAGGTAGTAAGAGGGTGGCCGTGACGTTTGACCAAGTTTGAGGAAAGATTGGAATTTTTGCCCAAAAATAGCGCCCCCAGTGACGAAATATCACAGAAAGTGGGTAACATGTCAGAAGCCCAATGACTGATCTGCGTGTGAAGTATGAGCAGTTTTGAGCAAGTAGAAGATTTGTTATGAATTTTTAAGCATGTAAAATGTTGCATTGAAAATTGATTGACGTATAACTTCTAAACGGTTTATGGTACGTGAAACGTATTTAGTAACTTTTGTCAGCCATGTCTGTAGATGATGTGTATCAATTTTGCTGACATTCCTATGAACGGTCTAGGAGGAGTTGCGCCGTCTTCGTGGCCATGCACTTCGCACAAAAGTGAAATTACCTAACTTCCTGTTGGGCGTGGCTAATGCATTGGCATTACATTTTTGTCCGGCTTAGTGAGATACATATGCGTACCAAATGGCATGCCAGTACTACAAACTACATGGCAACCAGGCACCTTAATGCGGGAGGCCAAAATCACAACGAGTTAGGGGGCGCTATAGAGGCCCTGAGGCCCGCCTGGATCTGGGCTTCTGGTTCTCAGTAGCGGTGGGAGTCTAAGAAAAAGGAGCCAAATTTCGTGCGTTGGCGACCATGGCAAGCGCCCCAAAAAGGGTCTTGTAAAGAGTATGCTTGGCAAGTTTGACAAATCAGAAGCTGCAATAGCATTTTTGCCATAACCAGCACCCCCAGGTGCTAAAGTGCACAAAATTTGGCGTAGACGTCAGGTGAGCTATGAAGAGTTTGCGTATGAAGTTTGATGACAATTGAGTAAATAGAAGATGAGATATAGATTTTTGAAGAATAAATTTTTTGGTTTTTCCCATGTCAGTAGGTGGCGCTATGCTGTACATGAGCGTTTATGAGTTGGAAAAATAAGTGTCTACAACAGCAACGTACTATCACAAGGCAGTGGTGTGAAGGAAAAGCATAATGGAATTATTTACCAAAAACCCGTTTTGGAGCAATGGCGTCGGCCAAAAACAGCGCCCCCCATGGACGAAAATCCCCAAAATGTGGTATACATGACAAGGGAGGTAGTAAGAGGGTGGCCGTGAAGTTTGACCAAATTTGAGGAAAGATTGGAATTTTTGCCCAAAAATAGCGCCCCCAGTGGCGAAATATCACAGAAATTGGGTAACATGTCAGAAGCCCAATGAGTGATTAGCGTGTGAAGTATGAGCAGTTTTGAGCAATCAGAAGATTTGTTATGAATTTTTAAGCATGTAAAATTTTGCATCGAAAATTGATTGACGTATAACTTCTGAACGGTGTATCCTACGTGAAACGTATTTAGTAACTTTTGTCAGCCATGTCTGTAGATGATGTGTATCAATTTTGGTGACATTCCTATGAACGGTCTAGGAGGAGTTGCGCCGTCTTCGCGGCCATGCATTTCGCACAAAAGTGAAATTACCTCACTTCCTGTTGGGCGTGGCTAATGCATTGGCATTACATTTTTGTCCGGCTTAGTGAGATACATATGCGTACCAAATGGCATGCCACTACTACAAACTGCATGGCACCCAGGCACCTTAATGCGGGAGGCCAAAATCACAACGACTTAGGGGGCGCTATAGAGGCCCTGAGCCCCGGCCAAGTTTGGGCTCCTGGTTCTGAGTAGCGGTGGCAATTCTCGGAACTGGTGCCAAATTTCGTGCGTTTTCGCCCATGGCAAGTGCCCCGAAAATGGCCCAACAGCGGAGAAAAATAAAGAAGAAGAAGAAGAAGGAAGAAGAAGAAGAAGAAGAAGACGGAAGAATAATAATAGTGAACTCTTACAAGAACAATAGGGCCTTCGCCCATAGGGCTCGGGCCCTAATAAGAATCCTTAGGAAAACAATAGGGCCTTGCACGCCGGTGGACACTGGAGGTCATGCACCTCTGGTGCTCGGGCCCTAAAAATTTTTGAAATTTCTGACTGAATACAGTACCAGTGAGTGGCCTAGTGGTTAGCATGTCTGCCTCTCGATTGGGAGATCGCGAGTTCTACCTCCCGGTCGGGTCACACCAAAGACTATCATAAAAATGGAAATGTTGGAAAGCTTAAAGTTACAGCTTTAGCTCTGACTGATGCAAAGTGCTGATGCTGGAGACTCCTCCTAAAAATTCTAAGTAAACAGATCCTCCCAGTTAGCGTCATCAAACTAATGATTAACATGTTTTTGAGGCGGCACAGTGCTGTAGTGGTTAGCAAGCAGGTTCTGTGTTCGGACCTACCTGGTGACCATGTTTACACTTTCTCCTCATGCTTGCGTGGGTTTCCTCTATGTTCTCTGGTTTCCTCCCAATTTCCAAAGACACACAGATTAGGTCAACTGGTTACTCTAAATTGCCCATAGGCGTGAATACGAGTGTGAATGGCTGTCTGTCTTTCTGTGTTAGCTCCATGATAGACTGGTGGCCTGTCCAGGTTGAACTGCACCTCTCACCCAGTGTCAGCTGGGATTGGCTCCAGCTCAATGAATAATCAGATCAGTTTATGTGGAACATCTGCCATATCGGTCCCTGTGCAAGCTGTTACTATAGAAATGATGACGAACGTATTTATAGAAATCTGTCAAAGCTAATAGCGTAGAAAATGAATCAGCACCTTCTGAGCATCAGTATCAAGCATTCAAAAGCACTGTGATATAAATATAAAATAAATTAAGCATAGACCACGATTATTAGAAGGATTTTTCTTTTAGATTTCCTTTCATCTACCCATCCATTATCTATACCACTTATCTGTTAACATCAAGGGGGAAGCTGGAGCCAATCCCAGCTGAGTTCAGGCAGGAACACTCTGGGTGGGTTGCCAAACTATCACAGGGCTAATACAGAGCTGAACAACTATTCACACTCACTATGGTAATTTAGTTAGATTGGCCAGGCTTGTAGTACTCGAGTCCAGGACTCGGAATCAAGTCTGACTCATGCCCTAATTTTAAAGACACTTGACTTGGACTTGAGCACTGATGACTCGGACCTGAACTCAGCCTCGTACATTAACTGCATTCGGACTCGTAAATTGGAGACTAGGACTCTGATTTTTTCTTTATTTTTCGCAACATGCCATAATAATTTGGCATAAGATATTTACAGTTAGGTCCATATATATTTGGACACTGACACAATTTTTTTTTTTACCTGTTTACTGAAAAATATTCAAGTTATAGTTATATAATGGACATAAAGTCCAGACTTTCAGCTTTCATTTGAGGGTATCCACATTAAAATTGGATGAAGGGTTTAGGAGTTTCATCTCCTTAACATGTGCCACCCTGTTTTTAAAGGGACCAAAAGTAATTGGACAATTGACTCAAAGGCTATTTCATGGGCAGGTGTGGGCAATTCCTTCGTTATGTCATTTTCAATTAAGCAGATAAAAGGCCTGGAGTTGATTTGAGGTGTGGTGCTTGCGTTTGGAAGATTTTGCTGTGAAGAAAACATGCGGTCAAAGGAGCTCTCCATGCAGGTGAAACAAGCCATCCTTAAGCTGTGAAAACAGAAAAAACCCATCTGAGAAATTGCTACAATATTAGGAGTGGCAAAATCTAAAGTTTGGTACATCCTGAAAAAGAAAGAAAGCACTGGTGAACTCATCAATGCAAAAAGACCTGGATGCCCACAGAAGACAACAGTGGTGGATGATCGCAGAATAATTTCCATGGTGAAGAGAAACCCCTTCACAACAGCCAACCAAGTGAACAACACTCTCCAGGAGGTAGGCGTATCAATATCCAAATCTACCATAAAGAGAAGACTGCATGAAAGTAAATACAGAGGGTTCACTGCACGGTGCAAGCCACTCATAAGCCTCAAGAATAAAAAGGCTAGATTGGACTTTGCTAAAAAACATCTAAAAAAGCCAGCACAGTTCTGGAAGAACATTCTTTGGACAGATGAAACCAAGCTCAACCTCTACCAGAATGATGGAAAGAAAAAAGTATGGTGAAGGCATGGTACAGCTCATGATCCAAAGCATACCACATCATCTGTAAAACACGGCGGAGGCAGTGTGATGGCTTGGGCATGCATGGCTGCCAGTGGCACTGGGTCACTAGTGTTTATTGATGATGTGACACAGGACAGAAGCAGCGGATGAATTCTGAGGTATTCAGAGACATACTGTGTGCTCAAATGCAGCCAAACTGATTGGTCGGCGTTTCATAATACAGATGGACAATGACCCAAAACATAAAGCCAAAGCAACCCAGGAGTTTATTAAAGCAAAGAAGTGGAATATTCTTGAATAGCCAAGTCAGTCACCTGATCTCAACCCAATTGAGCATGCATTTCACTTGTTAAAGACTAAACTTCAGACAGAAAGGCCCACAAACAGACAGCAACTGAAAACCGCTGCAGTAAAGGCCTGGCAGAGCATTAAAAAGGAGGAAACACAGTGTCTGGTGATGTCCATGAGTTCAAGACTTCAGGCAGTCATTGCCAACAAAGGGTTTTCAACCAAGTATTAGAAATTAACATTTTATTTACAATTATCTAATTTGTCCAATTACTTTTGAGCCCCTGAAATGAAGGGATTGTGTTTAAAAAATGCTTTAGTTCCTCACATTTTTATGCAATCATTTTGTTCAACCCACTGAATTAAAGCTGAAAGTCTGAACTTCAACTGCATCTGAATTGTTTTGTTCAAAATTCATTGTGGTAATGTACAGAACCAAAATTAGAAAAATGTTGTCTCTGTCCAAATATTTATGGATCTAACTGTATATCTACATTAATTTTTTATACTAATTTTGTGCAAGAGAAGGCACATTCACCTGTTCATACGTCATGTTCAGAAACAAACTAACATTCACGGCACTAAAATGCCTGGAGAGAACACCCCTAGGATTGTCCGCTTTGCTTCGTGCAGTGGGGCAAAAATTCACTACTATGTGTTCCATATGTAGAAGAACTAGCGAGGAGATGACGGGGACAACCTCGAACTTACTTCAATCATCATTTGGCAAGACTCCACCCAGAGAAGTAAATGACACGCTATGTTCATTGCTCTGTTGATAGCGGGTCTTGCTTGCTGACCGATGAACTAGCTAATGTTAATCCTCTCTCATGTTATTTGCCCTGTTGATAGTGGGCAGGGCTTGCTGAGCGATGAACAAGCTTTTTATCTGTAGCCTTTTAACTAAAATGGGGCAGTCGAGCAGTAACATTAGTCCAACACAGTAGCAGAGACAGTTTCACATACAGTAAAGGCAGCAACAGCCACCATCAAATGGTGTGGTTGAAGTCTTGTTCTCGGACTCAACTCGGATCAATAGTGGACTCGACTCGAAATTTTCTTTAATGACTTGGATTTGACTCGGACTTGAACACTGGGGACTTGAGACTGGACTCGGACTCGAGGTTTAGTGACTTGAATACAACATTGACACACACATTCAATTTCTCTCTCTCCTTATGAGCAGTTCCCACATGCCTGAAATCAGCAACCATTGTTCCCATCCCCAAAAAACACACAATAACCTGCCTCAATGATTATCGTCCAGTTGCTCTTACCCCTGTTATTGCTAAGTGCTTTGAGCGGCTGATAATCACTCGCATCAAAGAGGCTATCCCAGCTGATCTCGACCAACACCAGATTGACTACCGGGCAAACAGATCGACTGAGGGCGCCATCTGTGTGGCTCTTCATGCAGCCCTTTCACACCTGGAGAAGCCCAACACCTATGTTAGGATGCTGTTTGTTGACTACAGCTCAGCGTTTAACGCCATCGTGCCAAGCCAGCTGATCAACAAACTGTTTGCACTAGTATAACTCCATACATATGCAAATGGTTACTGGACTTTCTGACCAATTGCCCCCAGTCTGTGAGGCTTGGCAGACATGCATCTTCCATCCTTACTCTGAGTACTGGCATGCTGCAAGGCTGTGTGCTGAGCCCCCTCCTCTATGCACTTTTCACCCACGACTGTCAACCCACTCACAAATCGAACATTATTGTTAAGTTTGTAGATGATACGACGGTCATTGGGCTTATAGCTAACAACGATGAAGCTGCATACAGAGAGGAAGCTCAGAACCTGGCAGCGTGGTGCAACACCAACAACCTGGTCTTGAACACCAAGAAGACCAAAGAAATAATTGTGGACTTCAGGACCTCCAAAAAGATAGCACACAGCCCAGTAACCATCAGAGCAGAGGCTGTGGAGAGAGTCTCCAGCTTCAAGTTTCTGGGAGTGACCATCACGGAGGACCTCTCCTGGACTAATAACACCTCAGGGGTAGTCGGCAAAGCACAACAATGACTCTATTTTCTGAGATTAAGGAGAGTCAACTTCCCTCAGAAGCTGCTAGTCAATTTTTAGAGGTGCACTATAGAAAGCATATTAACAAACTGTATGACCCCCTGGTACAGCAGCTGCACCAAAGCTGCCAGAAAAGCCCTACAGCGTATTGTGAAAACAGCACAGGACATCGTTGGCACTGAGTTGCCATCTCTAGATCTGCTACACAACATTTGCTGTGTCAGGAGGGCCAGAAACATTATAAAGGACGTCACTCACCCCGCACATCACTTGTTTAAGCTCCTCCCATCAGGCAGGCTCTTCAGATCTATACGCACACGTACCAACAGATTTAAAAACAGTTTCCTTCCAACTGCAATAAACTTATTGAATTCTGATATCTCTACAGTCTGATATATGACATGCAATACATTGATTGATTGATTTTCTAGTCAATCCACAACCTGTACATATTGCTTGATTTTCATATTGTTTCTGTTAAGTGTATTTATGTTCATTTTGTATATATTATATTTATTTATTTATCACCTTTCTTAGCTCTCAGGTATTTACTAAGTAAGTGCTGTGTGTGTGTGTTTTGTCTTAATATTTTGCACCTTTGGGACTAGCACAAAAGAAATTTCGTTATGCCTTAACAATGACAAAGTGTTTGAACTTGACCACCAATTATGGCTAGTTGACCTAATGCTCATGTCTTTGGACTGTTGGAGAAAACCAGAGCACCAAGAGGAAACCCACTCAGGCACGTGGAGAACATGCAAACTCCACACAGAAAGGCACCAGTCGCCTGGAGGTTTGAACCCAGAACCTTCTTGCTGTAAGGTAACAGTGATAACCACCATGCCACCCCTTTAGATTTACAAAATTAACCAAATAAGAGTTAATCCTAACCTTATGCCTCACTATTTTTCCGGAAACATGAGTCATTGGAGGGTCGAGACGTTCAGGCAGAAGGCACTTGAAAGATGACAAATTAGAAGGCTATTGTTTTTGCCCTGCTAGAGCTGAGCAATTGCCAGCTCTATTTTCAGATCAGGGGAAAAAAGCAGCTGTGCGGATAGACATTGTTGCTGCAATTTAATCCCATCAATCACTGGCGCCTTGGTTAAAGGGTCAGCTTGCAATGAGTGCACTTTCACACACACTTAGCTGTCACTGGAAATTGGTTTTGCTCTGCACAAATTACTGCTGTCGTGCTTCATATGTTAGACACCAGCGCTGAGCTTTGGACTTGCAAGAAGGTGCTTGACTGGCAGGTGACATCATTGATATTGACACATCCTGTATGTTGATGTGGATCAACAGCATCTTCCATTGCTCTCATATTTCTCAGTTTCTTTTTTACAGAAAGGCCTAATTAAGGTACATCATGATGTCCTTGTTGCAACCGTTATCTTTCCCACCATCTGGAATATTAATGCCATTTGTGTCATTTCTTCTTCTGACGCATTTAAGTTTAAAATCCACACCATTTAAATATTAAATGAATATTTTCTCATTCGCCTCCGTTTTCCTGAGTATCTGCAGACTGGAAATGTTACGAGAATGAGTGCAAACATATGCAGCATTTCTCTCCGTGTCTGTCAGGTCTCTGAAACATCGAAGCATGAAAAGCAGAAGTGGAATTAGAGAGATGGAGAAAATAAAATGGAGGTGGGAGGAGAGGCGGAAAATGGGCGCTTGTTTCATGAATCACTAGCTGAAGCGAGTTAGTCATCACATAGTGTCACTTCAGGGTGGAAGTGATTCAGGCGTCCTGCAAACCAATACTGTAGCTTTAACTCCATCTTGTTTGGAGCTTGTGATCGGTTTAGTAAACAAAGCAGAGAGCTAACACTTTACTTTTTTAGTCAGGATATTCTCGGCTACACTTCAGGGATAATTCTGTCACAACAGCAACAAAACATTGTCCTTTTTCTGATCCAGAGTACCAGTAGGAAATGTTCCTGCTGTTTCTACGTACTTCATTCTCTTCAAGTACAGCCCTGCATGCAGGCTTGTTTTGGAGCCTGCCAAGAAGGGAATTTAGACTAAGAGTTAGTTACCTTCTCTGAAAGGCAAAAGAAAAAAGGTAGTCCAATGTTAAAAGGCTTGACGTGGTAGATTTATTACTTCTTCAAGCCTCCTCTTCTGTCTTACCCTGCTAAAGACTTTCAAGCTGTTGGGTAAGATGATACTCCATTTGAACATAATCCAGGATTTAAAGCCACTCTGGTGCTACTCAACATTATACCCTCTTGCTAAATTGTTGGAATACAGTTTTATCCTTTGGGGAGGCTTTGATTTTCATTGTACTTATTGCTCTAGGATCAACCATTTCTATGCAAATCCAGATATTTATCCATCAGAAACACTCCAGAACTCAAATCATGTGTGGTTAGTTTACTTATGGCAGCAGCTAAGAGGAGCAAAGCGGGATGGAGAGCGCTGCAGGGCGCAGAGCTCATAATCCGAAGATGGCGAATAGCACACAAGGGCCACCAGGCCAATTACATGCCGTGTTAGCGGGCTTTCTTTAGCTGTGATTTCATTTCAGGCCTCTGCCAGAGAAGAGGATATTGCTAACATGAAGTGATGAGGAGGCAGAAAGATCCAGAAAGCCATATTTGTGTGTTCCATCATTGTATCTGATCATTACAGTGTTGCTTTCACACAAATTATCCATCTACGATGCTAAACCGGCACTAATTCAGTTCCGAATGATAGAGCAGCGTGACAGTTTTTACATTGCATCAATGCTTTTGTTATAAGCACATGTAATCAGTTTTATCTCTACTCATTTTCATTTGATGGATTTTATTTGTATTTTTAACTTAACGTGCATATGGTTTTTTCACTGTTGTCCAGGTTTACATTTATTTATACAAAGGGATCCTGCATGAAAGGCGCAGGCTATTGCAGATGTACTGATCATAGCCTGACATCTGCTGGTATAACGCTGAGCTACTGAATGTAGAAAGTTCAAATGTATGAGCAATTAAACAATGGTTTCATTAAACCAAATCAAACCAAATGGATTAAATAAACTCTTTTACCATTTCAATCATAGACATTTTTATCCAACAAAATAATGGAAGGGCGGCACGGTGGTATAGTGGTTAGCGCTGTCACCTCACAGCAAGAAGGTCCGGGTTCGAGCCCCGTGGCCGACGAGGGCCTTTCTGTGCGGAGTTTGCATGTTCTCCCCGTGTCCGCGTGGGTTTCCTCCGGGTGCTCCGGTTTCCCCCACAGTCCAAAGACATGCAGGTTAGGTTAACTGGTGACTCTAAATTGACCGTAGGTGTGAATGTGAGTGTGAATGGTTGTCTGTGTCTATGTGTCGGCCCTGTGATGACCTGGCGACTTGTCCAGGGTGTACCCCGCCTTTCGCTCGTAGTCAGCTGGGATAGGCTCCAGCTTGCCTGCGACCCTGTAGAACAGGATAAAGCGGCTAGAGATAATGAGAATAATGAATGAAAGTAATGGAAGCTTAAAACTAGACAGCCTTTTGATTTCATAAAATCAGTGAAATTTAGTTCTCTCTGAAATTTGGTCATTGTGATGCATGCTTATTTCTGTAATATCTCAAAAAAAAAAAAAAGAACCAGGCCATTCTGTGGCTGGGAAGTTATTTAATTTGAGGGGATTCCCAAGCAAATAATGTGCATGAAATCGCTCGCTTCGCGCAGTCAAGCAGGCAAAGGAAGTCCGTGTGCGCATGCGCAGGTTTACCTTAGTCATCATCTTCTTCTTTTGGGTTTTACAGCAGCTGGCATCCAGTGTTGCGTTACTGCCATCTACAGGTTTACCTTTGACCGTGCACTGATGGTTCCATCATTCTGTCACTAAACGAACAGCTGATCACACCGAGGTGCTCGCTGACCGCCGATATTTATTAGTTTGCTCCTGTGTTTCCTTTCCTTCGCAACATAACTTTTCTTCTCATTTTCCGTTACTGTAGTCGGTCTTTCCAGTTTTATTTGCATCTTCCATTTTTCTCTCCTGTTTCAAATTTGTATCCCACAATGCCTTGCATGAACGGGGAAAGCCCACCACGTGATGCATGACATAGTATCTTGTATTGCATCATGTTGAAGCAGGAAAAAATACCAGAGAATTTAGGGCCATGTGGTCCTTTTTTAGGGGCTAAAAAAAACCCTAACAAAATTGGAAGTCTGTGATTCGAATTCAGTAGCTTTCTGTCTACTAAACAAAAATAATTGGGTGTCAGGGAAATTCTTTTTATGACCTACACTTTAAAAATCTGAAAGGCAGTCTACCTTTAAGTCAAGCCCATTTTTTGTACAGTGCTTTTAACAAAGCAGCTTTACAGAAATATAATTAATTTATCCCTGATGAGCAAGCCTGAGGCAATGTTAGCTAGGAAAAAAAAACTCTACCTCAGACGACATGAGGAAGAAACCTTGAGAGGAACCAGACTCAAAAGGGAACCCATTCTCATGTGGATGATAATACGGTGGTGCTTGAAAGTTTGTGAACCCTTTAGAATTTCTATATTTCTGTATAAATATGACCTAAAACATCATCAGATTTTCACACATGTACTAAAAGTAGATAAAGGGAACCCAGTTAAACAAATGAGACAAAAACATTATACTTGGTCATTTATTTATTGAGGAAAATGATCCAATATTACATATCTGTGAGTGGCAAAAGTATGTGAACCTTTGCTTTCAGTATCTGCTGTGACCCCCTTGTGCAGCAATAACTGCAACTAAACGTTTCCGGTAACCGTTGATCAGTCCTGCACACCGGTTTGGAGGAATTTTAGCCCATTCCTCCATACAGAACAGCTTCAACTCTGGGATGTTGCTGGGTTTCCTCACATGAACTGCTCACTTCAGGTCTTTCCATAATATTTCGATTGGATTAAGGTCAGGACTTTGACTTGGCCATTCCAAAACATTAACTTTATTTTTCTTTAACCATTCTTTGGTAGAACAATTTGTGTGCTTAGGGTCGTTGTCTTGCTGCATGAGCCACCTTCTCTTGAGATCCAGTTCATGGACAGATGTCCTGACATTTTCCTTTAGAATTCGCCGGTATAATTCAGAATTCATTGTTCCATCAATGATGACAAGCCGTCCTGACCCAGATGCAGTAAAAAAGGCCCAAACCATGATACTACCACCACCATGTTTCACAGATGGGATAAGGTTCTTATGCTGGAATGCAGTGTTTTCCTTTCTCCAAACATAATGCTTCTCATTTAAAGCAAAAAGTTCTATTTTGGTCTAATCTGTCCACAGAACATTTTTCCAATAGCCTTCTGGCTTGTCCACATGATCTTTAGCAAACTGCAGACGAGCAGCAATGTTCTTTTTGGAGAACAGTGGCTTTCTCCTTGCAACCCTGCCATGCACACCATTGTTGTTCAGTGTTCTCCTGATGGTGGACTCATGAACATTAACATTAGCCAATGTGAGAGAGGCCTTCAGTTGCTTAGAAGTTACCATGGGGTCCTTTGTGACCTCGCCGACTGTTACATGCTTTGCTCTTGGAGTGATCTTTGTTGGTCGACCACTCCTGGGGAGGGTAACAATGATCTTGAATTTCCTCCATTTGTACACAATCTGTCTGACTGTGGATTGGTGGAGTCCAAACTCTTTAGAGATGGTTTTGTAACCTTTTCCAGCCTGATGAGCATCAGCAAATGCTTTTCTGTGGTCCTCAGAAATCTCCTTTGTTCGTGCCATGATACACTTCCACAAACCTGTGTTGTGAAGATCAAAATTTGATAGATCCCTGTTTTGTTTTGTTTTTTAATAAAACAGGGTGCCCACTCTCACCTGATTGTCATTCCACTAATCGAAAACACCTGATTCTAATTTCACCTTCAAATTAACTGCTAATCCTAGAGGTTCACAGATTTTTGCCACCCACAGATATGTAATATTGGATCATTTTCCTCAATAAAAAAAATGGCCAAGTTTAATATTTCTGTCTCATTTGTTTAACTGGGTTCTCTTTATTTACTTTTAGGACTTGTGTGAAAATCTGATGATGTTTTAGGTCATATTTATACAGAAATATAGAAAATTCTAAAGGGTTCGCAAACTTTCAAGCACCACTGTAGATAGCATGATCAGTGGCATCATTAGGCCCGATCACTCGGGATCTAGTCCTGGGTATTTTACCCTCAAATAAAGTAAGAGATTAATAGAAAACAACTGACTTGGATGTCATCTGGATTTTGAATGTTGTAATATAATAATAATGTAGCTTAGAATCTGTGTTTTTGTGGTCCTAAAGGAGATATATGTGAGTGAGAAATTATATATTTTTATGAAACTGATGATTAATTTTACTAGTGATATTTAATACAACCCCAATTCCAAAAAAGTTGGGACAAAGTACAAATTGTAAATAAAAATGGAATGCAATAATTTACAAATCTCAAAAACTGATATTGTATTCACAATAGAACATAGACAACATATCAAATGTCGAAAGTGAGACATTTTGAAATTTCATGCCAAATATTGGCTCATTTGAAATTTCATGATAGCAACACATCTCAAAAAAGTTGGGACAGGGGCAATAAGAGGCTGGAAAAGTTAAAGCTACAAAAAAGGAACAGCTGGAGGACCAAATTGCAACTCATTAGGTCAATTGGCAATAGGTCATTAACATGACTGGGTATAAAAAAGAGCATCTTGGAGTGGCAGCGGCTCTCAGAAGTAAAGATGGGAAGAGGATCACCAATCCCCCTAATTCTGCACCGACAAATAGTGGAGCAATATCAGAAAGGAGTTCGACAGTGTAAAATTGCAAAGAGTTTAAACATATCATCATCTACAGTGCATAATATCATCAAAAGATTCAGAGAATCTGGAAGAATCTCTGTGCGTAAGGGTCAAGGCCGGAAAACCATACTGGGTGCCCGTGATCTTCGGGCCCTTAGACGGCACTGCATCACATACAGGCATGCTTCTGTATTGGAAATCACAAAATGGGCTCAGGAATATTTCCAGAGAACATTATCTGTGAACACAATTCACCGTGCCATCCGCCGTTGCCAGCTAAAACTCTATAGTTCAAAGAAGAAGCCGTATCCAAACACGATCCAGAAGCGCAGGCGTCTTCTCTGGTCCAAGGCTCATTTAAAATGGACTGT